>NC_088424.1:10484289-11084289 GCF_034236695.1 Oncorhynchus nerka | reverse complement strand
AGGTCAGGACATTCACTGCTTGTGGCCCTTGGAGGAAGAAGAGTTCCACATTTCTTCTCCATCCTTCTCAACGACCAGGTTGCCGTCGTTGCGCAGGTACATGCGGCACATCTTGAACCCTTGACCCTGGCTCTTGGTTTGCCACATCATCTTGTTATCCCTCTTGTACATGACAAAGTTGCAGTCGTCCTGCATGCACAGGCGGTAGGCGTCACACTGGCCGGCGGTGTCAGAGGACCACATCTGCCTCCAGCCATAGATGACAAAGTTACCGTCCTCCTGTGTAGACGAGAGATAAACGATTGTGGTATGCACAGCAATTTGAAAGGTTTTAAGTAGGTGCAAACACACAAACTGTTTGGGAGACACTACCTTAGTTCAGCTGACTGCAGATGACACATTGTCTGTCTATCTGTAAATGTATTCATATAGCAGCTTTTAAGACACTTTAAACCTACCTGGAAAACTGCCTTGTATTCCTTGTTATTGGACCATATGATGTCTCCCTTACGCATCTCATCATACTTGGACATGTAATTCCTGCTCATGATTCTGAAATAAAGAATAAGTAAATGTAATACATACCTTTGCATTTTCTAAATTCCCTTAGCAAATATTTCCATGGCAAAAATGTATAAATGAACAGCTTTTGAAATAGTACAATAATGGGCCATTCAGTGGACCACCTTTCAAAAGGTGAATAGCACCCTTCACATGAGGCATTTTGACAGTTGGCAAGAATTTAAGTGGCCTTCAAAGACATTTCCGTTTTTAGATGATTGAAATCACTGCTTAGAGTTATCTCCCGTAATACAACATTTAGCAGGATACATGCTATACCCAGATACTTAAGTTGGTAAACCCCCGTTATGATACTCACAGGCCGTGTGTGGTTCAGTAGTTTGGATTGATAAGGCTGGAGGTTCCAGATGAAGTGAAGCTGGTAAAGAACTGTCCTTTTTATACCCACGGAGAAGAGGGCAAGATGGAGAGAGTGGAGGAGGAGATTGAAGCAGAATACAGGTTTCTTTCATGGCTGAATGGACACTGAGATGCATAAGACACCCATGAACCCAGTAAAACGTGTGGTAATTCATTGGACTGGAATCTTGAAAAATAAGATGCTTTCATAGTTTGGATTAGATTGCCTAGATTAGACTTTAATCATCTTCAGCTGGTGGATCTGGCTGGACACATTGAGGGTGCTAAATACTTGTTTTGAACTGGTCTTGTGATAATCTTTTAAAAGATCAAATCGGTCTTAAAGTTACATTTGATTTTTGGTGGCCAAGTCTTCCTCTGAATTTCGTTCATAGTAGTGACTAATTAGCCCCTACATTTTTGGGGAATTATTTAGCTACTGAAAAAGTGTTAGCTGGTAGGCATGCTTTGCATTCTAGATAAGTATAAGGAATATCACTAACGGTGTGGCCTTCAGCAAGCACATTAATGCTGTCTTCAAATGCTCATCGGAACTGGGAAATCTCCCAGTTATGAGTCAGAAATTTGACGTGATTGTGTTCAAGTTTTAAAAAATGATTCAACCAAAGAGATTTTAGCTCGGTAGATGAGCTATCTAACGTTGCTCATGATAAAGTTAGCTAACATTGAGAGTATGGTCACACTAGCTACATTATCCACATTGATAAGTTTGACACTGTCAATGAATTTGCTTGATCATCTTTTGGTTGAAAAGGTGAAAGGTCAGTGATGAAATGTCACAACTTGTAAACTCGGGGTATCAACGTCATCTCTTACTTTCCCCCTTGGAATTCCAACTTGGGACAGTTGTTCAAGTGGTTATTTTCCAGTTGGAACCTTGTATTTCCAACTTCCAATGAGTTGTTGGAAATGTTGGACAGTTTCCCTTCAATCAATCAATTGTATTTTCTTATATATTTATTTTTTAATCTTTTGATGTTTGAAAACAGCTTCCATCAGAACCTGACCTTTTTGATGAAGGTGCCCTTTCCCCTACAGTAAAACAATCTGTTGGAGAAGATAAAAACAAATAATCACAAGTATTTATTTGTGATTGAAGATGTGGGTGAAGACCAAATAAAAGTATCAGTTTTCACTGATAACATAATTTTGTATGAAGGCCTTTCACATCTGTTTCTTCTTTGAAGGAGATAGTTTAATGTAATGTGTCGAACGATCACCAAGCAAGTAAGAGCGCACATTTTCAATTGCCAATAAACTCTGAAGGGTTTGGTATGAAAGGCTACTGTAAAATGAAATGTTGTGTTACCTCAAAATAGCTAAGTCATTCATTCTTTCCCTCTGAGTAAGGGCCAGCATTTAACTGTCAACATCAATAATAATATTTGACCACGTAATAATATTTGCCCACGATTAACATGAAATCAAATGAAAACTGTAGCTCTCCCTTTATTTGAGAAATGCTGTTTCTCTTCTGCTGAAGTCAGCATTCCTTCCAGACTAATAGACAAGCTTCTTTCAAGGTGTAATTTAAAATAATCTGATTAGATTTGCGAGAGGCGTCTGACTTGTTTGTGAATATGATTAGATCCAACATGCACAAGGTTTTTATCTGTGAAAATGGAAAGAAAACTGTACCTGTTCTCTGCATTGAGATCCAGATCTAGCTATCTGTTAATTTACTGAATTGTAATCAAAAGGGACATTATGAGAGCATCACTATCTGTGCAAATTCAGTTAGAATGGGGTGAGGGGGGAACATGGGATCATGTCTCTGGCAGGCTGTAGTCGTTTAACCTATCTGCAAATCTGAAGATGGACTTCAGTTGAAATTGTATTTATAGAGATGATATAAACTAATACTCTACTACACTGTGTACATTGTTGTTAATTTTCACATTCAGGTGTGAAGTGTCAGATCGAACAATGATGTGAAGACGATAATATAATAATATAACAGCAAAGTACAATGTGTTGAAGAAATGCTTGGGCACATCATTTATAATTTTATTTGCTTATGATGTTGTAATAATGACAATCCATAACAATCTGTCCTTCATATAAGTCCCTTAACATTTTGGAGATAGTGTTATTGTTTTTTCCTTCAAGGGACGTTCTTAACCCTGCACCAGGGCAGTCTAATCAATCCAATTTCAATCAAATTTATAAAAGCCGTTTTCACATCAGCAGATGTCACAAAGTGCTACACAGAAATACAGCCTAAAACCCCAAACAGTGAGCAATGCATATGTAGAAGGTGGCTAGGAAAACTTTAGCAGATGTTTTATTAGTCTATTTATATACTCAATATTTCCTGTGCAACATTATATGCTTTATTACCTGCATGTTTTACAAATGACTTCATTATCAAGTAAAAGATAAAGACCCCAGGAAACAAACACAAGCACACAGAAAATATACTTTTTAACATTCTCGTTACTGAATGAGCTCTGTCGACAGAGTGTTGAGACCACTCCTCTAAAATGTAAATTGAAGGTTTGTTTCGCTGAATCTTTGGAGGAGCTGCAGTCAACCACTTCACTTCTGACCCTTGGAGGAGGCAGAGTTCCACACCTCCTCACCATCCTTCTCGATGACCAGGTAGCTGTCGTTGCGCAGCCACATGCGGAAGAATGAAGTCATCCACAATAGTATGGGGCTTGCCTATGGATATTGAGTACAGTCTGTCATGTCCAGATCGATGCTGACAGGAGGGAGGCGCCAGAAAATGTAGCCAAACTTTATATATAGGTTAAATGTCAGTCATGTTTAACAAATATAATGTAGGATAATTAATATTAGCGTCTAAAAGCTTGATTCTTTCATACTCGAGGCACTGTTCGTTCAGATTGGAGAGAAATGTCAGTACCTGTTGCACACAGCAACATCACCCATCTTGCAATCTGAGGGAGACAGTCAACATTTTGAAACTATTTAACCATACATTTCATTGTTTAAAACCTGGATGTTTTTTTGGTCATTTTGTGAGGCATGTCTTACCGTGTTCCAACCACAGGAACGTTAAGGGGATTATTTTATACAAATATATATATAATAGTCTCAACTTTCTTTCGTTATACAGCAGACACAATCCTAGTCATATTAAAAACTCATGCTAGTTGTTGCATCTTCCCTCATTCTACATTTCTAAAGGATATTTTCATCATTTTCATCATTCATATGAACCCGCTTGCATTTGCAGGGGGACTTTGGGAGAACCGTGTTTTCCAGCTAATTGTATTTTAGAACATTCACACTTATAGCCTTCGGCCTACTGCCATGTGCGCATTGCTGCACTTATAATGTGAAGAAATAGCATAATAATGATCAAACTTTAAGATAAAAGTTCTCACATTATGTACAGTGGTTATATTCATTTGGAATCTATCGTCCCAGAGTCTGTTTGGAATATTCATTTCTCGCACAGAACGACAAGCTGACCAATAGAATAAGTCAACTTTTGTACTATGGAGGATAGTAGATTGACATATGCTAGTGCTTTTGCTGTTCGTTACTCATCTTGTTGGCTGACGGAAAGTAAATGTGGACAGTTCTTCTAACATCTTCAATATGCGCGTCAGAATTTGCCCCATTACATCCCCGATGTGTCTGTGAGAAGGACCCAATAACGTGACTGGACATTGGCTAATAATTGAGATAACAGAAAGCCATTTGAGTGAGAGGTGCTTCGGAGCAGGGCGATTAGCAGCCGGGAGAAGGGAATAACCCTTTGTGTTCACTAGCACGCGATGCCGCGCAGTGAAACACCGCTGGGCAATGACCAATCATATCGTGTGGTTGCCATTAGGAATTTGACGCTATTCGACAAAACGCTGGAAACTTTCTTTAGCAAAGATGGCTGACAAAAATACTAGGACGGAAGCAAATGTAAGTAATTATAACGTCATAATGAATCATGTAAAAATGTACAGTTGAAAGGAATATGTTAATGTAAAGACAAACGATTATGCATATTCTTTTGTCATAAAGTTAATTTATGAAAATTGGTATTTAGCAAGCTAGCTGACTAGCTAACATTAGCCACTAGCTAGCTAGCTTTATGGGCATTGTGACATGAGTATGAAATTGTAATTCGTATTGTTTAATGTTTTAGGGTCTCCTGAGAAAATCATGCTGTCGTCTTGTGAAACAGTGGATGTAATGAATCTAGCTAGCTAAAGCTTTTATTGCAAATTGAATGTAAAATTTTGCAAGCTTGCCTTGTTGATATTTGCCATGCAATGCAGCTGAACTAACGTAGCTAGCTAACACTTTTCTTGCTTATTGTGTAGTAGAGGATAAAAATACCTGTATGCCTATGGATGTGTGGCTAGCTGCGTAGCCGATCTGTGTATGGACCCAAACGTAGCCGATCTGTGTATGGACCCAAACGTTTGGTATACATATTAGTTCAGAACCGAGCTATGAACCTCAGCTATCATAGCCAGTTGTATCAACTTCAAAACAGTCTGAATGGCATTATTGAAGCCTATGGATGAGTAGAATATAATATAACTTTATTGTGCCAAGGATGCAAGTTGCGTATATATATAGTTATTACCAAGCATGATCCCCACATTGTAGCCTGTACATTGTATATATTTGCTGAGCATGTACTCTACCTGGCAAATAAAGGTCCGGTTCAGGTATGAATGAATGAGTATCAAACTCCAGTCTTTGAATGATGCTGTGTCTTTTACAATTATGCTTACCAATCCTGATCCTGGGACATCAAAGGTTACACACAGTGTAACTCTGTGTTGTCTGTTCACACTGCTATGCTTTATCTCGGCCAGGTCGCAGTTGCAAATGAGAACTTGTTCTCAACTAGCCTACCTGGTTAAATAAAGGTGAAAAAAAAAAAAAAAAAAAAAAAATTGTAACTATGCAACAGACTAGAAACATGATTTAACTAGTTAAAGGCTGATTTGTAATTCATATACAAAAACAATTTTAAAAACAGAACACTACCCTTCCTATGCATCATGTAAAGGTTCATCTCAATATCTAACTTCCTTCATCTGCACTGATCTGAGGACACAGTGTAACATTTCATCAAATGAGAGACTTAATTTGAACCAGTAGAGAATGTAAAACGCTTTATTGAAAGAAGTTCATTATCCAACTGTTATAAATACATCATACATGCATTATGAATATTATAATTGTAATATTATATTACAAATACAAGTTCAATCTGTACTTCAATGCACATCCAGTGTGCATTATAAAAACAGAGGAAGAAAGAGGTGGTGGGGAGAGGTATGAGAGAGAGTAAAAGACAAAGGGAAAGAGGTACAGGGCCTTCGGAAAGTATTCAAACCCCTTGACTTTTTCCACATTTTGTTACGTTACAGCCTTATTCTAAAATGATTTAAGTTGTTTGTTTCCCCCTCATCAATCTACACACAATACACCATAAACAGTTTAAACACCACCAAAAACAGTTTAAAAAAAACTAAAATGTTACATTTACATAAGTATTCAGACCTTTTACTCAGTACTGTGTTGAAGCACCTCTGGCAGCAATTACAGCCTCGAGTCTTCTCAGGTATGACCCTACAAGCTTGGCACACATGTATTTGGGGAGTTCCTCCCATTCTTCTCTCCAGTTCCTCCCAAGCTCTGTCAGGTTGGATGGGGTGCGCAGCTGCACAGCTATTTTCAGATATCTTCAGAGATGTTCAATCGGGTTCATGTCCAGAGTCTGGCTTGGCCCCTCAAAGACATTCAGAGACGAACCCACTCCTGTGTTGTCTTGGCTGTGTACTTAGGGTTATTGGCTCGCTTCTAGTTCTTAGGAAACTTTGCAGTATTTAGTTTTTTTAATGTATTATTTCTTACATTGTTAGCCCAGAAAATGTTATGTGTTATTACATACAGCCGGGAAGAACTATTGGATATCAGAGCGGTGGTAACTCACCAGCACTACGATCAGGAATATGAATTTCCCAAAGTGGATCCTTTGTTCGCACCACCCAGAGCAATTGAACTGACTCCAGAGGCCGACCCAAAACAACGCCGGTGAAGAAGAGGAACTCGGAGCGGTCTTCTAGTCAGACGTATAGAGTATATTACTCGCTAATGTTCAGTCCCTAGATAACAAAGTTGACGAGATCAGGGCAAGAGTTTCTTTCCAGAGAGACATCAGGGATTGTAACACACGCTGTTTCACGGAAACATGACTCTCTCGGGATATACTGTCGGAGTCGGTCCAGCCATATGGATTCTCAGTTCATCGTGCCGACAGGAATAAACATCTCCCTGGGAAGAAGAAGAAGGGGGTGTATGTTTCATGATGATTAACGACTCATGGTGTAATTGTAATAACATACAGGAACTCAAGTCCTTTTGTTCACCTGACCAAGAATGTATCACAATCAAATGCTGACCGTATTATCTCCCAAGAGAATTCTCTTCGGTTATTGTCACAGCCGTGTATATCCCCCTCAAGCCGATACCACAACGGCCCTCAAGGAACTTCACTGGACATTATGCAAACTGGAAAACATATATCCTGAAGCTGCATTTATTGTAGCCAGGGATTTTAACAAAGCAAATTTGAGTAAAAGGCTACCTAAATTCTATCAGCATATCGACTGTATTACTTGACTATTGTTATTCCAACTTCTGGGATGCATACAAGGCAGTCCCCCGCCCTCCTTTCATCAAATCTGACCACAACTCCATTTTGCTCCTCCCTTCCTATAGGCAGAATCTCAAACAGGAAGTACCCATGCTAAGGACGATTCAACGCTGGTCTGACCATCAGACTGTTAAGACAGCCATCACTAGCACAGAGGCTACCTGCATACATACACATACTTGAAATCATTGGCCACTTTAATAAATGGAATACTATTCACTTTAATAATGTCACTTTAATAATGTTTACAGATCTTGCATTACTCATCTCATATGTATATACTGCATTCTATACTATCTACTGTATCTTAGTCTATGCCGCTCTGACATTGCTCATCCATATATTTAAATATTCTTAATTCCACTCCTTTACTTAGATTTGTGTGTATTAGGTATTTGTTGTGAAATTTTAGATATTACTTGTTAGATATTGCTGCATTGTCGGAACTAGAAGCACAAGCATTTCGCTACACCCGCAATAACGTCGGCTAAACTCATGTATTTGACCATTAAAGTTTTATTTGATTTATTGTCCTGTTGGAAGGTGAACCTCCCAGTCTGATGTCCTGAGCGCTCTGGAGCAGGTTTTTCTCTCCGTACCTTGCTCCCTTCATCTTTCCCTCGACCCTGACTAGTCTCCCAGTCCCTACTAGTGAAAAACATCCCCACAGTATGATGCTGCCACCACCATACGTGAAGCTTGGAATTCAGTCCAAAGAGTTCAATCTTGGTTTCTTCAGATCAGAGAATCTTGTTTCTCGTGGTCTAAGAGTCATTAATTAGGTGCCTTTTGTCAAACTCCAAGTGGGCTGTCATGTACCTTTTACTGAGGAGTTACTTCCGTCTGGCCACTCTACCATAAAGGCCTGATTGGTGGAGTGCTGCAAAGATGGTTGTCCTTCTGGAAGATTCTCCCATCTCCACAGAGGATCTCTGTCAGAGTGATCATCGGGTTCTTGGTCACCTCCCTGACCAAGGCCCTTCTCCCCCGAGTGCTCAGGTTGGTCAGCTGGCAAACTCTGGGAAGAGTCTTGGTGGTTCCAAACTTCTTCAATTTAGGAATGATGGAGGCCACTGTTCTTGGGGACCTTCCATGCTGCAGAAATGTTTTGGTACCCTTCCCACAGATCTACACAATCCTGTCTCTGAGCTCTACGGACAATTCCTTCGACCTCGCGGCTTGGTTTTTGCTCTGACATGCATGTCAACTGTGGGACCTTATATAGACAGGTGTGTGCCTTTCCAAATCATGTCCAATCAATTGAATTTACCACAGGTAGACTCCAGTGAAGTTGAAGAAACATCAAGGAAAAAATATTATTGTATCCATGTTAGAATCAGGCTTTAATGTAACAAAATGTGGAAAAAGTCAAGGAGTCTGAATAATTTCCGAATGCACTGTATATTTAGAGCCATATCCATGCAATGCTTATAGAATAACTCATGTCAAGTGTTATTGAAGTGTTGTGGTTGCAGGTTCACCTGTCTCATCTAAAGCCTATTCTTTTAGGGTGATGCTATAGGCCACAAAGTGCTAACAGTCAGTATCTAGATAATGTGTGTTAAATGCTTGATAGTGTATGTGATGTAAACAGAGAGGTCTACTTTCTTGGGGACTTGAATATACACTGGTTTTTATCATCTGTTCTCTCATTCTGTGCACAAATCTGTTTACATCCCTCTTAGCTTGCATTTTTCCTTTGCCAAGATAATTCCATCCACCTGACAGGTGTGGCTGATTAAAAAGCATTAGCATTACACATCTGCACCTTGTGCTGGGGACAATAAAAGTCCACTAAAATGTGCTGTTCAAATCAAATGTTATTTGTCACATACACATGGTTAGCAGATGTTAATGCGAGTGTAGCGAAATGCTTGTGCTTCTAGTTCCGACAATGCAGTGATAACCAACAAGTAATCTAACTAACAATTCCAAAACTACTGTCTTATACACAGTGTAAGGGGATAAAGAATATGTACATAAGGATATATGAATGAGTGATGGTACAGAGCAGCATACAGTAGATGGTATCGAGTACAGTATATACATATGAGATGAGTATGTAGACAAAGTAAACAAAGTGGCATAGTTAAAGTGGCTAATGATACATGTATTACATAAGGATGCAGTCGATGATGTAGAGTACAGTATATACGTATGCATATGAGATGAATAATGTAGGGTAAGTAACATTATATAAGGTAGCATTGTTTAAAGTGGCTAGTGATATATTTACATCATTTCCCATCAATTCCCATTATTAAAGTGGCTGGAGTTGGGTCAGTGTCAATGACAGTGTGTTGGCAGCAGCCACTCAATGTTGGTGGTGGCTGTTTAACAGTCTGATGGCCTTGAGATAGAAGCTGTTTTTCAGTCTCTCGGTCCCAGCTTTGATGCACCTGTACTGACCTCGCCTTCTGGATGATAGCGGGGTGAACAGGCAGTGGTTCGGGTGGTTGATGTCCTTGATGATCTTTAAGGCCTTCCTGTAACATCGGGTGGTGTAGGTGTGGAGGGCAGGTAGTTTGCCCCCGGTGATGCGTTGTGCAGACCTCACTACCCTCTGGAGAGCCTTACGGTTGAGGGCGGAGCAGTTGCCGTACCAGGCAGTGATACAGCCCGCCAGGATGCTCTCGATTGTGCATCTGTAGAAGTTTGTGAGTGCTTTTGGTGACAAGCCAAATTTCTTCAGCCTCCTGAGGTTGAAGAGGCGCTGCTGCGCCTTCTTCACGACGCTGTCAGTGTGAGTGGACCAATTCAGTTTGTCTGTGATGTGTATGCCGAGGAACTTAAAACTTGCTACCCTCTCCACTACTGTTCCATCGATGTGGATAGGGGGGTGTTCCCTCTGCTGTTTCCTGAAGTCCACAATCATCTCCTTAGTTTTGTTGACGTTGAGTGTGAGGTTATTTTCCTGACACCACACTCCGAGGGCCCTCACCTCCTCCCTGTAGGCCGTCTCGTCGTTGTTGGTAATCAAGCCTACCACTGTTGTGTCGTCCGCAAACTTGATGATTGAGTTGGAGGCGTGCGTGGCCATGCAGTCGTGGGTGAACAGGGAGTACAGGAGAGGGCTCAGAACGCACCCTTGTGGGGCCCCCGTGTTGAGGATCAGCGGGGAGGAGATGTTGTTGCCTACCCTCACCACCTGGGGGCGGCCCGTCAGGAAGTCCAGTACCCAGTTGCACAGGGCGGTGTTGGATGCCGAGCTGTAGTCGATGAACAGCATTCTCACATAGGTATTCCTCTTGTCCAGGTGGGTTAGGGCAGTGTGCAGTGTGGTTGAGATTGCATCGTCTGTGGACCTATTTGGGCGGTAAGCAAATTGGAGTGGGTCTAGGGTGTCAGGTAGGGTGGAGGTGATATGGTCCTTGACTAGTCTCTCAAAGCACTTCATGATGACGGAAGTGAGTGCTACGGGGCGGTAGTCGTTTAGCTCAGTTACCTTAGCTTTCTTGGGAACAGGAACAATGGTGGCCCTCTTGAAGCATGTGGGAACAGCAGACTGGTATAGGGATTGATTGAATATGTCCGTAAACACCCCGGCCAGCTGGTCTGCGCATGCTCTGAGGGCACGGCTGGGGATGCCGTCTGGGCCTGCAGCCTTGCGAGGGTTAACACGTTTAAATGTCTTACTCACCTCGGCTGCAGTGAAGGAGAGACCGCATGTTTTCGTTGCAGGCCGTGTCAGTGGCACTGTATTGTCCTCAAAGCGGGCAAAAAGTTATTTAGTCTGCCTGGGAGCAAGACATCCTGGTCCGTGACTGGGCTGGGTTTCTTCTTGTAGTCCGTGATTGACTGTAGACCCTGCCACATGCCTCTTGTGTCTGAGCCGTTGAATTGAGATTCTACTTTGTCTCTGTACTGACGCTTAGCTTGTTTAATAGCCTTGCGGAGGGAATAGCTGCACTGTTTGTATTCGGTCATGTTGCCAGACACCTTGCCCTGATTAAAAGCAGTGGTTCGCGCTTTCAGTTTGCGCGAATGCTGCCATCAATCCACGGTTTCTGGTTAGGGAATGTTTTTATCGTTGCTATGGGAACGACATCTTCAACGCACGTTCTAATGAACTCGCACACCGAATCAGCGTATTCGTCAATATTTTTATCTGACGCAATACGAAACATGTCCCAGTCCACGTGATGGAAGCAGTCTTGGAGTGTGGAGTCAGCTTGGTCTGACCAGCGTTGGACAGACCTCAGCGTGGGAGCCTCTTGTTTAAGTTTCTGCCGGTAGGCAGGGATCAACAAAATGGAGTCGTGGTCAGCTTTTCCGAAGGGGGCGGGGCAGGGCCTTATATGCGTCGCGGAAGTTAGAGTAACAATGATCCAAGGTTTTACCACCCCTGGTTGCGCAATCGATATGCTGATAAAATTTAGGGAGTCTTGTTTTCAGATTAGCTTTGTTAAAATCCCCAGCTACAATGAATGCAGCCTCCGGATAAATGGTTTCCAGTTTGCAAAGAGTTAAATAAAGTTCGTTCAGAGCCATCGATGTGTCTGCTTGGGGGGGGGTATATACGGCTGTGATTATAATCGAGGAGAATTCTCTTGGAAGATAATGCGGTCTACATTTGATTGTGAGGAATTCTAAATCAGGTGAACAGAAGGATTTGAGTTCCTGTATGTTTCCTTCATCACACCATGTCTCGTTAGTCATGAGGCATACGCCCCCGCCACTCTTCTTACCAGAAAGATGTTTGTTTCTGTCGGCGCGATGCGTGGAGAAACCCGTTGGCTGCACCGCATCGGATAGCGTCTTCCCAGTAAGCCATGTTTCCGTGAAGCAGAGAAAGTTGCAGTCTCTGATGTCCCTCTGGAATGCTACCCTTGCTCGGATTCCCTCAACCTTGTTGTCAAGAGACTGGACATTGGCAAGAAGAATGCTGGGGAGTGGTGCGCGATGTGCCCTTGTCCGGAGTCTGACCAGAAGACCGCCACGTTTCCCTCTTTTTCGGAGTCGTTTTCTTGGGTCGCTGCATGCGATCCATTCCGTTGTCCTGTTTGTAAGGCAGAACACAGGATCCGCGTCGCGGAAAACATATTCTTGGTCGTACTGATGGTGAGTTGACGCTGATCTTATATTCAGTAGTTCTTCTCGACTGTATGTAATGAAACCTAAGATGACCTGGGGTACTAATGTAAGAAGTAACACGTAAAAAAACAAAAAACTGCATAGTTTCCTAGGAACGCGAAGCGAGGCGGCCATCTCTGTCGGCGCCGGAAGTTTAGTGTTTTGTCATACAACACAATGCCACAGATGTCTCAAGTTGAGGGAGCGTACAATTGGCATGCTGACTGCAGGAATGTCCACCAGAGCTGTGTCATGACTCTCCTGTGAGGATCCAGAGATCAGGTTGATATGGGGGTTTACGACACCTCACGTCGATCGTAAATTGTAGGCAGCAGACGATTCCTTTGGTTTCTAGTATGGGTGAATGGAATGACTCTTTGTTACAGAAGATTTTGCCGCCCAAAAATTCTACATCCAAAAATGAACATTGGGACAATATATTTCAACATCCAAATGTTGAGAATGATGAGAGATGGAATATGTATTTTGGGATGTCATTAAAAATTGTATAAAGACGTTATAATGAAAACATTGTAACTTGCACTTTTAAACTGTGTATATCCTTTACGTGGTGTAGAAAATATCAAGGATGAAGATAATGTTTTTGTGATGATAGGATTGTGATTTTAGTTCTCTAATGAGTTCATAGTAATTATGATACTTTGCCTCGTAACGAGCCACGCGCCAGGGAGCCCAGAAAGCGTGTCAGCATGACGAAAACACTCCCTTTCTACCCGAGGGTATAAACGATTGAGTTAAGAATAAACATACCAGATTAAATGGACCACAAGCTGCAGCTAGGTCTACATTAGTCACGACCCTGGAAATCAACACAAGGTTGAAGAAGACGAAGTAGCCTCTAACATTCAATGTTCCGGTTGAGTATCTGTTCTAAGTATCTAAGAAAGTGACTTTAAGTAGGACCATCCTGTTATTCCCTTCAAATCATCATCACCTACACTGTTCTCATCACCATTCTGGGGATCATCGACACTAATTAACCATGCTCAGAAGTCCACTCTTCTAGAATGAGTGCAAGTAAACAGACAACTAAGAAGGACATTGTGACCCCGTGGATAATCAGAGCCTTACACCTGAGAATGAAGGAGAAGGCCATTCAAAGGCGGCGGCCCAATCGAGCCTTTCCACGAAGGCCTGGGTCCAACAGAGATACCCATGAAGACCTTCAACACGTAAATACATGCATTACTTCTTACCCATAAGAGCGGCAATTCGGGGCAAGGTATTAGGATTACTGTGAGCGTAGTTCCCAAATTTATCCAAGTGTTGCTTCTCTTTAACTCTCCATCTTGTGTAACAAGTGTCATATTGTGTTAGTCCGCTATGGACCTGTTGTCATTGTATTAAGTTTCTAATCAATAACCTATACCGTGTGTGTATCCTGTGTTTTCACTTAGTTTGTTAGTAAATAAATAATCAAATCAATGTGTGGCACTGAATAATCAGTAAGACTCAGGTTTGTGCAGATTCAAGATGTCTGTGACATTCAGAATGAGACTGATATGAGGAAATGATTAATATGTGACTTAAGTTCATTCGGGAGACTACCGGTAAACAACTTTTCCTGTGGTGCCCGGGAAAAACAACTCTCCTAATGAGTTAATTGCATGATTAATTTAATCCAGTTACAAACACAGTAGGTAATTATTCGATAAATAATAGTCATCACATCTATTGAGAGTCACAAATTTGATTTGACATCACGACAGCTGTTTCCACAGGATTGAATGTTAATTTCTGTACCATAAGCCGCCTCCAATGTCATTTGAGAGAATTTTATAGTATGTCCAACCGGCCTCACAACGTGTAAGCACGCCAGCCCAGGACCTCCACATCCGGCTTCTTCACCTGCGGGATCATCTGAGACCAGCCACCTGGACAGCTGATGAAAATGTGGGTTTGCACAACTGAAGAATTTCTGCACAACTGTCTCAGGGAAGCTCATCTGCGTGCTTGTCGTCCTCACCAGGGTTTTGACCTGACTGCAATTCGATGTCGTAATCGACTTCAGGGGGCAAATGCTCACCTTCGATGGCCACTGGCACGCTAAGTGTGCTCTTCACGGATTAATCCCGGTTTCAACTGTACCGGGCAGATCGCGCGTGCTGTGTGGATGAGCGGTTTGCTGATGTCAACATTGTGAACAGTGCCCCATGTTGGTGGTGGGGTTATGGTATTGGCAGACAATGAACACAATTGCATTTTATCAATAGCAATATGAATACACAGGGATACCTTGACGAGATCCTGAGGCCCATTATCGTGCCATTCATCTGCCGCCATCACCTCATGTTTCAACATGATAATGCACCAGTGGAGGCTAGTCAGAGGAGGACCATCCTCAGTGAATTTAATTTTTTATTTTTTTATTAAACATTAAAAAAGCAAATTGGTAGTCCTCACCAGACATCACCAGCAACAACGTCGCCTATGGGCACAAACGGTGGGTTTTGTGCCCATAGGCGACGTTGTTGCCGGTGATGTCTGGTGATGACCTGACTTACAACAGGCCTACAAGCCCTCAGTCCAGCCTCTCTCAGCCTATTGTGGACAGTCTGAGCACTAATGGAGGGATTGTGCATTCCTGGTGTAAATCGGGGCAGTTGTTGTTGCCGTCCTGTACCTGTCCCACAGGTGTGATTTTCAGATGTACCGATACTGTGCAGGTGTTGTAACACCTGGTCTGCCACTGCGAGGACATTCACCTGTCCGTCCTGTCTCCCTGTAGCGCCGTCTTAGGCGTCTCACAGTACAGACATTGCAATTTATTGCCCTGGCCACATCTGCAGTCCTCATGCCTCCTTGCAGCATGCCTAAAGCACGTTCACGCAGATGAGCAGGGACCCTGGGCATCTTTCTTTTGGTGTTTTTCAGAGTACGTAGAAAGGCCCCTTTAGTGTCCTAAGTTTTCATAACTTAATTGCCTTCTTTCTGTAAGCTGTTAGTGTCTTAACGACCATTCCACAGGTGCATGTTCATTAATTGTTTATTGAACAAGCATGGGAAACAGTGTATAAACCCTTTACAATGAAGATCTGAAGTTTTTGGGATTTTTATGAATTATATTTGATAGACAAAACATTTCTTGTTTTGCTGCATTTATACACAATACCCCATAATGAACTAATTTGCCATAATTGTACATAATTATGGCATAACATTGAAGGTTGTGCAATGTAATAGCAATATTTAGACAGTTCTGTATTTCACTGAAAGAATAAACGTTTTGTTTTCGAAAATGATAGGTCATTAATATGGTCAAATCCAGAAACTAAGGCATGTATTTCTGAGTTTATTATATTATAATTAAGTCTGATTTGATAGAGCAGTCTGAGCAGTGGTAGGCAGCAGCAGGCTTGTAAGCATTCATTCAAACTTTCCTGCGTTTGCCAGCAGCTGTTAGCAATGCTTGAATCACAGCGCTGTTTATGACTTCAAGCCTATGGCACATATTGCACTTTTACGTTCTTCTCCAACACTGTGTTTTTGCATTATTTATGTATTATATTAAGTTAAATTCAGTGTAATTGTCATTATTACAAATATATATATATATATTTTTTTAAACGGCCGATTAATTGGTATCAGCTTTTTTTGGTCCTCCAATAATTAGTATCGGCGTTGAAAAATCATAAAATCCTCTATTGGAGAAAATATCTGTGCAGCGACGCTCCCCATCAAACCTGGCAGAGCTTGAGGGGATATGGAGAGAATGGGAGAAACTCCCCAAATACAGGTGTGCCAAGCTTGTAGCATCATATCCCAGACTTGAGGCTGTAATCGCTGTCAAAGGTGCTTCAACGCAGTCCTGAGTAAAGGGTCTGAATACTTATGCAAATGTGATATTTCAGTTGTATATTTTTTACATTTGCAAAAATAACCTAAAAACCTGTTTTTGCTTTGTCCTTATGGAGAATTGATGGTAGATTGCTGAGGATTATTATTATTTTTAAATCTATTTTTGAATAAGGCTGTAACGTAACAAAATGTGGAAAAAGTCAAGGGGTCTGAATACTTTCCGAATGCACTGTATCCCCATGAAACTGATTTACACCAAATCGTCAGTATGCAGATGCAGCATGGACATTTCACCTGTAAAATTTTAAGAATTATCATTCACGATTGACAGTGCGAAATGTGAAGGGAGGTTATCAACGAGTTGAGCAGAGATTGTGGGCAAAGTACAGAATCCCCCACATGCGCACAAGCCACGGGACCCCAGCCGCTGGAAAGCGGGGTCCAGAAAAGTCGGACCCGCAGCCTTGGCCTTATGTTATATCTTGGTTGTTCACACAAAGGGAAAACAATACAATTACTGATTTGGCATTTCACTCTTGAAGCTGACAGTTAAGTCCCATGTCACTTTCAAGTCTGTATGAAATTATTGTGTTGTATACACATAAATTGTACATGTCTTACACAGTTTTATTTATAGTCATTCACATGACTTGCCATTCTCCTAAGATGCCATTATTCAGGCTGGGATTCAATCAAAAGCGGATTGTCAACAAATTGCATTTCCCCCGACGCTCGTAAAGAGATTCATGATAAACGCTGCGGATGTTGTCTCAAGCGTAAATATAAAGGAGCAGCAATTTAAAATTAAATGTGCAATACGCTTGTCGAACAACATACCGTTGACTGAATTCCAGCTTTGTCTTACTTATTTTAGCTCAGAGTCTTTCCCCTTACATCTTGAGCCAATCTGACAACAAAAGAACACCTCATTGGAGTGAGATTTCACACAATACAGACAAAACATTACAGGGTTTCACAGATGAGATTGTTGCATGCCCATAGAAAGATAAACTGTTGTCTTGAAAACAGTGTTATTGCATTTCTCCTTCTCCTCCTGAGCTACTGTATAAGCGATGTGCTCTGTATCTTGTGCATACATGACCCATCTAATTTCAGTCCCTTCAGATTTGCAAACAGAAATGTTCAGAGATGGCTTGGGGTTGTGTTAATATTTGTTTGGTTGATCCAACTGGTCAGTCGGTCTCAGTCTTGGGGGCTTCTGTTTCCACCTTCTTGGCTTTCCTCCTGTTGCCCACCTCTTTCAGCCCCTCCCGGATCTGCTCTACTGCTTCTTCATCTCCTGCAGACTGGGCCAGAGCCAGGGCCTCCTTGTACAGCTTCACTGACTCCTCAAACAGACCTGGACCAGGAGGAACACACACAGACTGTGTTCATTTGACATGAAATTAACAAAAACAGACTGAATTAGGAATTGGGTTTCTCCAATAAGAAACTCAGTTTTATTTTCTGTTACAAATAGTTAAACGTTTTCTGTTGCATGCCGTAATGAACACGACAGAGATATTCTCTGATATTAACAGTGATAAGACTTCGCAGTACCTCCTTGAACAAAATGTTATCCATTAATGTTAATGCCTGTACAGTTACTTATGCAGCTGCACCAAATTATAAAACTGACCTGTGCCAGAAGGATAACGTGCATAGAGAAATATAATATGCCATTTAGACACTTATCCAAAGTGACTTGGTCATACATGCCACATTTTTTACGTACGGGTGGTCCTGGGAATCGAACCCACTATCTTGACGTTGCAAAAGCCATGCTCTACCAACTGAGCTACATTAATTTAGTAATTCTCAATAAAAAGTGAATGTTTTGACATTGAAAACTGACTTGTGTTGAGGAAACCAAGGCACTCCTAGAATTTCAGTCCTGATTTTTAGCCCTCCTTACCATTGTGCAGTAGGACGCCTGCCATGTTTCCCAACAACACGTGCTGGTCAGGGTGCCCGGCTTCTCTGCTCAGCTCCACGGCCTGCTTTACCAGGGGCAGGGCCTCATCGTGGCGGCCCTGCAGGTCCAGGATGGTGGCCAGGTCACTCAGCAGCACCAGCGACTGTAGAAGACCAAGAACAATATTACTTTCTTGTCAATTGTCTTTAACACCACAGTAGAGGTGACGGTAAGTCTTTAGGTCCCAACCCACTACGTTCCAATAGGTTGTATAAACATTGTTTCTTCATTTCAGTGGCGTTTCAATAAACAAAGAAAACATTTGAACTCAGACTTTAAAATAATCCATTAAACTTTGTGGAGAGAACAAAAACAGGCATCCTATCTAAAATGTCTAAACATTTAACAACTGGTACCTGTGGGTGGGTCTCTCCCTGCTCTTCCTGGCAGATCAGTAGGGCTCGCTTGTAGTCCAGTGCCGCCCGGCTCAGGCGGTGTGTGGAGGCCATGTAGCGAGCGTGGGAGTCCAAGGTCAGGCCCAGCAGCAGCCGGGTCTCCATCCGCAACTCCTCTGAAAAGAGGGAGAAACACGAGGGATGTAGTCAGCAAGCAAGCTCAATATCAAAAGGAAGGGTCACGAAAGTTAAATGCACATACAAAAGCAAGGTTTCACAACTTTTCAGAAGATCACGTCACATGAAGCAGACCAAATTCTTTGGTCCTTTAAAAATCTGCTGAATGTAAAGTATTGTGTGCTATAGCTTGGAAAATAAACACGTGACTGTGGATGACAACATTAGGGATGTTTTCCTAAAGATGTTAAATGGGCATCGTGTTTCGTTTCCTTGCAACGATACTAACGAGTATCGCGATACTGGCCCTACAACCTACACCTGCCTGAGGCAGGTGGCTATTTGTAGAATCTCAAATATATTTTGATTTGTTTAACACTTTTTTGGTTACTATGTGATTCCAAATGTGTGATTTCATAGTTTTGATGTCTTCACTATTATTCTACCATGTAGAAAAAATAAAGAAATCCTGGAAAGAGTAGGTGTGTCCAAACTTTTGAATGGTATTGTATATATGTATGTATTTGTATATATGTATGTATGTACACAGTTGAAGTCGGAACATTACATACACCTTAGCCAAATACATGTAAACTCAGTTTCACAATTAAATTACATACACTTAGGTTGGAGTCATTAAAACTCATTTTTCAACCACTCCACAAATTTCTTGTTACCAAACTATAGTTTTGGCAAGTCTGTTAGGACATCTACATTCTGCATGACACAAGTCATTTTTCCAACAATTGTTCACAGATGGATTATTTCACTAAATCACAATTTAAAAAATGCATTTTACCTTTTTATTTAGCATGTGTAACCTTTATTTAACTAGGCAAGTCAGTTAAGAACAAATTCTTATTTACAATGACGGCCTTGGAACAGTGAGTTAACTGCCTTGTTCAGGGGCAGAACAACAGATTTGTACTTCAACTGTATGTATAGTTATTCAGACCCCTTAACTTTTTCCACATTTTGTTACAGCCTTATTGTAAAATTTATTAAATAAATAAATGTCCTCAATCTCCACACAATGTCCGGAATAACAAAAAACAGGTTTAGACATTTGTGTATTCAGACCCTTTGCGATGAGCCTCGAAATTGAGCTCAGGTGCATCCCGTTTCATTAATTATCCTTGAGCTATATCTACAACTTGGAGTCCACCTGTGGTAAATTCAATTGATTGGACATGATTTGGAAAGGCACACACCTGTCTATACAAGGTCCCACAGTTGACAATGCATGTCAGAGCAAAAACCAAGCCATGAGGTCGAAGGATTTGGTGAGCCCCGAGATAGGATCGAGATAGGATTGTGTCAAAGCACAGATCTGGGGATGGGTCCCAAAACATTTCTGCAGCATTGAAGGTCCCCAAGAACACAGTGGCCTTCAATCTTAAATGGAAGATGTTTGGTACCACCAAGACTCTTCCTATATGTTACAGATACAAGTATTCTGTGTGTATCCTGTGTGTGTATTTCTTTTCTCTCCTTCTCCCCTCCTCAATCTCTGTAGATCTCTCTTTTGTTTTAGCACCTGCATATCACTTTGTCCCCACCTGTGAGTATTGTTATGTTGTGGTGTTTGTTTGATGGTGGGGGAACCAAGACAAGTTGCCCATGGGCATACACTACCCGTAGGACTACTTTGTCTAAGAACCCTAGGTAGAACTGGCTGGACCACCCACTGTATTTTTGGTTGGTTAGTTAGCTGTATAGTAGTAGGCTAGTCTAGCTTAGGGGTGTTTTGGGATATTTGTTTCTTTCCTTGGGTCCAGCTCAGCCCCTTTTCCTGCCCCCCCCTTTACCGTGTGTTTTCAAATAAACCCTGAGTGTTTGACGGTAATGAAGTTGTCTGTGTTTTTTTTGTTCGTACCGTTACTGTCACTATTACACTTTGCATGAGTTATGTTACGGGTCTCGTTACCATCCCCTCTAGACTGCCGGGCCAAAGGGATTCCTAACACTAGAGCTGGCCGCCCAGCCAAACTAAGCAATTGGGGGAGAAGGGCATTGGTCAGGGAGGTGACCAAGAACCTGGTCACTCTGACAGAGCTCCAGAGTTCCTCTGTGGAGATGGGAGAACCTTCCAGAAGGACAACCATCTCCACAGCTCGCCACCAATCAGGCCTTTATGGTAGAGTGGCCAGACAGAAATCACTCCTCAGTAAAATATGCACATGACAGCCCGCATGGAGTTTGCCAAAAGGCAACAAAAGGATACTCAGACCATGAAAAACAAGATTCTCTGGTCTGATGAAATTAAGATTGAACTCTTTGGCCTGAATGCCAAGTGTCACGTCTGGAGGAAGCCTGGCACCCTCCCTATAATGAAGCATGGTGGTGGCAGCATCATGCTGTGGGGATGTTTTTCAATGGCAGGGACTGGGAGACTAGTCAGGGTCAAGGGAAAGATGAACGGAGCAAAGTACAGAGAGATCCTTGATGAAAACCTGTTCCAGAGCCCTCAGGACCTCAGACTAGGGCGAAGGTTCACCTTCCAATAGGACAACGACCCAATGCACATAGCCAAGACAAGGCAGAAGTGGCTTCAGGACAAGTCTCAATGTCCTTGAGTGGCCCAGCCAGAGCCCGGACTTGAACCCGATCAAACATCTCTGGAGACCTGAAAATAGCTGTGCAACAACGCTCCCCATCCAACCTGATAGAGCTTGAGAGGATCTGCAGAGAAGAATGGGAGAAACTTCCTAAATACAGATGTGCCAAGCTTATAGCGTCATACCAAGAAGACTTGAGGCTGAAATCACTGCCAAAGGTGGTACAACAAAGTACTGCGTAAAGGGTCTGAGTACTTATGTAAATGTGAGTATACAGTATGGACAGTACGTGAATAGTAAAAGGTATGTAAAGCAGTAGTGTATATATAGGATGAGCCATGACTAGAATACAGCATATACACAAAGTGGGTAAAACAGCATGTAAACATTATTAAAGTGACCAGTGTTCAATGATTATGTAGATAAGACAGCAGTCTTGAAGGTGCAGGTTATTTTCCTGGCACCACTCCGCCAGGGCTCTCAACACCTCCCCGTAGGCCGTCTTGTCATTGTTAGTAATGGCAACTTCCACCTGACTGTGCTGCTGCTCCAGTTTCAACTGTTCTGCCTTATTATTATTCGACCATGCTGGTCATTTATGAACATTTGAACATCTTGGCCATGTTCTGTTATAATCTCCACCCGGCACAGCCAGAAGAGGACTGGCCACCCCACATAGCCTGGTTCCTCTCTAGGTTTCTTCCTAGGTTTTGGCCTTTCTAGGGAGTTTTTCCTAGCCACCGTGCTTCTACACCTGCATTGCTTGCTGTTTGGGGTTTTAGGCTGGGTTTCTGTACAGCACTTTGAGATATCAGCTGATGTACGAAGGGCTATATAAATAAATTTGATTTGAGTAATCAGGCCTATCACTGTTGTGTTGTCAGCAAACTTGATGATTGAGTTGGAGATGTGGGTGAACAGGGAGTACAGGAGGTGGCTGAGCACGCTACCCTGTGGGGCCCCCCTGTTGAGGATCAGTGTGGCGGACCATTAGGAAGTTGTGCCACACACACACCCACAAAACATAGAATCTTATGCTATTACAGCAAAAAATAACAATTTGATGGTTAGGTCATTAGATACCTGACTGTTCCTCAGCGGGAAGTTCCTTGAATTTCTCTAACTTGGCTTCAAGGGATTCTGTGCAAAACTGGAAACCAGTCTCTGCCAGGTCATTCCTGAGAAGAAAGAAAAACATACATTTAATATAAGGTTACACATCGTGAACTGTGATATGTAGAATTTGGGGGTGGATCGTGAAATGTAGTCATATTATAATAATATACTACTACAGGGCTATAACCAGGGATGGGCATAAAATGACAAAATACAACTACAAAATACCCAAATGACCAATTTACCAAAATAAAATATTTTTAATAAATACAATACTTTTGAAAAAGTATTGTATTTAAAATACATGTATTTAGTATTTTAAAATACATTTGCAAGTTGCCGGCCGAACAGCAGCAACATTCTCAGGTTACATAAACGTCTTTCTTGCTACGATAGGTTGTTGTTTATCACCTTAGTTGAATACACTGTCACTCTGGATAAGAGTGTCTGCTAAATGACCCAAAAAATAAATCAACTGCAAAGCACACGGTAAACGCTGCCTATGTCAGCTCAAATGGAAATTACCTTCATTTGTAGTGCGCAATGGATAGTCCTTAAATTTAGTTCATTTAGCAGATTCTCTTACCACACCATCATGCCATCAGACTTTCGATACCAATGTAGGGGGCCACAAAATTGAGAACCACTATTTTTTTTAAAAGAAGAGAAAATAAAACTATTTTGAAAAAACTAATTACAGCTTTCGAAAGTATCTTGTTACAAAATACATTTGAGTATAGTTAATTCCAGTGTAATACAACATACAAAATACTCAGAAGTAATTCAAATAATTATTTCAAATACATGTAATAGAAATACTGCCCATCTGACTATAGCCAACCACAGAAAATGATTTCTCAACTTAAAAGCTTGGCTTTGGCTTGAAAGCCTATTTAATGGTGTATACGGCACTCTTCAACTAAGCTGGCTAGCTACTATCCAAAACTTATTTACATCTATTAAATGGAATTTGAAGCAAATGTACCTCCTAATGTTCAATTTGGGCACGACTCAAGGGGTTTTCCAGCTATTTCATTCTCCGTGTAGCCTGCTGCTAGAATAGACAGAAAGGTATAACTCGAGTTGCCACAAAATGAAATATAACGTTGCGGATAAAGTTCAGAATTACACCATTTCATATGTACAATATCTAAAAACCTGTATCAATGTATGAAGAAATTTTGCTTTTCTAAAAGGATGTATTTGGGTGTTTTTGGAGCATTTGTTCAGGTATTTTCACGTACTGCACAACGAGGATGAGGAAGTGAATCGCTGGTTGGTCAAAAACCAGAATTAGAATTTTAGAATTTTTTTAAAAGATACTGGAGAAGTGCTTGACGCCATCTGACAAGCATGGTAGGGGCAATGTGATGGTCTGGGGGTGCTAAGCAGTTCAGACGTCTTTTGTCCTCGTCTTGTCCTGTACTTCCGGCGCCGACTGAGATGGCCGCCTCGCTTCGCGTTCCTAGGAAACTATGCAGTTTTTTGTTTTTTTACGTGTTATTTCTTACATTAGTACCCCAGGTCATCTTAGGTTTCATTACATACAGTCGAGAAGAACTACTGAATATAAGATCAGCGCCAACTCACCATCAGTACGACCAAGAATATGTTTTCCGCGACGCGGATCCGGTGTTCTGCCTTACAAACAGGACAACGGAATGGATCGCATGCAGCGTCCCAAGGAAACGACTCCGAAAAAGAGGGAAACGAGGCGGTGTTCTGGTCAGACTCCGAAAAAGGGCACATCGCGCACCACTCCCCAGCATTCTTCTTGCTAATGTCCAGTCTCTTGACAACAAGGTTGACGAAATCCGAGCAAGGGTAGCATTCCAGAGGGACATCAGAGACTGCAACGTTCTCTGCTTCACAGAAACATGGCTTACTGGGAAGACGCTATCCGATGCGGTGCAGCCAACGGGTTTCTCCACGCATCGCGCCGACAGAAACAAACATCTTTCTGGTAAGAAGAGTGGCGGGGGCGTATGCCTCATGACTAACGAGACATGGTGTGATGAAGGAAACATACAGGAACTCAAATCCTTCTGTTCACCTGATTTAGAATTCCTCACAATCAAATGTAGACCGCATTATCTTCCAAGAGAATTCTCCTCGATTATAATCACAGCCGACACATCGATGGCTCTGAACGAACTTTATTTAACTCTTTGCAAACTGGAAACCATTTATCCGGAGGCTGCATTCATTGTAGCTGGGGATTTTAACAAAGCTAATCTGAAAACAAGACTCCCTAAATTTTACCAGCATATCGATTGCGCAACCAGGGGTGGTAAAACCTTGGATCATTGTTACTCTAACTTCCGTGACGCATATAAGGCCCTGCCCCGCCCCCCTTTCGGAAAAGCTGACCACGACTCCATTTTGCTGATCCCTGCCTACAGGCAGAAACTAAAACAAGAGGCTCCCACGCTGAGGTCTGTCCAACGCTGGTCAGACCAAGCTGACTCCACACTCCAAGACTGCTTCCATCACGTGGACTGGGACATGTTTCGTATTGCGTCAGATGGAAATATTGACGAATACGCTGATTCGGTGTGCGAGTTCATTAGAACGTGCGTCGAAGATGTCGTTCCCATAGCAACGATAAAAACATTCCCAAACCAGAAACCGTGGATTGATGGCAGCATTCGCGTGAAACTGAAAGCGCGAACCACTGCTTTTAATCAGGGCAAGGTGTCTGGTAATATGTCCGAATATAAACAATGCAGCTATTCCCTCCGCAAGGCTATTAAACAAGCTAAGCGTCAGTACAGAGACAAAGTGGAATCTCAATTCAATGGCTCAGACACAAGAGGCATGTGGCAGGGTCTACAGTCAATCACGGACTACAAGAAGAAACCCAGCCCAGTCACGGACCAGGATGTCTTGCTCCCAGGCAGACTAAATCACTTTTTTGCCCGCTTTGAGGACAATACAGTGCCACTGACACGGCCTGCAACGAAAACATGCGGTCTCTCCTTCACTGCAGCCGAGGTGAGTAAGACATTTAAACGTGTTAACCCTCGCAAGGCTGCAGGCCCAGACGGCATCCCCAGCCGCGCCCTCAGAGCATGCGCAGACCAGCTGGCCGGTGTTTTTACGGACATATTCAATCAATCCCTATACCAGTCTGCTGTTCCCACATGCTTCAAGAGGGCCACCATTGTTCCTGTTCCCAAGAAAGCTAAGGTAACTGAGCTAAACGACTACCGCCCGTAGCACTCACTTCCGTCATCATGAAGTGCTTTGAGAGACTAGTCAAGGACCATATCACCTCCACCCTACCTGACACCCTAGACCCACTCCAATTTGCTTACCGCCCAAATAGGTCCACAGACGATGCAATCTCAACCACACTGCACACTGCCCTAACCCACCTGGACAAGAGGAATACCTATGTGAGAATGCTGTTCATCGACTACAGCTCCGCATTCAACACCATAGTACCCTCCAAGCTCGTCATCAAGCTCGAGACCCTGGGTCTCGACCCCGCCCTGTGCAACTGGGTACTGGACTTCCTGACGGGCCGCCCCCAGGTGGTGAGGGTAGGCAACAACATCTCCTCCCCGCTGATCCTCAACACGGGGGCCCCACAAGGGTGCGTTCTGAGCCCTCTCCTGTACTCCCTGTTCACCCACGACTGCGTGGCCATGCACGCCTTCAACTCAATCATCAAGTTTGCGGACGACACAACAGTGCTAGGCTTGATTACCAACAACGACGAGACGGCCTACAGGGAGGAGGTGAGGGCCCTCGGAGTGTGGTGTCAGGAAAATAACCTCACACTCAACGTCAACAAAACTAAGGAGATGATTGTGGACTTCAGGAAACAGCAGAGGGAACACCCCCCTATCCACATCGATGGATCAGTAGTGGAGAGGGTAGCAAGTTTTAAGTTCCTCGGCATACACATCACAGACAAACTGAATTGGTCCACTCACTCTGACAGCGTCGTGAAGAAGGCGCAGCAGCGCCTCTTCAACCTCAGGAGGCTGAAGAAATTTGGCTTGTCACCAAAAGCACTCACAAACTTCTACAGATGCACAATCGAGAGCATCCTGGCGGGCTGTATCACCGCCTGGTACGGCAACTGCTCTGCCCTCAACCGTAAGGCTCTCCAGAGGGTAGTGAGGTCTGCACAACGCATCACCGGGGGCAAACTACCTGCCCTCCAGGACACCTACACCACCCGATGTTACAGGAAGGCCTTAAAGATCATCAAGGACATGAACCACTGCCTGTTCACCCCGCTATCATCCAGAAGGCGAGGTCAGTACAGGTGCATCAAAGCTGGGACCGAGAGACTGAAAAACAGCTTCTATCTCAAGGCCATCAGACTGTTAAACAGCCACCACTAACATTGAATGGCTGCTGCCAACACACTGTCATTGACACTGACCCAACTCCAGCCACTTTAATAATGGGAATTGATGGGAAATGATGTAAATATATCACTAGCCACTTTAAACAATGCTACCTTATATAATGTTACTTACCCTACATTATTCATCTCATATGCATATGTATATACTGTACTCTAGATCATCGACTGCATTCTTATGTCACTAGCCACTTTAACTATGCCACTTTGTTTACTTTGTCTACATACTCATCTCATATGTATATACTGTACTCGATACCATCTACTGTATGCTGCTCTGTACCATCACTCATTCATATATCCTTATGTACATATTCCTTATCCCCTTACACTGTGTATAAGACAGTAGTTTTGGAATTGTTAGTTAGATTACTTGTTGGTTATCACTGCATTGTCGGAACTAGAAGCACAAGCATTTCGCTACACTCGCATTAACATCTGCTAACCATGTGTATGTGACAAATAAAATTTGATTTGATTTGATATATATATATTTACAACTTTTTTCACATGCATTTTATTTTTATTTTCCATCAACTCATCTTCAAAACACTCTCCTGCAACCCGCCTCACCAATTTATATTTATAAATAAGTATTATTTACCTCAAATCTGCAATCCTCCAAGAAGCTAGCCAGAAACTAGCCAGAAGCTAGCCAGGAGCTATCCAGAAGCTAGTTCAGAAGCTAGTTAGCTTCTTTACTGGCAAATCGTTAGTATTCAGCTAACCACGGTTTGTGGTCATCAACTATCCTTTAGCTCGAAAATCTATCGCCAGTTTTGTACGGCGCAACGCGGCTCGGAACGGAACATACCGGACCAATTTTTCTCTCCATGTCCCTGGATTTCAACTGCTCTCTGGACATTCATACCCGGATCTCACAGCTAGCTAGCTGCTATCCGTGTGACTATCTGCTTTCGTCGATTCCGGAGCAAACATCCATTACTCCGGAGCTAGCCAGCTCCGTCAATCACTCCTGAGTTCCATCAATCACTCCTGGGCTGCAGTCACCTATCCGGACCCGTTTTACTGCCTACGCGGAGCCCCACCGGGCCTTCACAACTGGACTGCCGACGTTATCTACCCGAAGGAGATCCGGCTGGCTCCTCCGTCGCGACGTTACCTGGACGCCCATCTGCGGCCTGCTAACCGTTCGCTGTCTTACCGGCTGCTCTCAGAATAGACAATCGGACAATTTATTTATTTGTATTATTATTATTATTATGTTTCTTCTTGGGCCTCTATAACTATATCTAATGTTTATTAATTTGTTTATTTTTTTGTGTGATTTGGATTAATCCCCTCTACCACACGGAACCTCACTAATCTACTGACGGAACGCAAGAGGTGGCTAACAACAGACCTCCATCCTATGCTAGCTTGCTACCGATGGCCTGGCTAGCTGTTTAAATCGCCGTGACCCCCAACCAACCTCTCCACTCACTGGACCCTTTTGATCACTCGACTAAGGATGCCTCTCCTTAATGTCAATATGTCTTGTCCATTGCTGTTCTGGTTAGTGTTTATTGGCTTATTTCACTGTAGAGCCTCTAGTCCTGCTCACTATACCTTATCCAATTTATTAGTTCCACCACCCACACATGCTATGACATCTCCTGGTTTCAATGATGTTTCTAGAGACAATATCTCTCTCTTCATCACTCAATACCTAGGTTTACCTCCACTGTATTCACATCCTACCATACCTTTGTCTGTACATTATACCGTGATGCTATTTTATCGCCCCCAGAAACCTCCTTTTACTCTCTGTTCCAGACGTTCTAGACGACCAATTCTTATTGCTTTTAGCCGCACCCTTATTCTTCTCCTCCTATGTTCCTCTGGCGATGTAGAGGTGAATCCAGGCCCTGCAGTGCCTAGCTCCACTCCTATTCCCCAGGCGCTCTCTTTTGATGACTTCTGTAACCGTAATAGCCTTGGTTTCATGCATGTTAACATTAGAAGCCTCCTCCCTAAGTTTGTTCTATTCACTGCTTTAGCACACTCTGCCAACCCGGATGTTCTAGCTGTGTCTGAATCCTGGTTTAGGAAGACCACCAAAAATTCAGAAATTTTAATTCCAAACTACAAAATTTTCAGACAAGATAGAACTGCCAAAGGGGGCGGTGTTGCAATCTACTGCAAACATAGCCTGCAGAGTTCTGTCCTACTATCCAGGTCTGTACCCAAACAATTTGAACTTCTACTTTTAAAAATCCACCTCTCTAAAAACAAGTCTCTCGCCGTTGCCGCCTGCTATAGACCACCATCTGCCCCCAGCTGTGCTCTGGACACCATATGTGAACTGATTGCCCCCCATCTATCTTCAGAGCTCGTGCTGCTAGGCGACCTAAACTGGAACATGCTTAACACCCCAGCCATCCTACAATCTAAACTTGATGCCCTCAATCTCACACAAATTATCAATGAACCTACCCCCCAAAGCCTTGAACACGGGCACCCTCATAGATATCATCCTAACCAACTTCCCCTCTAAATACACCTCTGCTGTCTTCAACCAAGATCTCAGCGATCACTGCCTCATTGCCTGCATCCGTAATGGGTCAGCGGTCAAACGACCTCCACTCATCACTCCCTCCCTGAAACACTTCAGCGAGCAGGCCTTTCTAATCGACCAGGCCGGGGTATCCTGGAAGCATATTGATCCCGTCATTTTTTAAAAATGCCTTCCTAACCATTGTAAAGAATTGCTATTATGCAGGAGACCAATCTACTGCTAAATACGTGGCTATTGCATTGTTATAACTGAGACAACACATAGCAACGTATTTTCACAGTAAAGCCTGTGGGGTCCCCTACAGGATAGCTCCCACATTACACACATAATCTCCCTTTTAAACGAACACTGTGTGCCCGAAGAAGATTCTACGATGACGGACAGACAACTGAGCCAATGGCGGAAGACTACAGACTACAACCAGCTGAACCAATCCGGAGATCCGATCTTCCTAGAGTCAACCTACTTTCTGTGACGTATATAAGGGCTGTGCTGACTGTTTACTCGCTCTCTGCCTGCTGTTCCAACACGAACTAACGGAAGAGCTGTATTTACGTGTACCAGATATTCTCCCTCTGAAATAAACTGTCGCTTGTCGTACAATTTTAACACCTGGTCTGAATCGATCCTTAACCGGCTCACCCTTCTAATATCCTTTTATCAACAAAACATGGTAGCCAGAGGATGGTTGAATAACGGTCCGGTCGAAGTGAGTTGATTGGGTGTGAGAAGGAGAGTGACGGAAGGACGGTTCCAAAAAAGAGACTGGTGAAAGAAATTCGGGGGAGGACAATAATTCTGCTCAACTCGGGAAACTGATCTAAAAGGTGCACCATAAACAAGGTAAGCAAAACCTGTTAAATCAAACTTTGCATATTGTCGTATAGTCTGTCTAAATTCTGATCAGTATTTCCGAGTAAGTATGAATTCTTGTGTAAATTTATAATTTGCTGACGAGTCAAAGAACAGTAGAGTGAACATATGTGGTACAAACCGGCGACGGCCGGGTGATTAAATCATTGATGAGATATCAGTAAGGGGATAGCTGATTACTATTCATTAAATCTGGCGCCGAGGGGGATAAATTGTAATTTTGTCCCGTGACCCGGTCAGCGCAGTCTGATAGCTTTCAATGATGAGGGATCACTTTTGAGGCCTGTTGTTCCGATAGGGGTCAAAGATAATTCTGATAGGGATCGAACATGTGTAATTATTAGTTTCGATAGGGGTCAGAGATAATTTTGATAGGGGTCGGACATGTGTATAATTCTGATAGGGATCAGCACGATAGAGATTAGGGATAGATATCAGTAAGGGGATAGCTAATTGCTATTCATTAAACCTGGCGCCGAGGTTGTCCCGCGACTCGGTCGAAGTCCAGTCTGATAAGAGGTCCAATGATAAAGATAAGCTGATAGGGGTCAGAGAGATAACGTGTATTTGTAACTGTTCATATTAAAATGTAATGTGGTTGTAATCGTCTCCATTAAGATTGTTGATGGTTTGAGAGACAGAGAGAGAGAGAGAACTCAAGAAGGGTTATTGAATAAATCCGAAAATTCTGTGTTGTATGTAAACTTCCATGTTGTATGTATCTATAACTTCTGTGTAAAATGTATAATCAGGAACAAAATGACTGATGTATAATTGAAATAAGATCTGAATATAATATTTAATATTGCGACTATATAGTCGAATAGATCCCTTGGTTGCGCGCTCCACGAAAGCTATACCAACCCAATCGTTTTTCTCGAACTGAATATACAAGGAAAAGCTCTGAGATAAGGCAGAGTGTGAGCAATAGTGTCTCCTCGAATACATCGTTGTTATTAACTAACGACGGGCTAAGTATATTCTAATTATATTCAAGTAGTCTGGTAAAATTCCGATTAAAGTTACGATTAATTTCCGATTGAATTAAATTGAATCACGATTAAAAATTCACAATGGCGACCCCCAATACTCCAAAGCTGAAGTTTAATGAGTTCCTAGACAAAAAAATGGAATATAGATCAGGGGAAAGGGACAGTGGAAGGATATAAAGAAAGTCTGGGAGGGAGTAAAGTTAAGATGGACGCAAGCAGGTTACCTAGGAGGGGGACTGCCAACCGGGGTCCAGTTGAAAACAATGGAATGTGGGTTAAGAGAGAAAGAGGCAGAAAAGAACAAAATTCACGTATTTAAGAAAGAAGGGTCAGATACGAAGGGAGCGAGATTAATGAGAATCCTAATTGAGGGAAAACTTTGGGCGTTTAAATTAGTGCTATTTTCTGTTGTTCAGATGCCGGAGTAACAAATACAGATAACTGTAAATTGGGTCTATTTGCGGAGAATCTCAGTTCCATAGCATTGGTGGTTCAGTGGTGGAGTTCTCGCCTGCCACGTGGGAGGCCGGGGTTCGGTTCCCAGCTGAGGTGTAAAGAGTAGTTATATATGTCTGAGTTTTTGGTTTTAATTAAACTAATTGTTTTGCAGAGAAAGTTATAGTCACTAGTATTGGTATAAGATATAAACTGAACGTTTTAAATAGTTTGTTTGGTTCAAATTGAAAGACTAATTCATTCAACTTAATATAAGAACAGAGATTTTGATGCAAGGCGATGTCTGTTCACTAAATAATTTGTTGGGAATAATACATTGGGAAAAGAGTCGTAATTAAAATGCTAATTCAAAGACGAGACAGTAACTTAAATCAAATTAATTCTGAATAATAACGGGGGAACAATTACGATAGATTTGTGTCCATCGAAATGTTTTTATAAGATTAGCGAATTGAGAGATGTTGATTGATGTTGTAAACTCTAATTCAGGATTCAACAGATGTGATAAATTAGGTTTGGTTTATCGAACCCGAAATACTGTTGTTGCAGACAGCCAACCATTATTTACAATGAGTTGAAAATCGTTGCGAAATGAGTCAAGATTGAGCGCTTGTTGATGACATCACTCGCGAGGTTTCCGTCGCCACGGAAATGATGTCTTGACTGAGGGTGACAGAGAAAATGGTTAGTGTCCTTTAGAGGAGGTGCGGGCATTAATGTTGAGTCACTTTTCAGAAGATGATAAACATTTCGAAATACATTTTTAAAAAAGGAGTATGTAAATCGTCAGGAAAGATGCTAAAAACTAGCAGCTGATTCGCTGGGTGGGTATCATTGATTTGTGGCGTTTATTTGGACTGTAATTGGGCCGTGAGAGAGAGGGATTGGATGTCTGAGACATAAAACATCGCGATGGTGGATTCTGATGGTTGTTGATTCTTGTCTGATTCTGGTTTGATCGTTTGAATAGCACCAGTGAATTTGAGCACTGTTTCCATTATGTGGAACGGTGTCAGGGTATTAATGGTGAAAAGCAACCTCTATGGTAAAACATAATTGTACATGTTTCGGTAAACTAGCGAGGTTGAATTTGGTTATTTGAACATTTCCCTTGATACGTAGACATACGTAACAGGGGCAAGTTGTTTTTCCTTGAGGAACACGCAGATGGTGTTTTGTTTTATTGAGATGTAAATGTGAGTTGAAGGAGCCAAGGGAAAATACGTTATTTTTTATTAAATATCAGGGATTATAATCTTGGGGAGAATGAGGCCATAAACGACCAAATTGGAAAGGCCTGGAAGTTTTGATTAATCATTAAGGTTTGCAAATATATACACAAAACATTTGTTAGGACTATTTGTTTTGGTGGAAAGGTATTTTAAAGAGACACGCTCAAATATGGAACTTTATGAGTTTTTATTTTATGAGTTTTAAATTACACAAGTGAATTTGGATTTTAAGGATAAAGGGTTCTTTAATATGTCTAGTGTAGTATAGAACTTGACTATAAAAGGGTGGGTTGACTCATGGACCTTATCATGACTGTCTTCTAGGGTCTGATCAGCCTTAGGGGAGAGTCATTAGTATAATGAATGTGGTAATATTGAGTTACTAGTTTTAAGGTAAATTCATTATAAAGGAGTTTAGGTTAGGAGGTTAGGATAGGAGATATATTAAGCCAATAAGGCAGGGAATTACATAGAAAAATAAGTTTCAGTTCTTAGGGGTGATAAATTACTGTAGATAAGGAATTCTGCACTCTGCAACATATATTAAATTCATGTTATTGTCAGATAGAATACTGAGGGTCCTTGAAGGAAGGATTTTGATATGATAAGCATTTGTTTTGAAATTATTATTTTTTGACCATTAGAGGTTAAAAATAAAAAAAAAGTATTAAAATTAACAGGTATATAGGACATCTGTGATGATTTAGGATTATTGTTAGGTTGATTAAGGAAATGTAAGGACTTTAGAGATTGACACTCATAGACATGATTTTAGATAAAGTCAAACAGTTAGAAGCTTAGTGGTATTTGAGAAATATGAGAGAAAGGGTTTAAATTGGTAAATATATATTTAAGAAAATATATAAGTAGCACAGATAGTTCTTAAGTAGATAAGAAACTTGACAGGGAATTGGTACTGGATTGACGCCCAAGGGAGAATTGGACATGTGGAAAACTAAAAGGGGCTCCTTCATGATGATGTCAGACATAAGGATAATATACTAATCTTACCTAAGTCATTATTTAGAGTAGGTAAGGTTGATACCTGGGCAGAGTCAGGTATCAAAAGGGGGATGGGTAAATTGTGGTCTAGGATAGGATGGGGCTTATTGGATAAGAAACTAATAAATAAAAAAATATGTAAGCTAACAATTGGGAATAGAAGTTAAAGATAAAATCAGATAAAACATATGAGAAATTGTTTGTTAACCAAGCCTGTATGTCCAGGATTTTATGCATTACAGGTGAACTACAGGTGAAGTCACTCAATCCAGTCCCAGAGGCTTGGGGACCATAGAAGACCCCTGGTGACAGCTAGCTGAAAGAGCTACCCAGATTCATATCGCACGGCAGAAGGGTAAGACACTTTTTTCACTGTCGGACAATAAACAGAGTTCGGGAGAAGAACTGGAATTAACAGAATTCCGGGGGCCAACTCTCGAATGAAGCAACCCTACCTGTCCTATCACCCCTGTTTTTGTTCATAGAAGTGAAGATGTGTCTGGCTCTGGCTAAGCGATGTGTATTTTGTTCCAAAATAAGCATAAGAGATCCCTAGATCTGGGTAGACAAGAAGTTAGAGTAGAGATTACATGATAACCGACTTCGGACAGTTCTAGGATTGGAGAAGAGGGTATCCTTATAGCATGGGGGATCCCACAAGGGTGGATAGGTTTTCCATGATATGGGGAAACCTGGGAGCAATGTTGAACTTTGTAAAGGTGATGAAATCCTACTAACCATCAAAACTATTAAGCTCTCTGATGCAGGAACTCACACCCTCGGACTACAAAGGACGAGGACAGACATGATGGGTGTGTTTTCTATTAAGGTACTGCCAAGACCAGAGGTTACCGGACACACTCCTCTACCACCACTGTGTTAAAAAATACCATTCAGGTAATTAATGTTAGAGACTATTCGGCTATGGATCAATTAGGAACTGAGACTGGTTTTGATAGTAGGGACAAGTTGTGGCTGTCTTATATGAGGTACACAGCTAAAACCCTGAGAAGAAAGGACTGCATTATTTGTAGTTATGCTAGACCTGTTCTGGCTACACACCCATTTGCAGTAGGAGAAGGAGAGGGGTGGTTGTGTATTCTGAGAAGTTTTTACCAGGTTAAGCCCAATTCAACCCTCTGTTCCTCTTTGAGCCTTGTGTTTCCTGCAGTACCTCCTCATCGGGCCTCTTGGGGTGTTGAGGCATATGGGGGCAATTACGAGTGCATCACGGGTACAGGTAATGGCATTGATTATGGGAGATTGCCTGAAGCTGATTGCAGGAGTAACATAACCATTAATTCCACTTGGCCAGTTACAGGCCTAAACCAAACTAGTGGTCTGGCTGATGTATGTTGGATGAGTGGAGCCAAAAGAGTGCTGAGACCCATTCTTAGAGGAGAATGGCAAGGTACGTGTGGTCTAACCAGTTTGATAATTCCACTGACCATTGTTGATGTTGTTGCTGAACAGCTGCTGAGTTCTGTAACCAGGGGACCTGAAAACATTCCATCCCATGGGAGACATAGATGTAGTAGTGCTCCATGGACAGAGGATGTAGTTGACATACACACTAACCTGTTGGGAGTGCCAGTGGGGATTCCTCATGAGTTTCAGGCCTTGGGTAGGAATGATGGACTCTGGCACTTACTACCTACTATGGGTCCAGCCATGGTGGATGCTAGACAGACTGCATGGATTAATTATATCTACTATAATCAACAGCGTTTTGTGAATTACTCCCGTGATGCACTCACTAGTATGTCTGTTCTCTTGGCCTGGTTTGGTAAGTACACTGGTATGATGGTTACTGGATTTCTGACCCTAATTCTTGTATTATTTGTTATTGATGTGATGTGCTGCTTGCATCATACCGTGTTTTGAGAAGTCTGTTACAGATGTGGTGAGGGCTTCAGGCATATGCCTTTGCTTGATGCTCCAGTTGGCGATGCTGATACGGACGCATGCTTTCAGGGGAGGATGGGACTGACTGATGATGACACATGGTTTGGAGTCCCTGGGTGGCAAGGAGCCCACCTGGTACAGGATAGGAGTAGCTGAGAGGACCAGATGGTTTCTAATAATTCTTTACTCTGTTATCCATGACCAAAGTTTTATCCTACATCTTACATGTCAATAACAATAAAGTTTTATCCTGTTTTTGATAAGTGACACCCTTGGGGGGAACAAAAGCATACAACAAAGGCATATATAACTTGTTATTAGTAATAAACTTTTTATTATTTTCATGAAATGCTATGACTGCTGAAATAAAGGATAATTGAGTGACACCCTAGCAGGAGTCAAAAGGGGGACCTAAATTTCACACTATTTTCTTTTGTTCTGTTTTTGAATGAGCTGTTCTCTTTTGACATGAAGGTAGTTTAAACTTTGTAACTGTTATATGATTCATGGCTGAGTTTTTGTTCACACCCTTGGGGTTATTTTACATTATAGCCATTACCATATATATGATTGAATATTATCTGCTGTTGCCTTGTGTGGATGTATGTATGTGTTATGCTACCTAGCTGATTTGAAACATTGTTAAAAGTATCAGGGCCATGGAACTTTCTCATGCTGGAAAAATACAGAAGGAAGGGCACATTCAGAGCGTGGGGTTGCGAGAACAAGCGGTCTTTTTGGTTAGATAACAGGAGCCAGGTGCGAGATAACGGTATGGAGCATAAGACCCATCTCAGTTTTTGCAGCAATTTTAGGAGGGGGATCCAGTTGCTTTTATTGATTAAGCTTCTCCATTGTATGTCGTGTCCCATCTGGGATGGGAAGAGGGGGAAATTATTTTTCTTTGTGGGCCATTTCCGGATAGACATACCTAGTTTAGGATATTTTTCCTTTTTGGATTATGTCTTCGTTTTTGCTTGGAGTAATGTATCTGGACTATATCACATCTCTTAGGAGATGTGAAGAGAGGTATCACAACTTTTTCCTGCTGGAAAAAGTTGGCTAATGTGGACAATAATTTTTACTTTTATTTTGAGCTGTTCTCCGCTCTGTTAAATGAGGGTTGTAAGTTCCTAGGTGGCTGGTAGCCAACTTAGTACATAGTGGGATTGAATGGAGAACATGATGGTAGTACATAAATATCTATTTCTGTTTAATACCGTGCCTTATTTCATAGTCCTTTTGGGAGAAGTTTCTCTTTGTGTCTGGACCTAGTTAGGTTGTGTCACGTCTCTGGTGAGACGTGAAGAGAGGGTTTTGTAAAGAATTGCTATTATGCAGGAGACCAATCTACTGCTAAATACGTGGCTATTGCATTGTTATAACTGAGACAACACATAGCAACGTATTTTCACAGTAAAGCCTGTGGGGTCCCCTACAGGATAGCTCCCACATTACACACATAATCTCCCTTTTAAACGAACACTGTGTGCCCGAAGAAGATTCTACGATGACGGACAGACAACTGAGCCAATGGCGGAAGACTACAGACTACAACCAGCTGAACCAATCCGGAGATCCGATCTTCCTAGAGTCAACCTACTTTCTGTGACGTATATAAGGGCTGTGCTGACTGTTTACTCGCTCTCTGCCTGCTGTTCCAACACGAACTAACGGAAGAGCCGTATTTACGTGTACCAGATATTCTCCCTCTGAAATAAACTGTCGCTTGTCGTACAATTTTAACACCTGGTCTGAATCGATCCTTAACCGGCTCACCCTTCTAATATCCTTTTATCAACACCATCTTAAATAAACATGCCCCATTCAAGAAATTTAGAACCAGGAACAGATATAGCCCATGGTTCTCCCCAGACCTGACTGCCCTTAACCAACACAAAAACATCCTATGGCGTTCTGCATTAGCATCGAACAGTCCCCGTGATATGCAGCTGTTCAGGGAAGCTAGAAACCGTTATACACAGGCAGTTAGAAAAGCCAAGGCTAGCTTTTTCAATTAGAAATTTGCTTCCTGCAACACTAACTCAAAAAAGTTCTGGGACACTGTAAAGTCCATGGAGAATAAGAACACCTCCTCCCAGCTGCCCACTGCACTGAAGATAGGAAACACTGTCACCACTGATAAATCCACCATAATTGAGAATTTCAATAAGCATTTTTCTACGCTTTCCACCTGGCTACTCCTACCCCGTCAACAGCACTGCACATCAGCAACTCGCCCAAGCCTTCCCCATTTCTCCTTCTCCCAAATCCGTTCAGCTGATGTTCTGAAAAGCGGGAAAATCTGGACCCCTACAAATCAGCCGGGCTAGACAATCTGGACCCTTTCTTTCCACTGGATGTCATAAGGTGAATGCACCAATTTGTAAGTCGCTCTGGATAAGAGCGTCTGCTAAATGACTTAAATGTAAATGTTCTTTCTAAAATTATCTGCCGAAATTGTTGCCACCCCTATTACTAGCCTGTTCAACCTCTCTTTCTTGTCGTCTGAGATTCCCAAAGATTGGAAAGCAGCTGCGGTCATCCCCCTCTTCAAAGGGGGGGACACTCTTGACCCAAACTGCTATAGACCTATATCTATCCTACCATGCCTTTTTAAGGTCTTCGAAAGCCAAGTCAACAAACAGATTACCGACCATTTCGAATCTCACCATACCTTCTCTGCTATGCAATCTGGTTTCAGAGCTGGTCATGGGTGCACCTCAGCCACGCTCAAGGTCCTAAACGATATCTTAACCGCCATCGATAAGAAACATTACTGTGCAGCCGTATTCATTGATCTGGCCAAGGCTTTCGACTCTGTCAATCACCACATCCTCATCGGCAGACTCGACAGCCTTGGTTTCTCAAATGATTGCCTCGCCTGGTTCACCAACTACTTCTCTGATAGATTTCAGTGTGTCAAATCGGAGGGTCTGCTGTCCGGACCTCTGGCAGTCTCTATGGGGGTGCCACAGGGTTCAATTCTTGGACCAACTCTCTTCTCTATATACATCAATGAGGTCGCTCTTGCTGCTGGTGAGTCTCTGATCCACCTCTACGCAGACGACACCATTCTGTATACTTCCGGCCCTTCTTTGGACACTGTGTTAACAACCCTCCAGGCAAGCTTCAATGCCATACAACTCTCCTTCCGTGGCCTCCAATTGCTCTTAAATACAAGTAAAACTAAATGCATACTCTTCAACCGATCGCTACCTGCACCTACCCGCCTGTCCAACATCACTACTCTGGACGGCTCTGACTTAGAATACGTGGACAACTACAAATACTTAGATGTCTGGTTAGACTGTAAACTCTCCTTCCAGACCCATATCAAACATCTCCAATCCAAAGTTAAATCTAGAATTGGCTTCCTATTTCGCAACAAAGCATCCTTCACTCATGCTGCCAAACATACCCTTGTAAAACTGACCATCCTACCAATCCTCGACTTTGGCGATGTCATTTACAAAATAGCCTCCAATACCCTACTCAACAAATTGGATGCAGTCTATCACAGTGCAATCCGTTTTGTCACCAAAGCCCCATATACTACCCACCATTGCGACCTGTACGCTCTCGTTGGCTGGCCCTCGCTTCATACTCGTCGCCAAACCCACTGGCTCCATGTCATCTACAAGACCCTGCTAGGTAAAGTCCCCCCTTATCTCAGCTCGCTGGTCACCATAGCATCTCCCACCTGTAGCACATGCTCCAGCAGGTATATCTCTCTAGTCACCCCCAAAACCAATTCTTTCTTTGGCCGCCTCTCCTTCCAGTTCTCTGCTGCCAATGACAGGAACGAACTACAAAAATCTTTGAAACTGGAAACAATTACCTCCCTCACTAGCTTTAAGCACCAACTGTCAGAGCATCTTACAGATTACTGCACCTGTACATAGCCCACCTATAATTTAGCCCAAACAACTACCTCTTTCCCAACTGTATTTAATTAATTTATTTATTTTGCTCCTTTGCACCCCATTATTTGTATTTCTACTTTGCACATTCTTCCATTGCAAAACTACCATTCCAGTGTTTTACTTGCTATATTGTTTTGTACACAACTCCATTGTGTCCTCCTCCCAGAGCGCTAAGAACCTTGGCGTGATCCTGGACAACACCCTGTCGTTCTCAACTAACATCATGGCGGTGGCCCGTTCTTGTAGGTTCATGCTCTACAACATCCGCAGAGTACGACCCTGCCTCACACAGGAAGCAGCGCAGGTCCTAATCCAGGCACTTGTCATCTCCCGTCTGGATTACTGCAACTCGCTGTTGGCTGGGCTCCCTGCCTGTGCCATTAAACCCCTACAACTCATCCAGAACGCCGCAGCCCGTCTGGTGTTCAACCTTCCCAAGTTCTCTCACGTCACCCCGCTCCTCCGCTCTCTCCACTGGCTTCCAGTTGAAGCTCGCATCCGCTACAAGACCATGGTGCTTGCCTACGGAGCTGTGAGGGGAACGGCACCTCAGTACCTCCAGGCTCTGATCAGGCCCTACACCCAAACAAGGGCACTGCGTTCATCCACCTCTGGCCTGCTCGCCTCCCTACCACTGAGGAAGTACAGTTCCCGCTCAGCCCAGTCAAAACTGTTCGCTGCTCTGGCCCCCAATGGTGGAACAAACTCCCTCACGACGCCAGGACAGCGGAGTCAATCACCACCTTCCGGAGACACCTGAAACCCCACCTCTTTCAGGAATACCTAGGATAGGATAAAGTAATCCTTCTCACCCCCCTTAAAAGATTTAGATGCACTATTGTAAAGTGGCTGTTCCACTGGATGTCTTAAGGTGAACGCACCAATTTGTAAGTCGCTCTGGATAAATGGCTAAATGACTTAAATGTAAATGTAATGTAAATGTATTTACTTTGCCACCATGGCCTTTTTTGCCTTTACCTCCCTTCTCTCCTCATTTGCTCACATTGTATGTAGACTTGTTTATACTGTATTATTGACTGTATGTTTGTTTAACTCCATGTGTAACTCTGTGTCGTTGTATCTGTCGAACTGCTTTGCTTTATCTTGGCCAGGTCGCAATTGTAAATGAGAACTTGTTCTCAACTTGCCTACCTGGTTAAATAAAGGTGAAATAAAAAAAAATAATAAAGTAGGAGATTTGCACAGGGTAAAAGGGATCTTGAAGAAGGAAGGCTATCACTCCATTTTGCCACGCCATGCCGTACCCTATGGACGGCGCTTAATTGGAGCCAATTTCCTCCTACAACAGGACAATGACCCAAAGCACAGCTCCAAACGATGCAAGAAGTATTTACGGAAGAAGCAGTCAGCTGGTGTGTATAATGGTGTGGCCAGCAGTCACCGCATCTCAACCCTATTGAGCGGTTGTGGGAGCAGCTTGACCTTATGTGGAAGGTGCTTCAGGAAGCATGGGGTGAAATCTCTTCAGATTAGATCAACAAATTGACAACTAGAATAACAAAGATCTGCAAGGCTGTAACTGCTGCAAATGGAGGATTCTTTGACAAAAGCAAAGTTTGAAGGAAGCAATTATTATTTCAATAAAAAAATATTATTTATAAACTTGTCAACATCATGACTATATTTCCTATTAATTTTGCAACTAATTTCATGTATGTTTTCATGGAAAACAGGGACATTTCTAAGTGACCCCAAACTTTTGAACGTTTGGTTGTAAAAGAACGAAATTGATCCAATTGCTCCACTTTTGAAGTCCACTTACTTATTCTGGCCGGCATATATGGTAGCAAGCTTCAAGGACATCTCAATGACCCCATTGTCGTCCTTTGAAAAAAAAAAAAAAAAAACTGAAGTAGCAATAGCATTGAGTGTCTAGACAACAACGCAACATACACCACAACAATTCAACACCAATGGTTTTGAAACAGAATGAGCCAAAGCCTATTTATTCCAGACAGTCTTCCTTTCTTCAGATTGACAAAATATGTAAAATGACCGATTATCCTCTTCATTTCAAAATCAGAAAGATGCCACAGTACCCAGAGACTCTACTGTCCAGTTGTCACAACATTCCTCTTCTATTAACCTATTACTTAAACACATGACCAACCCTCACCTCTGGTGTTCCTCCGGACAACATGAAACTCATGGCCGCTTTGAACAGTTTCTCTGCCTGGGGGAGAAGAGCACAGGGGTGACCACTGGAAGTATTTTTTTAAATGGTACAATCTAGCATATTTACCTCTGCTCAATGGTCATTTGAATTAATTATATATTATTGATTCTTTAAGAATATACTTAATGCATTATGAGCTTAGTAAAACTGAATGGCTTCACATCACTGGCTTTTTGTTCCACCTGTTCCTGGAAGGATGTGGGGGACTGTGATGTGAGGCAATGGCAGAGGCTCGCCTGTTCCAGACTAAGTGTGGTGGTCTTTTCTGCCGCTTTTACAGTCGCCAAAACATTACCCAGGTGGGTGCTACGCTTTAATAGTGGATGACCGAGCCTACTTCTGGAAAAGGAGACAAGGTGCCTGATGAAGAGCTCCGGGCCTGTCTACCATTATCTGACTGACGTTGTCTCCCTACCCGTCTGTATCATCGATGCTCCCTCCACTCAAGCCACCAACTGACTTAATGCCTTTCCAAACTGCCTAGACATCTGAAGCTGTGGAAGACCAACTATGAACTGCCAAACCCCTACATATGTTTGTTTTTAAAGCGACTTTGACATTATTGTTTGTAATGAAAATAGCTACAGTTGAAGTCGGAAGTTTACATACACCTTAGCCAAATACATTTAAAAATGTTTTTCACAATTCTTGACATTTAAGCCTAATAAAAATTCCCTGTCTTAGGTCAGTTATGATCACAACTTTTTTAAGAAGGTGAAATGTCAGAATAATAGGAGAGTGATTTCAGCTTTTATTTCTTTCATCACATTCCCAGTGGGTCAGAAGTTTACATACATTCAAATGAGTTTTTGGTAGCATTGCCTTTAAATTCTGAGTTCAGAGTTCACAGTTCTGTCCTACTATCCAGGTCTGTACCCAAACAATTTGAACTTATACTTTTAAAAATCCACCTTTCTAAAAACAAGTCTCTCACCGTTGCCGCCTGCTATAGACCACCCTCTGCACCCAGCTGTGCTCTGGACACCATATGTGAACTGATTGCCCCCATCTATCTTCAGAGCTTGTGTTGCTAGTCGACCTAAACTAGAACATGCTTAACACCCCGGCCATCCTACAATCTAAGGTTAATGCCCTCAATCTCGCACAAATTATCAATGAACCTACCAGGTACCACCCCAAAGTCGTAAACACGGGCACCCTCATAGATATCATCCTAACCAACTTGCCTTCTAAATACACCTCTGCTGTTTTCAACCAAGATCTCAGCGTTCACTGCCTCATTGCCTGCATTCGTAATGGGTCAGCGGTCAAACGACCTCCACTTATCACTTATCAAACGCTCCCTGAAACACTTCAGCGAGCAGGCCTTTCTAATCGACCTGGCCGGGGTATCCTGATCTCATCCAGTCAGTAGAGGATGCCTGGCTTAAAAAAATTAAAAAATACCTTCCTCACCATCTTAAATAAGCATTATTCAAGATATTTAGAACCAGGAACAGATATAGCCCTTGGTTCTCTCTAGACATGACTGCCCTTAACCAACACAAAAACATCCTATGGTGTTCTGCATTAGCATCGAACAGCCCCCGTGATATGCAACTTTTCAGGGAAGCTAGAAACCATTATACACAGGCAGTTAGAAAAGACAAGGCTAGCTTTTTCAAGCAGAAATTTGCTTCCTGCATCACAAACTCAAAAAAGTTATGGGACACTGAAGTCCATGGAAAATAAGAACACCTCCTCCCAGCTGCCCACTGCACTGAGGATAGGAAACACTGTCACCACTATAATTGAGAATTTCAATAAGCATTTTTCTAAGGCTGGCCATGCTTTCCACCTGGCTACCCCTACCCCGGTCAACAGCACTGCACCCCCAACAGCAACTCGCCCAAGCCTTCCCCATTTCTTCTTCTCCCAAATCCAGTCAGCTGATGTTCTGAAAGAGCTGCAAAATCTGGACCCCTACAAATCAGCCAGGCTAGACAATCTGGACCCTTTCTTTCTAAAATTATCTGCAGAAATTGTTGCAACCCCTATTACTAGCCTGTTCAACCTCTCTTTCGTGTCGTCTGAGATTCCCAAAGATTGGAAAGCAGCTGCGGTCATCCCCCTCTTCAAAGGGGGATACACTCTTGACCCAAACTGCTACAGACCTATATCTATCCTACCCTGCCTTTCTAAGGTCTTTGAAAGCCAAGTCAACAAACAGATTACCGACCATACCTTCTCCGCTATGCAATCTGGTTTCAGAGCTGATTTCTCCAAAAAGTACAATCTTTGTCCCCATGTGCAGCTGCAAACCTTAGTCTGGCTTTTTATGGTGGTTTTGGAAGAGTGGCTTCTTCCTTGCTGAGCGGCTTTTCAGGTTATGTTGATATTGGACTTGTTTCTGTGGATATAGATACGTTTGTACCAGTGTCCTCCAGCATCTTCACAAGGTCCTTTGCTGTTGTTCTGGGATTGATTTGCACTTTTCGCACCAAAGTACGTTCAGTTCACAGAACACCGCTCCTTCTTGAGTGGTATGACGGCTGCGTGGTCCCATGGTGTTTATACCTGCGTACTATTGTTTGTACAGATGAACATGGTACCTTCAGGCATTTGGAAATTGCTCTCAAGGATGAACCAGACTTGTGGAGGTCTACAATTATTTTTCTGAGGTCTTGGCTGATTACTTTTGATTTTCTCATGTCAAGCAAAGAGGAACTGAGTTTGAAGGTAGGCCTAGAAATACATCCACAGGTACACCTCCAATTGACTCAAATGATGTCAATTAGCCTATTAAAGCCATGACATTTTCTGGAATTTTCCAAGCTGTTTAAAGGCAGTCAACTTAGTGCATGTGAACTTCTGACCCACTGGAATTGTGATACAGTGAATTACAAATGAAATAATCTGTCTGTAAACAATTGTTGGAAAAATGACTTGTGTCCTGCACAAAGTAGATGTCCTAACCGACTTGCCAAAACAATAGTTTGTTAACAAGAAATTTGTGGAGTGGTTGAAAAACTAGTTTTAATGACTCCAAACTAAGTGTACGTAAACTTCCGACCTCAACTGTATATAAAATAAAAGTATTATTATTTATTTTTACGGTAGACTCCGCAATATGACATCACCTTGACCTCTAGCTAACAGACATCGACAACACAAATAAAAAATGCCAAGACTTCCTCTATTGGCTCTTAATTTCTGCCCTCCTTTGAAGCATACATACACAGGGAAGCGCAAATAGTGGCAGTCCTCTTACCAGATTTAAACTTTGTTGTTGATTTCGATCAGCAGGAAGTTACCACGCAGTGACTGACATTGTCATATTGCCTTTAAAAGTAAATACCAAAAGTGGGAGAGCAAATTGTTCACTGAAACGAGAAAGATGGCAACCTCTGCTATTACTTACATTATCCAGCTCACCTTGGACATAGGCAAGGTTTGCCATCTGTAGAGACAGGGGAAAATAAAATGATCTACTGCAGAGTTTTCATGCAAACCTTTTTGCTATGACAAATTAAAAACACTTACAAAAATGCCCCCGTAAGCAAAATACACCTTATTCTATCTTGACAACATGAGCACAGAAGAGACTTTAAAAACATCAGTTTTTATCATCAAGGCTTTTACCAGGCTGTAGGTGTAGATGATTGCTTGTGTATTGCGAGACTGGTGGGCCAGCGCAATTGCCTGGTGAAGGAATCCATTGGCTCCATGCAGCTGCCCACGCATTATACTGAGCTGGGACAGAAGACACATCAATGTTACTCGGACATAATGTAAAGAAAGACATTATACAAATGCCATTGACAAATAAACAGTTCACTCTGAATTGATGCAATAAAAATTATGTCATTGACTTGACACTTTTGGTTCATGAGATTGCATATCATCTTTTGGCAAAGAGTATCATGCTTCATACACTACCGGTCAAAAGTTTTAGAACACCTACTCATTCAAGGGGTTTTCTTTAGTTTTACTATTTTCTACATTGTAGAATAGTGAAGACATCAAAACTATGAAATAACACATATGGAATCATGTAGTAAACAAAAGTGCTATACAAAATCAAACTATAGGTTATATTTGAGATTCTTCAAAAAGCCACCCTTTGCCTTGACAGCTTTGAACATTCTTGGCATTCTCTCAACCAGCTTCACCTGGAATGCTTTTCCAACAGTTTTGAAGGAGTTCCCACATACGCTGAGCCATTTATGGCTGCATTTCCTTCACTCTGTGGTCCGACTCATCCCAAACCATCTCAATTTGGTCGGGGTTGGGTGATTGTGGAGGCCAGGTCATCTGATGCAGCACTCCATCACCCTCCTTCTTGGTCAAATAGCCCTTACACAGCCTGGAGGTGTGTTGGGTCATTGTCCTGTTGAAAAACAAATGATAGTCCCACTAAGCCCAAACCAGATGGGATGGCGTATCGTTGCAGAATGCTGTGGTAGCCATGCTGGTTAAGTGTGCCTTGAATTCTAAATAAGTCAAAGACAGCGTCACCAGCAAAGCTCCCCCACACCGTCATACTTCCTCCATGCTTCACAGTGGGAAATACACATGCGGAGGTCATCCATTCACCCACACTGCGTCTCACAAAGACACGGGCGGTTGGAACCAAAAATCTAAAATTTTGACAAATTTCCACCAGTCTAATGTCCATTGCTCGTGTTTCTTGGCCCAAGCAAGTCTCTTCTTATTATTAGTTGTCCTTGAGTAGTGGTTTCTTCGCAGCAATTAAACCATGAAGGCCTGATCCACAGTCTCCTCTGAACAGATGTTGACATGTATCTGTTATTTGAACTCTGAGCATTTATTTGGGCTGCAATTTCTGAGGCTGGTAACTCTAATGAACTTATCCTCTGCAGCAGAGGTAACTCTGGGTCTTCCATTCCTGTGGCGGTCCTCATGAGAGCCAGTTTCATCATAGCGCTTGATGGTTTTTGCGACTGCACTTGAAGAAACTTTCAAAGTTCTTGAAATTGACTGACCTTCATGTCTTAAAGTAATGATGATATGTCATTTCTCTTTGCTTATTTGAGCTGTTCTTGCCATAATATGGACTTGGTCTTTTACCAAATAGGGCTATCTTCTGTATACTCCCCCTACCTTGTCACAGCACAACTTATTGGCTCAAACGCATTAAGGAGGAATGAAATTCCACAAATGAACTTTTAACAAGGCACACATGTTAATTGAAATGTATTCCAGGTGACTACCTCAAAGCAGGTTGAGAGAATGTCAAGAGTGTGCAAAGCTGTCATCAAGACAGCTGCAAGGTAGCCTAGTGGTTAGAGCGTTGGACTAGTAACTGGAAGGTTGCGAGTTCAAACCCCCGAGCTGACAAGGTACAAATCTGTCGTTCTGCCCCTGAACAGGCAGTTAACCCACTGTTCCTAGGCCGTCATTGAAAATAAGAATTTGTTCTTAACTGACTTGCCTAGTAAAATAAAGGTAAAATTGAAAAAAAAGACAAAGGGTGGCTATTTGAAGAATCTCAAATATCTTGATTTGTTTAACACTTTTTTGGTTATTACATGATTCCATGTGATATTTCATAGTTGTGATGTCTTCACTATTATTTTACAATGTAGAGAATAGTAAAACTAAAGAAAAACTCTTGAATGAGTAGGTGTTCTAAAACTTTTGACCGGTAGTGCAGCTCTCAAACTCTAGGTGGCATTCTGCCTTCTCCCTACAGTTTTCAGCCATTAGCGTCGCCCACAACTGGCTCATGTGAACTACAATTCTGAATCTGTGTTTTAACATTTAGAAACATCAATGATAAATCGCTTGCGATACAGCTTTCGAAACATATGGTCCTTATCTTTCATCAGTGAGAAAGAATCCTTCAATTAAAATAAAAAAATACACTTACTATTGCAGTTTTGCACATGTCCATATAGCTATGGTTGCCTCCATCCGAGGAAACTACACTGAACAAAAATATAAAAACGCAACACACAACAATTTAATTGATTTTACTGAGTTACAGTTTATATGAGGAAATTACTCAATTGAAATGATTTCATTAGGCCCTAATCTATGGATTTCATAATGCTGGGATTACAGATATGCATCTGATACTCAAAAATACAGTGTTTAAATAAAACAAGAAAATGGGCCTCAGGATCTCATCACTGTATTTTTAATGCTTTAAAATTGCCATCGATAACATGCAATTGTGTTCATTGTCCGTAGCTTATGCCTGCCCATACCATAAACCCACCGCCAACATGGGGCACTCTATTCACAAGGTTGACATTAGCAAACCACTCGCCCACACGGTGCCATACACGTGGTCTACAGTTGTGAGGCCGGTTGGACATACTTCCAAATTCTCTAAAACAACGATGAGGCGGCTTATGGTAGAGAAACGAAAATGTAATTCTCTGGCAACAGCTCTGGTGGACATTCCTGCAGCCACCATGCCAATTGCACACTCCCTAAAAACTTGTCCCTGAGACATCTATTGCACACCTGTCAGGTGAATGGGTTATCTTGACAAAGGAGAAATACTTAACATGGATACAAACAAGTTTGTGCACAACATTTTAGCGAAATAAGCTTTTTGTGCGCATGGAACATTTCGGTGATCTTTTATTTCAGCTCATGAAACATGGGTGCAACACTTTACATGTTGGGTTTATATTTTTGTTCAGTGTACATTTCCGCTACACTTCCCGAGTTGGCTTACAGACAAATGTTCGGAGCAAGCTAGATAGCTAATTAGTACAGGTGGTTACCTCGTCTTATGTCTGTTTTCATGAACAAGTAACATGGAGAACACTACCAAGGAGTGTATCAATTTAACTTTTAGGTATTTTTTTTTACAAGGTCCTTATGCTCCCAAAACCGTACCGCAAGCGGCGTGTGTTAATGTTCAGATTGAGCGTCTGGGATCTTAACATAACTCCCTCATACATAAGACACCTTCGTCCAATGACTTATGTGTAATGTAATTTAACAGAGTCATGATCAAGGGCTACGTGCTACTGTAGCCCTCTTGTTTAGATGACTGCTAAAAAAACTAAATTGAAGAGTTGCCTACAGCGATGACAATTAACTACCTTGGCTCTCTTCAAAAGTAAAATGATCTCATCTTCTTTCTTCTGAGCCTCAGTTCTGGTGTCCTCCTCAGCTTTGCTGAAGAGAGAAAACGCTATCACGAAGGAGAGGGAGGGATGCATTATAAAACACTTAATGACGTAAATGGCCGATTATGAGTATTCACATGTAGAAATACAAATACATGTTCTTGTAATTGCATTTCATGAAGCACTCATAGTTACGCAAATCATATGCACAGCAATGGAAAAGATGATTGGTGATAGCCTTTTGACTGCAATTTAAAATACTGACAATGACACCCACTAAGGAAGAGTACTGTAACATATCTAACATGACAATAACTTACTTACCAATTGCACTCCACATTGCATAAGTCCAGTTACTCGTAGCACTATTTTCATCCCCATTGCTTTCGCATATCCGCCGGTATAGCTGTGACCTTCTGTGCACCGTAACAGCATTAGATTGAGAAGTCACCGTTTTCAGACATTGCAATGATTGTGTCTTAAAATTGAATCGGCTACTTAATGACAGGTTGCGTAAGACCTCTGAACTAAATAGTTGTATTTGACTCCTATTAGCAAAGAGCGCACGATTGACAGCCGGTAGCGCCATATCATATATAAAAAAATCAGTTGGTAATGGTTAGAAGGGATCCAGTTATTGGAAAATGTAAGTAAAAAGCACAACAATGTCAATACGCTAACCTGCTATGTTAATTTTCATAAACTGCTTCGTAAGTTTGCCTTTTATTTGCGACGAAAAATCAACTCTGACTTTAATTTGACAAAAGCGGTAAACGTTCTAGTCGTAAACAATTCGTCGGAAGTTTGAGGCAGAAAAAAAAGTTACTTCCGGAAATCAAATTAAAAAGCGATCAACCACACAAAATGCATTTGTACCTTATAGTTACAATAACATTATTCATCATACAAATATTTTTGCCTATTTATTGAATAAATACAAGTTTTCAATTATAGAGGGCATTTATTTTGAAGGCCATGAAAAAACATAACCCGGAAATGAATCTCCACGTTCAAGGATAACAGGATTCTAAACATTGCAACGATAAAATAACGATTGCTCGCCTTGAAGACATGTAAATTGGTCCTCTACTACAAGACTAGTAAAGGCCCAATGCACTACTTTTGTCGATTGTTTTTAACGAAATGTATTTGAGTGTTTACCAACGTTTGTAACCCGAGTCTGATAATTATCTGTACAAAACAGTTAAACGTTTGGACACTTAATACTCATTCAAGGGTTTTTATTTAGTTGTACTATTTTCTACATTGTAAAATTATAGTGAAGACATCAAAACTATAAAATAACACATATGGAATCATGTAGTAACCAAAAAAGTGTAATTTTACATTTTAGATTCTTCAAAGTAGCCACCATTTGCCTTGATGAAAGCTTAGCACATTCTTGGCATTCTCTCAACCTACTTCATGAGGTAGTCACCTGGAATGCTTTTCCAACAGTCTTGAAGGAGTTCCCACATAATGCGAGCACTTGTTGGCTGCTTTTCCTTTACTCTGCAGTCCAACTCATCCCAAACCATCTCAATTGTGTTGAGGTCAGGTGATTGTGGAGGCCAGGTCATCTGATGCAGCTCCCCATCACTCTCCTTCTTGGTCAAATAGCCCTTACACAGCCTGTAGGTGTGTTTTGGGTCATTGTCCTGTTAAAATACAAATGATTGTCCCACTAAGCCCAAACCAAATGGGATGGTGTATCGCTGCAGAATGCTGTGGTAGCCATGCTGGTTAAGTGTGCCTTACATTCTAAATAAACTACAGACGGTGTCACCAGTAAAGAGCCCCAACACCATCACCTCCTCCATGCTTCATGATGAGAAACACAAATGCAGAGATCATCCATTCACCTACTCCCGAGTGGCACATCGGTCTAAGGCACTGCATCTCAGCGTTAGAGGCGTCACTACAGACACCCTGGTTTGAATCCAGACTATCACAAACGGCTGTGATTGGGAGTCCCATAGGGCGGTGCACAATTGGTCCAGCATCATCCTGGTTTTGGCCGGTATAGGCCATCATTGTAAATAAGAACTTGTTCTTAGTTGACTTGCCTAGTTAAATAAAGTCAAAATTAAAAAATAAATAAATACTCTGCGTCTCACAAAGACACAGCGGTTGGAACCAAAAATCTCATTTAATTTCCATCTAATGTCAATTGCTTGTGTTTCTTTCCAAGCAAGTCTTCTTATTGGTGTCCTTTAGTCATGGTTTCTTTGCAGAAATTCGACCATGAAGGCCTGATTCACTCAGTCTCCTCTGAACAGTTCAAATCAAACTTTATGAGTCACATGCGAAAAATACAACAGCTGTAGAACTTACAGTGAAATGCTTATCTACGAGCCCCTAAACAGTGCAGCTTAAATAAATAAATACGGATAAGAATAAGAGCGGTCCGTGGGGCGACGCACAATTGGCCTAGCGTCGTCCAGGTTAGGGAGGGTTTGGCCGGTAGGGATATCCTTGTCTCATCGCGCACCAGCGACTCCTGTGGCGGGCCGGGCGCAGTGCATGCTAACCAAAGTTGCCAGGTGCACGGTATTTCCTCCAACACATTGGTGCGGCTGGCCTCCGGGTTGGATGCGCGCTGTGTTAAGAAGCAGTGCGGCTTGGTTGGGTTGTGTATCGGAGGATGCATGACTTTCAACCTTCGTCTCTCCCGAGCCCGTACAGGAGTTGTAGCGATGAGACAAGATAGTAGCTACTAACAATTGGATACCACGAAAAAGGGGTCAAATTTAAAATAAAAAAAAGATTAAAAAAAGAAAGAATAAGAGATAAAAGTAACAAGTAATTAAAGTAAAACAGTAAAAAAAAAATATATATATATATATATACAGGTGCCGGTACAGAGTCAATGTGCGGGGGCACCGACCGGTTAGCTGAGGTAGTATGTACATGCAGGTAGAGTTATTAAATTGACTATGCATTGATGATAACAGAGTGGCAGTGGTGTGGAGAGGGGGGGGGGGCAATGCAAATAGTCTGGGTAGCCATTTGACTAGATGTTCAGGAGTCTTATGGCTTGGGGGTAGAAGCTGTTTAGAAGCCTCTTAGAACTAGACATGGCGCTCTGGTCACGCTTGCTGTGCGGTAGCAGAGAGAACAGTTTATGACTAGGGTGGCTGGAGTCTGACAATTTTTAGGGCCTTCCTCTGACACCGCCTGGTATAGAGGTCCTGGATGGCAAGAAGCTTGGCCCCAGTGATGTATTGGGCCGTTCGCACTACACTCTGTAGTGCCTTGCGATTGAAGGCCGAGCAGTTGCCATAGCAGGCAGTGATGCAACCAGTCTTGATGCTCTCGATGGTGCAGCTGTAGAACCTTTTGAGGATCTGAAGACCCATGCCAAATCTTTTCAGTCTCCTGACGGGGAATGTTTTGTCGTGCCCGCCTAAATCAGTTCTTCCAAATTTCCATCAACATGTTAAATGTGCAACCAAAGGGATTGTTTTTTCTAGATCACCTGTACTCCACACAGAGACACGTACAAAGCACTCACTAGCCCTCCAGTTGGTAAATCCGACCACAACTCTATCCTCCTGATTCCGGCTTACAAGCAAAACTTAAAGCAGGAAGCACCAGTGACTCGGCCAATAAAAAAGTGGTCAGAAGATGCAGATGCTAAACTACAGGATTGTTTTGCAATCACAGACTGGAACATATTCCATGTGGTGTACTCCTCATGGCATTGAGGAGTACACCACATCAGTCACTGGCTTCATCAATAAGTGTTTGAGGACGTTGTCCCCACAGTGACTGTACGTACATACCCCAACCAGAAGCCATGGATTACAGGTAACATTTACACGAGCTAAAGGGTAGAGCTGCCGCTTTCAAGGTGCAGGACTCTAACCTGGAAGCTTACAAGAAATCCTGCTATGCCCTGCGACGGACCATCAAACAGGCATAGCATCAATACAGGGCTAAGATTGAATCATACTACACCGGCTCCGACACTCGTCTTATGTGGCAGGGCTTGCAAACTATTAGACTACAAAGGGAAGCACAGCCGCGAGCTGCCCAGTGACACGAGCCTACCAGACGAGCTAAATCACTTCTATGCTCGCTTCGAAGCAAGCAGCACTGACGCATGCATGAGAGCATCAGCTGTTCCGGATGACTGTGTGATCACGCTCTCCGTAGCCGACGTGAGTAAGACCTTTAAACAGGTCAACATACACAAGGCTGCGAGGGCCAGACGGATTACCAGGACGTGTGCTCCGGGCATGCGCTGACCAACTGGCAGGTGTATTCACTGACATTTTCAACATGTCCCTGATTGAGTCTGTAATACCAACATGTTTCAAGCAGACCATCATAGTCCCTGTGCCCAAGAACACAAAGGCAACCTAACTAAATTACTACAGACCCGTAGCACTCACACCTGTAGCCATGAAGTGCTTTGAAAGGTTGATAGACCCAATCCAATTTGCATACCGCCCAAACAGATCCACAGATGATGCAATCTCTATTGCACTCCACACTGCCCTTTCCCACCTGGACAAAAGGAACACCTATGTGAGAATGCTATTCATTGACTACAGCTGGTGGTGAGGGTAGGTAGCAACACTCTGATCCTCAACACTGGAGCTCCCCAGGGGTGCTTGCTCAGTCCTCTCCTGTACTCCCTATTCACCCACGATTGCATGGCCAGGCATGACCCCAACACCATCATTAAGTTTGCAGATGACACAACAGTGGTAGGCCTGATCACCGACAACGACGAGACAGCCTATAGGGAGGAAGTCAGAAACATGGCCCGGTGGTGCCAGAATAACAACCTATCCCTCAACGTGACCAAGACTAAGGAGATGATTGTGGACTACAGGAAAAGGAGGACCAAGCACGCCCCCATTCTCATCGACGGGGCTGTAGTGGAGCAGGTTGAGAGCTTCAAGTTCCTTGGTGTCCAAATCAACAACAAACTAGAATGGTCCAAACACACCAAGACAGTCGTGAAGAGGGCACGACAAAGCCTATTCCCCCTCAGCAAAACTAAAAATATTTGGCATGGGTCCTGAGATCCTCAAAAGGTTCTACAGCTGCAACATCGAGAGCATCCTGACTGGTTGCATCACTGTCTGGTACGGCAATTGCTCGGCCTCTGACCGCAAGGCACTATAGAGGGTAGTGCGCACGGCCCAGTACATCACTGGGGCTAAGCTGCCTGTCATCCAGGACCTCTACACCAGGCAGTGTCAGAGGAAGGCCCTAAAAATGGTCAAAGACCCCAACCACCCCAGTCATAGACTGTTCTCTCTACTACCGCATGGCAAGCAGTACCGGAGTGCCAAGTCTAGGACAAAAAGGCTTCTCAACAGTTTTTGCCCCCAAGCCATAAGACTCCTGAACAGGTAATCAAACGGCTACCTTGACTATTTGCATTGTGTGCCCTCCCCCCAACTCCTGTTTTTACGCTGCTGCTACTCTCCGTTTATCATATATGCATAGTCACTTTAACTATACATTCATGTACATACTACCTCAATTGGGCCAACCAACCAGTGCTCCCGCACATTGGCTAACCGGGCTATCTGCATTGTGTCTCACCCACCACCCGCCAACCCCTCTTTTACGCTACTGCTACTCTCTGTTCATCATATTTGCATTGTCACTTTAACCATATCTACATGTACATACTACCTCAATCAGCCTGACTAACCGGTGTCTGTATGTAGCCTTGCTATTTCTATAGCCTCGCTACTGTATAAAGCCTGTCTTTTTACTGTTGTTTTATTTCTTTGCCTACCTATTGTTCACATAATTTTTTTGCACTATTGGTTAGAGCCTGTAAGTAAGCATTTCACTGTAAGGTCTACACCTGTTGTATTCAGCGCATGTGACAAATAAACTTTGATTTGACAACTGTCTTGGTGTGCTTGGACCATGTTAGTTTGTTGGTGATGTGTGACACCAAGGAACTTGAAGCTCTCAACCTGCTCCCACTGCAGCCCCGTCGATGAGAATGGGGGCATGCTCGGTCCTCTTTTTTTCTGTAGTCCACAATAATCTCCTTCGTCTTGATCACGTTGAGGTAGAGGTTGTTGTCCTGGCACCACACAGCCAGGTCTCTGACCTCCTCGCTACTGGCCGTCTAGTTGTTGTCAGTGATCAGGCCTACCACTGGTGTCATCGGCCAATATAATAATGGTGTTTGAGTTGTGCCTGGCCGTGCAGTTATGAGTGAATAGAGAGTACAGAAGAGGGCTGAGCACACACCCCTGTGGGGCCCCTGCGTTTAGGAGCAGCATGGCGGATGTGTTGTTACCTACCCTTACCACCTGGGGGTGGCCCGTCAGGAAGTCCAGGATCCAGTTGCAGAGGGAGGTGTTTAGTCCCAGGGTCCTTAGCTTATTGATGAGCTTTGAGGGCACTATGGTGTTGAACGCAGAGCTGTAGTCAATGAATAGCATTCTCACATAGGTTTTCCTTTTGTCCAGGTGGGAAAGGGTAGTGTGGAGTGCAATAGAGATTGGAGTTGGTCTAGGGTTTCTGGGATGATGGTGTTGATGTGAGCCATGACCAGCCTTTCAAAGCATTTCATGGCTATAGACGTGAGTGCTACGGGTCGGTAGTCATTTAGGCAGGTTACCTTAGTGTTCTTGGGCACAAGGAATATGGTGGTCTGCTTAAAACATGTTGGTATTACAGACTCTGACAGGGAGAGGTTGAAAATGTCAGTGAAGACACTTGCCAGTTGGTCAGTGCATGCTCACAGTACACGTCCTGGTAATGCGTATGGCCATGCGGCATTGTGAATGTTGATCTGTCTATAGGACTTACATCGGCTGCAGAGAGCGTGAGTAAGACCTTTAGACAGGTCAACATTCACAGTTCATGTTGAGATGTGTCTATTACTTGAACAATGTGATGCATTTATTTGGTCTGCAATCGGAGGTGCAGTTAATTGCCGATTTCTGAGGCTGGTAATTTTAATGAACTTATCCTCTGCAGCAGAGGTAACTCTTGGTCTTCCTTTCGTGGTCCTCATGAGAGCCAGTTTCATGATAGCACTTGATGGATTTTGCGACTGTACTTGAAGAAACTTTCAATGTTCTTGAGATTTTCCGGAATGACTGACCTTCGTATGTTAAAGTAATGATGGACTGTCGTTTCTCTCTGCTTATTTGAGCTGTTCTTGCCATAATATGGACTTGGTCTTTTACGAAATAGGGCTATTTTTTATATACCAACCATACCTATATACCAAACTGATTGGCTCAAACGCATTAAGGAAAGAAATTCCACAAATAAACTTTTAACAAGGCACACCTGTTATTTGAAATGCAGGCTCGATGTTGTTGGCATAGCATGCATAAAATGCATTGAGTTTGTCTGGTAGAGAGGCATCATTGGGCAGATCACGGTTTGGTCTTCTTTTGTAATCCGTAACGGACTGTAGCCCCTGCCACATGCGGCTGGCATGATTCCACCTTATTCCTATATTGTCCCACAGCAGGACTTCTTGTACTTATTCCGGTATTGTCCCACAGCAGGACTTCTTGTACTTATTCCGGTATTGTCCCATAGCAGGACTTCTTGTACTTATTCCTGTCCTCGGCCGTAGCATCAGGGTTGTCTATAATAGCTCTGTGTGCGGTAGCCCTGTTCTTTAGTTTATCACCAACCTCTGTGTTAATCCAGGGCTTTTGATTGGGGAAGCAGCAAACCCTCACCGTGGGTACAACGTCGCCAATCTATTTTCTAATGAAGCCGGTGACGGAGGTGGTTAGCTAATCAATATTTTTAGCGGAGTCTCTTAACATATTCTAATCAGCGCCAGCCAAGCAGTCCTATAGCATACCCTCTGATTCTGGTGACCATTTCTCAATGGAGTGAATTGCAAATTCCTGTTTCATATTTGAAAAAAGTAATCAACTGTTGTTTGGGGGTAAAATTGAGGGTGAAATTTCAACTACAGAATTGTCAACATAGACAAACCTTGTATAAATATGTTGAATTTGTACCTTACAAACATCAGATCTTCAACGTTATATCCACTATCAGAAAAAAAAACTATAGGCTGGGCAGCACCTCTTACTGAAAGAATTGATCTATCTACAGATACCCTTTGGCCTCCCATCCAGGGTTTTAACCAAGACCAGCCCTGCTTAGCTATGCTATTTGACGATTTCCCTAATAATCCTGTTTACATGGATACATCTGAAATCAGGCTACCTGATGGGACTTTTGATAAATGCAGAAAATCACCAATCAAAATAAATGTTCTACCACAGTGAGTGACCATGTTATTTTTGCAAGGCCTATTTGATTCTGAGATCGAACATATAAAGTTAGTATATGAAAACTCTAAGATGCATACTTTCAGTTTTTCAGAACTCACAACAAAGAGATGGAGGCTTACGCAACCGGTGCTAGCAAATGCACAGATCAAATACACCCCTGAAATGTCGATTAAGCTGTTCACATGTCCTAATAATTTGAAAGAATGCTCAGAAAAACAGCTGTTTTAATCAGCGTATGAAGTCTTCAACTATAGCTCTCCTAGCTGTGCCTTAAGTACACTTGTAGTTGTGTTCGGAACAGAGCCTTGCATTATAATAATCCTCAATGTCTCATCTTTCAGAATGCATTGAGTCACCTTCATTTACAGCATTTTCCTCAGTCTGACAACCAAAAATGAGCAAAAGTTGCCCAATTACCGGGAGGATGGGGGGGCGGCACCTTCTTGTTGCACACGGTGCTCATGTTCAGAACGGCTGTCAGTCAAAACCCACACAGTGCTGTGAAGCGCAGAGCCAGAGCTCTGACGTAATGTTACTGTACAGCCACAACGTTCCAATTTAGGTACTTATTAGTGCCCAAATCTACCATTATACGTGTACAAGTGTAAAGGATTTTTTTTTTTTTTTTTAAATAGGACTAAATCAAACCTTTATTTAACTGTTATTTTTGGTTGAGATGGAGAAGTGAAGCCAACATATACAGTATCAATTATTAATTTGCAGACAAATGGAATTAAAGACAGACTAAAAGCCAATTTATGCTTGATCCAGCAATGTGGCCCGGAGACTCAGTATGGAGAGCGTCACGCAATTGTTGTAACAATGCGGAGGGCTCCGTATAGCTCCGCATTGACATGATTGGTTGACGGTAGGTGGAGGCGGGCAGGAGGTCCTGTAAGAAGTATGAATGCTCTGACTTCTGCGGAGGCCGCCTCACAGTAAATGCTATACGGACACTGCAGATGTCAGATTGATAATGCAGAGCCTTTAAGTCAGTGGCACAGATAGAAATAAGTAGAAGATAAATCTCCTTCAAATGTTGATGTTTGGTTGCATTGACAACCAAACACAATTCAATATCAATATTTGAAGTACAATAAATAGCCTACTAACTTGACAGGTTAACAAATATGTTGTGTTCACGTCTCCAACTCAAGCAAAAATCAGTTAAAGATTAAGCCAATTGCTCAGATGGAACTATCCAAGCAGTAGATACCGTGCTTTCAGAAAGTATTCAAACCCCTTGACTTATTACAACATGATTTAGCAAATGTATTGAACATTCTTAAAGTTGGTTGTTGATCATTGCTAGACAGCCATTTTCAAGTCTTACCATAGATTTTCAAGCCAATTTAAGTCTAAACTGTAACTTGGCCACTCAGGAACATTCACCATCATCTTGGTAAGCAATTCCATTATAGATTTGGCCTTTTAAGTTATTGTCCTGCTGAAAGGTGCATTTGTCTCCCAGTGTCTGGTGGAAAGCAGACTGAACCAGGTTTTACTCTAGGATTTTGCCTATGCTTAGCTCTATTCTGTTTATTTTAATTTTAAAAACTCCCTAGTTTTTGCCAATGACAGCATTCCCTTAACATGATTCTCATCCAATTCCATTCCTTTACTTAGATCAGTGTATTGTTGTGAAATTGTTAGATATTACTTGTTACATACTACTGCACTGTTGGAGCTAGAAACGCAAGCATTTCTTTACACCCGCAATAACATCTGCTAAGCATGTGTATCTGTTACTGTAATTTAATTATGCCAAAGTGCTTTCATCAATTGAACGCCCTTAATCTATTTTATGAGAATTTCTAAAATTTCTTATTTGCTTAAAATAGAGGCAGACCAGTCTTTCAATAATAGGTAATATAATTTATTCTCGGAGCGCGCTCGGAGCAGTTTATATACAGATCATGACGTCAGAATCCCCTCCTCTCGACCGGGACAAAGTAAGGTGAAAAGTTCATTCTAACTTACTAACACACTCCCAGATAACTTTTGACCCCTCAACATTATCGATCACCACTGAACTGACAGTTTTAATTAACAGAAAACCTAGGAATGCACTCACTGCCTTATCTAAAAACCCCAGAGCTAAGTTTCTGTAGGGTCAACCATAGGCTAACGACCTTATGTTTTCACAGTCCACAACCCATATAATCAGATATAATACAGAGTATAAGTTTACAGTTCCATTTCAAATGATTTGTTCAGTCATAATAATCATAATTTCCTAACAGTATGTGACCAATAAAATTGGATTTGATGCCACCAAGCTTGAAAATACCATATGAAGAGTGGCACTCAGTTGTGTTGGATTTGCCCCAAACATAATGTCCTGAATACAAAGTGTTAAGTTAATTTCTTTGTCACATTTCATGTAGTTTTACTAGAATGCCTTATTGCAAACAGGATGCATGTTTTGGAATAGTTTTTATGTACATGCTTCCTTTTCACTCTGTCTTTATTCTAGTATTGTGTAGTAACTACAATGTTGTTGATCCATCCTCAGTTTTCTCCTATCACAGCCATTAAACTCTAACTGTTTTAAAGTCCCCATTGGCCTCATGGTGAAGTACTTGAGCCGTTTTTTTCCTCTCCGGCAACTGAGTTAGGAAGGACGCCTGTATCTTTGTAGTGACTGGGTGTATTTACACACCATCCAAAGTGTAATTCAATGTCAACCTTTATTTTACCCATCTACCAATAAGTGTCCTTTGCGTAGCACTGGAAAACCTCCTTGGTCTTTGTGGTTGAATCTGTGTTTGAAATTCACTGCTCAACTGAGGGACCTTACAGATAATTGTGGGTTAAACACTATTATTGCACACAGAGTGAGGCCATGCAACTCATTATGTCACTTGTAAATACATTTTTTACTCCTTAACTTATTTAGGCTTGCCATACCAAAGGGGTTGAATACTTAGACTCAAACATAATTCCTCTTTGACATTATGGGGTATTGTGTGTAAACCAGTGACAAAACATCTAAATTTAATCCATTTTAAATTCAGGCTGTAACACAACCGAATTTGGAAAAAGTAAAGGGGTGTGAATACTTTCTGAAGGTAATGCATGTGGTCTCAATGTCTATATAGGGAGGTCAGGGCTAGTTCAAACTGTTCAAACTGCAGGACTTGGTGAATAGGTCATGGGAGACAAAAGAGACAAAAGTGAATAAAATAAATCAGAGCAAAAGGAATGTGGTTTGCGAGCTAGATGCAGGGTGCTCAACAATCAGCCACTCCAACTATTGACAGGGATAATGTGGCATTTCTCATTTGTCAGTAGGAACTGAAATGTTAGGCCCTGCCTTGATGACTGTATCAGATTTACACTACTTGTCCTATACATTTTTGTCGTCTTAAATTATTACTTGGAATAAACAAAGCTAAAAATGCTTCTTTTCCCGGAATGATATAGTAGCTAGTGATACATCTCTTAACTTGATAGTATTTTGTTGGACGGAGATCCCTCTCGAGATGTCACCAGCTGTCTACTACCTTAGATACGGATAACGTGATTATCAGTCGTGATCAGCAGAGAGAGTACCATGGATAGTACACAAGATTTCATTGGTTTACAGTTGAGTACTCGGCGGCGTTTGCCATAAAAGTAAGTATTTTGAAAAGATTTGCAAGAATCGACATTGCCAACAAATAGAAGTGTGTTCAGAAGAAATAAATACACTATATGTAAAAACAAGCTCCTCCCTTGACAGAGATCTGAAAAACTATAGCAGATCGCTTGCTACAGCCCACCACCTACAGTGCATTCAGAAAGTATTCAGACCCCTTGACTTTATCCATATTTTGTTACAGCCTTATTCTAAAATACATTACATCGTTTTTCCCCCTCATAAATCTACACACAATAAATACCCCATAATGGCAAACTAAAACACAGGTTTTAGATTTCTTTGCTAATTTATAAAAAAAATTCAAATGGAAATATCACATTTACATAAGTATGCAGTTATTTTTAGGTCTCTCCAGAGATGTTAGATCGGGTTCAAGTCGGGCCCTGGCTGGGCCACTCAAGGACAAATAGATACTTGTCCCGAAGCCACTCCTACCTTGTCTTGGCTGTGTCCTTCGGGTCGTTATCCTGTTGGAAGGTGAACCTTCGCCCCAGTCTGAGGTCCTGAGCGCTCTGGAGCAGGTTGTCATCAAGGATCTCTCTGCGCTTTGCTCTGTTAATCTTGCCTTCGATCCGGACTAGTCTCGGTCCCTAGTACTGAAAAACATCCCCACAGGATGATGCGGTCACTACCATGCTTCATCGTAGGGATGGTGCCAGGTTTCCTCCAAACGTGACACTTGGCATTCAGGCCATAGAGTTCAATCTTGGTTTCACCAGACCAGAGAATCTTGTTTCTCATGGTCTGAGAGTCGTTTAGGTGCCTTTTGGCAAACTCCAAGTGGGCTGTCATGTGCCTTTTACTGAGGATTGGCTTCCGTCTGGCCCCTCTACCATAATGGCCTGATTGGTGGAGTGCTGCAGGGATGGTTATTCTTCTGGAAGATTCTCCCGTCACCACAGAGGAACTCTGGAGCTCTGTCGAGAGCCCTTATCCCCAGTTTTTAACCACCCTGAAGAGTACTCGCTAATTCTCAGTTGAGGAACGAGAACAGAACACCATGGGTGTATTCAGTGAGGCAAAATGTTCAGGACTTTGCAGATAGAAATAACATATAGGGGCGGCAGGTAGCCTAGTGGTTAGAGCGTTTGACTTGTCACCGAAAGGTTGTGAGATCGAATCCCCGAGCTGACAAGATAAAAATCTGTCATTCTGCCCCTGAACTGCCCCCGCTGTTCCTAGGCTGTCATTGAAAATAAGAATTTGTTCTTAAATCGACTTGCCCAGTTAAATCGAATGTTAAAAAAAACAAATAAAAAAACCAAGATTGTCTACTCTTCATGACAGAAAACCATGTTCTACAAAATTCATTTATATCTCAATGTCTTGCCTTGTGAAATACACACAATAGGATACATGTAGACCGCTTCCTTCCTGCCTGGTCTTTAATCTCTGGGACTTGTGGGAAGGGAAAATTCAATGCCGCTACAATGTCTCAAGCAAAGTCATTGTGAGGGAACCAATCAATGAAACCCCTATTAAGATATAGTAACCTGAATGCCAATGCAAATTTAAATACAACCTTTGACAAAGTAGCATTTGAAGTCCCTAGTTTCTTCAAAGCACTACAGTTATCTTATTCAATGTGCTCTTTGTCGGAGTAAATCACTATACAGAGTACTTATGCATAAGTATACAAAAAACAAAATCACAATATGCAAAAATGTCAAATATTTTGCTCTTAAGTCAGTCAGCCAATTGAAATGCTTTAGGCCCTAACCCATGGAATTCACATGACGAGGAAGACAGATATGCATCAGTTGGTCACAGATACCTTAAAAAAAAAGGTAGGGGTATGAATCAGAACCAGTCAGGATCTGGTGTGAACACCATTTGCCTCATGCAGCGTGACATCTCCTTTGCATGGAGTTGATTAGGCTGTTAATTGCGGCCTGTGGAATGTTGTCCCACTCCTCTTCAACGTAGCTTATGTCTGCACATAACCTAACCCCACAATGGGTCACTCTGTTCACTTCAGACTTTTTTGCTCTACAAAAAAAATATATATATATATATAAATAAAAATAAATCACATTATGGCATCTGATAGGGTTGGCCAGTATCCAGAATTTAATATAGTCGTAGCATTTCTGTACAATACTGGGGTAAACGGTATTACTGGAAGTGCACACAATTTTAGGCAACAGGGATCTTGATCCAGGAGTGGATTGAATGTCTTGTTTGGGTACCAGTCTTTTTAGCTAACATTCCACTCCATGTCATTGCCAAAAAGAGACAAGCCTTTCTGCCATCTTCAGATATGAACATTCTACTATTAACGAGCTCAAGAAAGACAGTGTTATCGAACCAGGATCAACTCCTCTAACAGCTTAAACGATATTGAAATTTATACCATCAGTATTTCAAAATACCTGATATATCGCCCAAGTCTAGCATCTGCTACACCCAAATGTGTTAAAGTAGCCAGTATAAGGGTTATGGAACACACTGCTGCAAATGTTGCATGGTATCATGACAGCACAGTCTGATATTATTGTGCATATGGGATTAAACAGTTTTGTATCAAGTCTGACGTTAGAGATCACGTAGACGCTGTTGTGATCCAAAAACATGTATTTATTCAAACCCAATGTGAGTGTTTCGGCCTCTAGTTAGGATTACGAACACAGTAATGAAGACCTTTTTCCTCGAGCAAAGATGAACAAATAGTTTGAAATGCAGTGAAGAAGAAAAAAATGTAAATGAGAAGGGGGTGGAACATGAACCAAAGAAAATAAATATTTGCATTACAATTAGATGTATTACACTGGTGTAACATTGTTTCGTGACACGGGACATTAAGATTCATTGGTATTCATTCACGACACTTCGTGAAGATCCAGCATGACACCCTTATGTTGAGTGTTACAGAACACAAATATAGTAAAGGTACGGAGGAGCCCGTCTCCTAGCAATGTCAGAGTAGGACTCTATGGATGGTTCTCCGATGCATGATGTTGTCACATCTAAATAATATAAAGGCAGGGTGGTGATGACAGAGTGGAAGAAACCACTGGGTTCTAGTTAGTTGATTTCGTGCCACTATGTTAACTCAAACCAGGGCCCACATCCAAAAAGCATATTGGAGAAGAGGACCTGATCTTAGATCAGCGCTCTCTTTCTATATAATCTAAAACTAATGCTACTGTATATCAGCACACCAACTCTGAGGCTCTGTGAATACAGGCCAAGAGCTAGGCACTGTGACAAGGAGATACACTTTGTAGAAACAAATAAGTGCTCCTTTGTGCTGGTCTGCGAGTACCCCGGCACAATCCGGTTTCTATTCATCTGTACATCATTACATTTAAATACGAGGTAAAGCCAGACAACTGTAACATGATACCATATGTGGAAAGCCATTTCAAAGACTAATTGAACATAACATAATTCAAGTGAATGACTAGACAGAAAAACCTGTACGCATAGGGGTCTTCCAGGACCAGTGTTGAAAACCACTGTGTGGCGAAGAGGTATAATGTGTAGAGATGGCTCAAGTTGACGATCCGGAATGCATACTCTTCAGGGACGCTTCCCTTTACCTCGGCAACGATAAACTGAAGAAAAAAAATATGAAAAAAAGCATATCAATAAAAAGAGGAAACCTACATTTTAAGACAAGGCCGTTCACAAGCAATCAGACAGATGATATTCTTTGTATATATTTTAGTTGATCAAATAATTATTCTTTCCCATGCATTTTAGCAGTACTCTCTCTTCACCATTGGGTAAGAAATAGTCTTAACCCCTCCCCATCCACGCACCCTACATTCAAGCCTCGCCATTTTGCGCCACGTCCCCAGGACCCGCCGCCGCAATATGGGGGACCAGGTATTCTCCCGCCTCACTCCATGTCTCTGGAACAACGACCATCTCATGGAACTTCAATTCATGTTCCTCCTCAATCTTTGGAACAGCCATGCTGACAATATCAGGGCTCTTCGAGAAGTGTTGTTCCTCAATCCCTGGAAGCATCGCAGGAACACTGGCTGTCTCAGGGGTCTTCAATTCTCCCTCAATCTCTGGAAGAGTCTCTTGAACAGCCTTGCTGATAATCTCAGGGCTCGTCCAGCCTATTTCTCCCAACCTGCTCAAACTGTTGGGGCATTTAATGTAGGTCCAATGCAGCAGTTTTCATCGCAAAAATCTAATAATTTATGGGTAACAATTAAGTACCTTGCCAATGATCGCTTTCAATTTAAATTATTTAAATTTAAAAAATAGAAATTGCTTCTTAGCAAAGAGCCATTTCTCAAGCAAGAATTTTGCTAGGACTGTCTGGGAGTGGTCTGAGTAGGGAAAGGGGAAACCAAAAACTAGCTGTTATTAGCAGAGAGACAACGTTCTTTCTATTTGGTTTATTAACTACTTTACCACCTGGTTATGTCACCAGGCAGGTCAAAACACCATCCCACCAAAACAGGCTGAAAATTCAGTGTCTTTTCAAAAAGCTCTTATACTAAAAGGGCATCATCATAACTTTCACAATATCACAGAATTATTCCAACCTCAGTGTGCAAATATATATAAAACACAGGGAAATCACATTTTTGACTACACTGAGCCTTTAAGGCTTATCTCCACCCCTGGCCCACCTTTCCACTTTTGTCAACTGTGTACATCAGTCTTATATTGTCATATTTCTTGTTTTGTTGTATTTTTAATTTAATGCACTTTGAGATTAAAACTAAACCAAAGTGGTATTATACAAATAAAGTAAATAAATTAGGGCACACAATGGAAAATGTTTTACAACACGAAAAACAAGGAGCGTTTCTTATTGGACAAGTCTAAGTAATTCCACCCTGTTGTCTTCTATTTGGTGCCTAATGAACACGACGCAGGTAAATAGGAACAGTATTAGGGGAACAGAAGGGAACCTACTTGCTGAAGCTGTTGCTTGTGTTGTCCTGGAGGTTCAACACTAGGTTATCTGCACTCAGGTACACCTTGTTCTGCGATGTCGCCACCTGGAGATCAGACACAGTCAGTAGGATTAGGCAATGTCTGGAATGACATTGTCCCAACGTCCTGTCCAAACAGCGCGGATCTACGATTGTATCGAAAAAAAAAAAAAAAATTGTTGCACACAGAGGGGATAATTTGCGGGAAGAACGCAATTTAAAAGGACTCATTGGTTATATCAGAGCTGTTATTTGGTGCATACAGTGGGGCAAAAAAGTATTTAGTCAGCCACCAATTGTGCAAGTTCTCCCGTTTAAAAAGATGAGGCCTGTAATTTTCATCATAGGTACACTTCAACTATGACAGACAAAATGAGAAGAAAAAAAATCAGAAAATCACTTTGTAGGATTTTTTATGAATTTATTTGCAAATTATGGTGGAAAATAAGTATTTGGTCAATAACAAAAGTTTCTCAATACTTTGTTATATACCCTTTGTTGGCAATGACAGAGGTCAAATGTTTTCTGTAAGTCTTCACAAGGTTCACACACACTGTTGCTGGTATTTTGGCCCATTCCTCCATGCAGATCTCCTCTAGAGCAGTGATGTTTTGGGGCTGTTGCTGGGCAACACGGACTTTCAACTCCCTCCAAAGATGTTCTATGGGGTTGAGATCTGGAGACTGGCTAGGCCACTCCAGGACCTTGAAATGCTTCTTACGAAGCCACTCCGTTGGCCGGGCGGTGTGTTTGGGATCATTGTTATGCTGAAAGACCCAGCCACATTTCATCTTCAATACCCTTGCTGATGGAAGGAGGTTCACTCAATCTCACGATACATGACCCCATTCATTCTTTCCTTTACACGGATCAGTCGTCCTGGTCCCTTTGCAGAAAAACAGCCCCAAAGAATGATGTTTCCACCCCCATGCTTCACAGTAGGTATGGTGTTCTTTGGATGCAACTCAGCATTCTTTGTCCTCCAAACACGACGAGTTGAGATTTTTACCAAAACGGGGTGAGATCTTGCGTGGAGCCCCAGATCGAGGGAGATTATAAGTGGTCTTGTATGTCTTCCATTTCCTAATAATTGCTCCCACAGTTGATTTCTTCAAACCAAGCTGCTTACCTATTGCAGATTCAGTCTTCCCAGCCTGGTGCAGGTCTACAATTTTGTTTCTGGTGTCCTTTGACAGCTCTTTGGTCTTGGCCATAGTAGAGTTTGGAGTGTGACTGTTTGAGGTTGTTTGAGGTCTTTTATACTGATAACAAGTTGAAACCGGTGCCATTAATACAGGTAACGAGTGGAGGACAGAGGAGCCTCTTAAATAAGAAGTTACAGGTCTGTGAAAGCCAGAAATCTTGCTTGTTTGTAGGTGACCAAATACTTATTTTCCACCATAATTTGCAAATCAATTCATTAAAAATCCTACAATGTGATTTTCTGGATTTTTCTCTCTCATTTTGTCTGTCATAGTTGAAGTGTACCTATGATGAAGATTACAGGCCTCTCATCTTTTTAAGTGGGAGAACTTGCACAATTGGTGGCTGACTAAATGCTTTTTTGCCCCACTGTAATGTCATTCTTATTCAAATGGTTACAATAGACAATCTAATTAAATAATTGTTCAAAACAGTGTTAGGTGAAGTTGTGTTTTAATCTAGTCCAGGCTGCAGAATGATTTTCAAATTGGAAGGGCTGTTTCTCTTGTCCATAAAAATACTCAGATATTAGCCTACCTTTTGAAAACAAATATTATAGATGTATCAAGTGTAGGCTATTGTTATTTCATCTTGCTCATCTGGGTAAGCGCATTTGCAATATTTTTTCTTCGATTAGGTTGCTTTCCGACAGTAAAAAACAAGAGGAAGTGACGGGATTCCACTTAGTAACTATAGTACAGCCTGCCTTACGCTAAATCAGAAAAAACGACTTGTTGGGTAAGAAAAGCACATCTTCTCAAGTTCTGCAGTTCTTCAGGTTTCAGGCCGAATGAAAAAGGTGAGCCAGCAGACCTGACCAAAGTCACTTGCAGAATATGCAAAAGGATTCAGGGCAAAGGATGTACAGACTACAAACCACCAACATTTACAAGCGAGTTAAGGTCCTTGCCAGAAACCTTTAGATAGCCCTAAGACATTGTAAAAAATAAAGAAGAAACTAGACCTAATGGTTTCTCATTACACTCAAATGTAGCCTACAGGACTATAAAAATCCAGATGCATCCTGCTTTAGAAAGTGGTCATTTTGCACCATCTAGTGGGCTAAGGAAAAATCACTATGGCCCTTTTGACCACCCTTCCTTTCTACCTTGTTCACTGATCTCACACAAATTGATAGATGTAACACTGGTTTCATCACATAGCTTTCACCAATCCCACCATGTCAGATTAGGTAAGGGAGGAACGAAGAATGCAACCTTAAAGTATTTAAAAAAGCTGGATTTCCGTACCGTCTTGGCAATGTTCTGAGCTGCTCGGATCTTCCGCAGTTTCAGGTAGCCAGGGTTCTTTGTCACCGCCTCACCCAACTATAGTTACACAAATAAGAAAATGCAAATGGGTTAATGTATGCCATCTTGGTACCTCAATATACCCCAGATGGCATAGCCTAGTCCACATCCAGCAGGTTTTACTGGTCTGACTCTGGCTTTGCCTATGATCCAGCCATGATCCCAAATCACACTAGTCAACTCATTAAGTTGGGTCAGTTAAATGTGGCACACACATGTCCTAAAAGCACCAGAAAGGCATTTCAAAGGGTGAATGAAATTAGGATAAACCCAGTTCACTTGTTCTCTTTAGTCAATGATGTATAGACCCAAAATGGTTCATGTTTAAAAAAAAAGAAGAAAAAGGGGAACGGAAGGTACCTTTAGTGTATTCCATTTTAGCCTAACATTTTATGACAAAAAAAATAAAGCCTGACAGACATCAGCTGTATTTGAAAACGTCTAAAAACGTAAATAAGCATCAGTGAGCAAAATGTCGTATCCACTTGATCTCGTCAAACACTTCAGAGCGGTCAGAGAGCTTAAAGTGACAATAATGTAGAGTTCCCAAGGTAGACAGGAGCTCATCACTTTTCTGAGACTAAAGGTCTCTGGCATCTTGTTTGAGATGGAACTACAACTGAACATCCATTTGGAGAAGTCAAATGAAGCATTGCTTTTACAAAATATGGAGATGTATTGGATTTTTAAAAAGACAACAAATCAATGAACAGTCTCATACCTGCAATGCCTTTTTATCTAGCATTACCATCTTATCTAGGGTTGCAAAATTCTGGCAACTTTCCCAGAATTCCCTGGTTTTCCAGAAATCCTGCTTTTTCCATTCTGATTCCGGGAATCTTCCAAATGGGATTTCTGGAAAACGACCAGAATTCCGTAACACAAATCTTATCTATACACCACTGGAGACAGGACACATCTGTGAGATTAAAATTAAGAGCAAAAGCACACTAGTGTTTAACCTAAAAACCACAAGAGTAAATAGATAAAATAATACATCCATGTCTATGGATACAGCAGTGTGTGTACTCAGCTGTATGGTCAACCAACATGAGAGCACGGGAAGGGAATGTGTAACAGCTGGTCCAAATCACTCCCTAAAACCTCCATTTGGCCTAAATCCTTCAATATTTGCAGATCTGTAAAAGGTGGAAGCAATATTGTAGAGGTTCTTCCACTAAACCTAACCAGACCCTTCATATATAACATTGAAGGGTTAGGAAGAGATTTGGGACCAGCTTTAGCTGTGCGTGTTCAGAAGAGTCTCCTCTTCAGAGTTCACCATTTTAGCAGCCTCTGCCTCTCCTTCAGCCTGGATGATCTTCTGCCTCTGGTCCTGCAAGGCTTTCTCCACATAGAAGAAGGCCCTCTGTGCCTCCTGTTGGGCTGAAAATACAGAGCAAGGTGGTCACATTACCATGACAAGAGAATTGATTGCAGAACATTCTTTACTACATCAGATAAGCTCAATGAAGCATAGCATAAAGCAGGGCTGCAGCTCTACACAGCCCTCTTGGAGCTCTACACAGCCCTCTTGGAGCTCTACACAGCCCTCTTGGAGCTCTACACAGCCCTCTTGGAGCTCTACACAGCCCTCTTGGAGCTCTACACAGCCCTCTTGGAGCTCTACACAGCCCTCTTGGAGCTCTACACAGCCCTCTTGGAGCTCTACACAGCCCTCTTGGAGCTCTACACAGCCCTCTTGGAGCTCTACACAGCCCTCTTGGAGCTCTACACAGCCCTCTTGGAGCTCTACTGTCCTGTAGTTTCAGTCCAACCCTAATTTAGCATATTTATTATGGATCCCGATAAGCTGCTGCCGAAGATGGGGTCCAGCAAAATTAAGGCAGTTTATACAATTTAAAAAACATTACAATACATTCACAGATTTCACAACACACTCTGTGCCTCAGGCCCCTACTCCACCACATATCTACAGTACTAAATTCATGTATATTGCGTATGTGTGTGTATGCGCCAATATGGGTGTTGCTTCACAGTCCATGCTGTTCCATAAGGTGTTCTTTAAATCTAAGTTTATTGCTCCTGTCAGTTACTTGATGTGGAACAGAGTTCCATATAGTCATGGCTCTATGTAGTGCTGTGCGCCTCCCAGTCTGTTCTGGACTTGGGGGCTGTGAAGAGACCTTGTGGCATGTCTTGTGAGGTATGCATCTTGCAGGTATCACAACTTGCAGACTTGTTTTCGAGTTGCTGTGCGTTTAGTTGCCAACCTATTTTGCTACCTGACAACTTTACGATTTTTACTTTTTAATTACAGTTTATATTTTTGTTTTTTTCCCTCAACTTTCACTCCGGCCGCTTTATCTGGACACGGTTCGTCAGGACCTCCAACAGCCGAAGCTAAGTAGTAACATTAACATGATGCCTTCTAATTGCAGTCCCTGTACTCATAATATACAGGAGAACGATCGCCTTACGGCGAGGATAGCTGTGCTACAAGCCCAGCTTCAGACGCAATCGTTAGGCAAGGGTAATTTTAGTGTAGGAAAGGATGAAACAGCGTCTGTGCCACCAGTAAGTACAGATAGTAGTATAAATCCCCTGGCACAGTCCCCGCAGCCGGACAACTTTCTCACGGTTTCTGGAAGGAAATGCTGTAGGAACGCTCAACCGGTGTCGCTCATTCAGCCGACAGAAAACTTTCAACCGGTTTTCCCCATTAAGCAGCGAGTCGGAGGCCGAGCCTTCTCTGGTCTCTACTCCTCCCGTTACGGGGTCTGAGACGCCGAAGCTTCCCACCATTAGCTCTGACAAATTGAAAACCCTAGTCATTGGCGACTCCATTACCCGGAGTATTAGACTTAAAAAGAATCATCCAGCGATCATACACTGTTTACCAGGGGGCAGGGCTACCGACGTCAAGGCTAATCTGAAGATGGTGCTGGCTAAAGCTAAAACTGGCGAGTGTACAGAGTATAGAGATAGTTATCCACGTCGGCACCAACGATGTTAGGATGAAACAGTCAGAGATCACCAAGCGCAACATAGCTTCTGCGTGTAAATCAGCTAGAAAGATGTGTCGGCATCGAGTAATTGTCTCTGGCCCCCTCCCAGTTAGGGGGAGTGATGAGCTGTACAGCAGAGTCTCACAACTCAATCGCTGGTTGAAAACTGTTTTCTGCCCCTCCCAAAAGATAGAATTTGTAGATAATTGGCCCTCTTTCTGGGACTCACCCACAAACAGGACCAAGCCTGACCTGCTGAGGAGTGACGGACTCCATCCTAGCTGGAGGGGTGCTCTCATCTTATCTACCAACATACAGGGCTCTAACTCCTCTAGCTCCACAATGAAATAGGGTGCAGGCCAGGCAGCAGGCTGTTAGCCAGCCTGCCAGCATAGTGGAGTCTGCCACTAGCACAGTCAGTGTAGTCAGCTCAGCTATCACCATTGAGACCGTGTCTGTGCCTCGACCTAGGTTGGGCAAAACTAAACATGGCGGTGTTCGCCTTAGCAATCTCACTAGGATAAAGACCACCTCCATTCCTGTTATTATTGAAAGAGATCGTGATACATCTCAAAATAGGGCTCCTTAATGTTAGATCCCTTACTTCAAAGGCAATTATAGTCAATTAACTAATCACTGATCATAATCTTTATGTGATTGGCCTGACTGAAACATGGCTTAAGCCTGATGAATTTACTGTGTTAAATGAGGCCTCACCTCCTGGCTACACTAGTGACCATATCCCCCGTGCATCCCGCAAAGGCGGAGGTGTTGCTAACATTTACGATAGCAAATTTCAATTTACAAAAAAAAAAATTAAGTTTTTGTCTTTTGAGCTTCTAGTCATGAAATCTATGCAGCCTACTCAATCATTTTTTATAGCTACTGTTTACAGGCCTCCTGGGCCATATACAGCGTTCCTCACGGAGTTCCTATCGGACCTTGTAGTCATAGCAGATAATATTCTAATCTTTGGTGACTTTAATATTCACATGGAAAAGTCCACAGACCCACTCCAAAACGCCTTCGGAGCCATCATCGACTCAGTGGAGTTTGTCCAACATGTCTCTGGACCCACTCACTGTCACAGTCATACGCTGGACATAGTTTTGTCCCATGGAATAAATGTTGTGGATCTTAATGTTTTTCCTCATAATCCTGGACTATCGGACCACCATTTTATTACGTTTGCAACAAACAATCTGCTCAGACCCCAACCAAGGAACATCAAAAGTCGTGCTATAAATTCAGACAACAAAGATTCCTTGATGTCCTTCCAGATTCCCTCTGTCTACCCAAGGACGCCAGAGAACAAAAATCAGTTAACCACCTAACTGAGTAACTCAATTTAGCCTTGCCCAATACCCTAGATGCAGTTGCACCCCTAAAACCTAAAAACATTTCTCATAAGAAACTACCTCCATGGTACACAGAAAATACCCGAGCTCTGAAGCAAGCTTCCAGAAAATTGGAACAGAAATGGCGCCACAGCAAACTGGAAGTCTTCCGACTAGCTTGGAAAGACAGTATCATGCAGTACCGAAGAGCCCTTACTGCTACTCGATCATCCTATTTTTCTAACTTAATTGAGGAAAATAAGAACAAACCGAAATGTATTTTTGATATTGTCACAAAGCTACAGTATCGATCCTCAATTAAGTTAGAAAAATAGGATGAAAATAAGAACAATCCAAAATTCCTTTTTGATACTGTCGCAAAGCTAACTAAAAAGCAGCATTTCCCAAGAGAGGATGACTTTCACTTCAGCAGTGATAAATTCATGAACTTCTTTGAGGAAAAGATTATGATTATTAGAAAGCAAATTACGGACTCCTCTTTAAATATGCGTATTCATTCAAAGCTCAGTTGTCCCGAGTCTGCACAACTCTGCCAGGACCTAGGATCAAGAGAGACGCTCAAGTGTTTTAGTACTATATCTCTTGACACAATGATGAAAATAATCATGGCCTCTAAACCTTCAAGTTGCATACTGGACCCTATTCCAACTAAACTACTGAAAGAGTTGCTTCCTGTGCTTGGCCCTCCTATGTTGAACATAATAAACGGCTCTCTATCCACCGGATGTGTACCAAACTCATTAAAAGTGGCAGTAATAAAGCCTCTCTTGAAAAAGCCAAACCTTGACCCAGAAAATATAAAAAACTATCGGCCTAAATTGAATCTTCCATTCCTCTCAAATTTTTTAGAAAAGGCTGTTGCGCAGCAACTCACTGCCTTCCTGAAGACAATGTATACGAAATGCTTCAGTCTGGTTTTAGACCCCATCATAGCACTGAGACGGCACTTGTGAAGGTGGTAAATGACATTTTAATGGCATCGCACCGAGGCTCTGCATCCGTCCTCGTGCTCCTAGACCTTAGTGCTGCTTTTGATACCATCGATCACCACATTCTTTTGGAGAGATTGGAAACCCAAATTGGTCTACACGGACAAGTTCTGGCCTGGTTTAGATCTTATCTGTCGGAAAGATATCAGTTGGTCTCTGTGAATGGTTTGTCCTCTGACAAATCAACTGTAAATTTCGGTGTTCCTCAAGGTTCCGTTTTAGGACCACTATTGTTTTCACTATATATTTTACCTCTTGGGGATGTTATTCGAAAACATAATGTTAACTTTCACTGCTATGCGGATGACACACAGCTGTACATTTCAATTAAACATGGTGAAGCCCCAAAATTGCCCTTGCTAGAAGCATGTGTTTCAGACATAAGGAAGTGGATTGCTGCAAACATTCTACTTTTAAACTCGGACAAAACAGAGATGCTTGTTCTAGGTCCCAAGAAACAGAGATCTTCTGTTGAATCTGACAATTAATCTTAATGGTTGTACAGTCGTCTCAAATAAAACTGAAGGACCTTGGCGTTACTCTGGACCCTGATCTCTCTTTTGAAGAACATATCAAGACCATTTCAAGGACAGCTTTTTTCCTTCTACGTAACATTGCAAAAATCAGAAACTTTCTGTCCAAAGATGCAGAAAAATTAATCCATGCTTTTGTCACTTCTAGGTTAGACTACTGCAATGCTCTACTTTCCGGCTACCTGGATAAAGCACTAAATAAACTTCAGTTAGTGCTAAATACGGCTGCTAGAATCCTGACTAGAACCCAAAAATTTGATCATATTACTCCAGTGCTAGCCTCTCTACACTGGCTTCCTGTCAAAGCAAGGGCTGATTTCAAGGTTTTACTGCTAACCTACAAAGCATTACATGGGCTTGCTCCTACCCATCTCTCTGATTTGGTCCTGCCGTACATACCTACACGTACCCTACGGTCACAAGACGCAGACCTAATTGTCCCTAGAATTTCTAAGCAAACAGCTGGAGGCAGGGCTTTCTCCTATAGAGCTCAATTTTTATGGAACGGTCTGCCTACCCATGTCAGAGACGCAAACTCGGTCTCAACCTTTAAGTCTTTACTGAAGACTCATCTCTTCAGTGGGTCATTTGATTGAGTGTGGTCTGGCCCAGGAGTGGGAAGGTGAACGGAAAGGCTCTGGAGCAACGAACCGCCCTTGCTGTCTCTGCCTGGCCGGTTCCCCTCTTTCCACTGGGATTCTCTGCCTCTAACCCTATTACAGGGGCTGAGTCACTGGCCTACTGGGGCTCTCTCATGCCGTCCCTGGAGGGGGTGCATCACCTGAGTGGGTTGATTCACTGATGTGGTCGTCCTGTCTGGGTTGGCGCCCCCCCTTGGGTTGTGCCATGGCGGAAATCTTTGTGAGCTATACTCAGCCTTGTCTCAGGATGGTAAGTTGGTGGTTGAAGATATCCCTCTAGTGGTGTGGGAGCTGTGCTTTGGCAAAGTGGGTGGGGTTATATCCTTCCTGTTAGGCCCTGTCTGGGGGTGTCCTCGGATGGGGCCACAGTGTCTCCTGACCCCTCCTATCTCAGCCTCCAGTATATATGCTGCAGTAGTTTATGTGTCGGGGGGCTAGGGTCAGTTTGTTATATCTGGAGTACTTCTCCTGTCCTATTCGGTGTCTTGTGTGAATCTAAGTGTGCAGTCTCTAATTCTCTCCTTCTCTCTTTCTTTCTCTCTCTCGGAGGACCTGAGCCCTAGGACCATGCCCCAGGACTACCTGACATGACTCCTTGTGTCCCCAGTCCACCTGGCCGTGCTGCTGCTCCAGTTTCAACTGTTCTGCCTTATTATTATTCGACCATGCTGGTCATTTATGAACATTTGAACATCTTGGCCATGTTCGGTTATAATCTCCACCCGGCACAGCCAGAAGAGGACTGGCCACCCCACATAGCCTGGTTCCTCTCTAGGTTTCTTCCTAGGTTTTGGCCTTTCTAGGGAGTTTTTCCTAGCCACCGTGCTTCTACACCTGCATTGCTTGCTGTTTGGGGTTTTAGGCTGGGTTTCTGTACAGCACTTTGAGATATCAGCTGATGTACGAAGGGCTATATAAATACATTTGATTTGATTTGCATGGATGTCCAGGCTGTGTGCCAGTAGTTTAGACATACATGTTTACTGCACCGAGCTCTCTCATAAATCAAAATAGTGATGAAGTCAATCTCTCCTCCACTTTCAGCCAGGAGAGATTGACATGCATATTATTAATATTAGCTCTCTGTGTACATCCAAGGGCCAGCCGAGCTGCCCTGTGTCATTTGCAATTTTCCTATGTCCTTTGTGGCACCTGCCCACATGACTGAACAGTAGTCCAGGTACGACAAAACTAAGGCCTGCCTTGTTGATCGTGTTGTTAAACAGTAAAGTAAATGATCCTTATGATTCCTGTAATGAATTGTTTTAGGAAAGTAAAAACTAATAAAATAGGCTTAAGTTTTGCATACGCTCCAGATCCAAACAAGGAAGTGTTTCAGTAATTAGTTCTAGGCTATTTATAAAGAACACGTAAATGTTACTCTTCTGAAAAGGTAAGAAACAATCTAGCTGGTTGGTCAAAATCTAGCTTTTGCATATTGGGCGCTGTCCATGGTGCTGATAGAGCGCAGCGGAGAATTCGTACCAACCAGTAACTTCTTGGTCATTTCCTACAATTGTAGGAAATTAGCTTTCCTGAAAAATACATTCAAGCTACACGGCAAAAATGTATAGAATTGCAGGAAACTGGCTTGAAACTGCAACATTTTCAGCTCCATGGCAGAATTGCATTAGATAAGCTTTGAAACTGCAAGTTAATATTTTTGACTTATTCTTTGTTCACCACTCTAGAGTGCAGTCTATGAATTTGAGTGGTTACATTTCCCCAGTCCCATCCATAGGATGTATACAAAAACAGTGGGGGCCCAATTCAGTTTTTCAAATACCAGAATGTAGTTTTTAGTATTTGAAAAATCCCATAGAGTTCTGGTAAAAAGGTAGTGTACTATATATGCAATAGCAAGGGTATGAGCGTGAGCCTCCTCACCGACTTGCTTTGCTTCCACCGCGGCAGTGTACTCCCTGCTGAAGCTCAGCTCGGTGATGGCCACATCGTCCAGGATGATGTTGAAGTCCTTGGCCCGTTCAAAGAGCTCCCGCCGAATCATCAGGGACACCTAACAACAGAAGAACCCTTTTATTGCCATTGGTCCATCATTCTAAAATGCATTTCGATTGGAAGACTATAAAAACCTGTTTCCGATTGAGAAGGCCATTACTGAGCTCAATTCATTAAAGTACATTCAGTAAGCTGCAGGTGCATGGAGACAGGACAAATGTAGTGTAAATGTTTGTATAACGCAGAAAAGTTCAGACTCAAATCTAACAAAAAATATTTAACTAAATTAAAGGTGATAAAGTGCATACCAATAGCGCAAAAGTCTAATGTAGCAACTATAACTTTACCATAGCACTTTAAGAGAAACAGCATTCCCAAAACCACCCCTTCCTGTATACCTGAGCTCTCTGTGTGATGAGCTGCGAGGCGTTGAACTTGGCCACCACACTCTTCAGCACCTCATTGACGATGGATGGCAGCACCTTCTCATCGTAATCCTTGCCGAGCTGCTGGTACATGGCAGGCAGGTTGGAGGCCACAGGACGGGACAGCACACGCAGGGCGATGTTCACCATCTGCAGGTCTGTACCGGGACAGAGACAATAAGGAAGAGAGAGTCAGAGCCGTTTTAGGTGATATTCAAGACTCAATAGGAGAAAGGATTAAACCGAAATGTGTCGTCTGCATTTAACTCAACCCCTCTGAATCAGAGAGGCCTTAATCAACGTCCATGTCATCCGCTCTGAACCACTAGGCTAAAATGGCTGTAATTATCAGAGTGGTTCTTTAACATAGCCTCCATTTACTGTTTGCCAGTCTTTCTTTCCTTCTCTATGAAAATAATGAATGTTCTTTATCCAATATTTTCCACGAGTCTCACTGCAGCCAGGAGGCAAGATAATGTTATGAATACATTCTGTACGAACAGCCATAATACATTTTTTTAAAATCAATCCATTAAATCCATCCTGCCATGGAATCAATGTGTTGCAATAGCAAAAGCAGGAATAATGGACCTTGTTACAATTCAGTAAATGTGGATCTAGTTTTGGTGAATGCCATTCTCCACAAATATACAACAGTTTAGAATGGCCCAGGCCACTGACTGAAGTGCTGTTGTGAAGTCAATCAGGGTAGAGCGTTGGACTAGTAACCGGAAGGTTGCAAGTTCAAATCCCCGAGCTGACAAGGTTCAAATCTGTCGTTCTGCCCCTGAACAGGCAGTTAACCCACTGTTCCTAGGCTGTCATTGAAAATAAGAATTTGTTCTTAACTGACTTGCCTAGTTAAATAAAAGGTAAAATATTTTACTTTTTTTAATCACAAAAAATAATTTTTGTAAAAAAAGGTACAGTTTGTTCCTAGATGTGTTCCATAAACTAAACAGCATCTCATATGCAACAAGAGGTTTTATTTGATCCCAAGGGATAATTTGATCAGGATTAAGTGTTCAGTAACATGTGTCCAATCAATCACCTTTGCTTCCGGTTAGGGACGATATCTTTCTTGGTCTCGCCCTTATGTCATAGATGACAGGGTACTGGAACCATGGTATCCTGTCAACAAGAATGTAGGGTGAGGACAATGAATATAGCCTTGTTTAAACAGTCCACCAAAGACATGGATCACACTCATCCCCCGCTGTGAAAACAGTTCAGGGTCGTTCGTGTTCATTAGGGCACACAACCGAAAACAAAACATTTCGCAAAAGGAAAACGAACATGAGTTTCTTATTGGACATGTGCAGGTAGTCCCTCCCTATTGCAGTTTTCCTCCATTATGAGCCTAATGAACACGACAACGCACTGCCCTGCCAGTCAAGGTCAAAAAGGGGAGTGATAACGAAGGACATCTACCTAATGTGGAGCCCCTCAGCGAGTACCGTGTCCATCTGCATCCCACCAATCCTGTTGAAGATGATGGCCCTCTGACCACCTTCCACTGAGGAGAAAAGGAACTCATTTAAAAACAGTTGCAGTACAGTTTAGCAATGACGCTTCAAAACATGATCCAGGGGTAATTTGCATCCCATGGTAATGAGGACCACCGATACAATAGCGTTAATAGAAAATGTCTGACAACTCCCCGGGATAGCCGTGTGAATTAAGGTTGATTAGGGGGAGGGGGCCGTACTGTTTGACAAACAGACAACACTGCGCTTTCCTCTACTCTCGTCCGATCTCTTCTAAGTCGCACGTGAGAACATCCAATAACTACTTTTGAACCTTTCCCCCAATGTATGAGGTGGGTGAGTAAAGGAGATAGGAATTGAGTTGAGACCAATTGAGAAAGAGCCCTTGGGTCCTTGTAGCGCAGGGTTGTCTCTAGTCTGTCAAGCAGTAAGGTCAACCTCCCCCAACTCTCCTTTAATTTACAAAGCTATCCCAGCTAAAAGGTAGTCCATTAAAAAAAATGAGTCAGCATGGGCTCCCGAGTGGCGCAGCAGTTTAAGGCACTGCAACGCAGTGCTTGAGGCATCACTACAGACACCTTGGTTCGATTCCAGGCTGTATCACAACCGGCTGTGATCGCGAGTCCCATAGGGTAGCACACAATTGGCCCAGCTTCGTCCAGGTTTGGCCGGTGTAGGCAGTCATTGTAAATAAGAATTTGTTTAACTGACATTCCTAGTTAAATAAAATAGCAATATATGGTTGATTTACGCAACAACTTCAAGCACTGAAGTGAGAGGCTAAACTTGGTCTTGCAGCTATCACGTTTTAACTATAGGCACATAACTTTGATTTGGGGAGAGAATGGTAAGTTGAGCCAACCCTTTTTTCTAGGAAACCATACACAAAATTAAGCATGTGACCAAATATTTGAGTTTAGAGAACTCGTTTTACAACAATTTAATTTAATCTGCTGCTAAGGAGAAGTCTCAAGACGATTGAGGGTTGATGACGTGGCAGCGTGGTAGGCACAGATTGTCCCATGAATTAATCATAAAAATTGAGGATTTGATGATGACTGAAACAAACATTCTGGATAATATAGAGAACCTTTATTTATTGATCAGCTCGAAAAGAATCAGATACATCGAAGAGAACAAGACCTTTCCTCGAGCTCTGCGAGTGAAACTGAAAGGAAGCCGCTGTCTTTATAACTGCGTCCCCAGAAGATAAAGCATTGCTTACAAGCATAAGTGAGCAGTTAAAAAAAGCTGGATCTATTGCATGGCTACTGAGGGAGGTTGAGGCCTTAAACAGGAATGGATTACAGTAATAAAATGGAAGAAATAAGAGCGGAAAATAAGCTTGAAAACTACCATGGACTCCCTTAAAAGACACTACGGTATGATAAAACGATGTATGGAATCAATCTTTAGGATGTTTATAACATAACTTAAATAATATTCCAACCGGAGAATTTCTTTGTCTTCAGAAAAGCAAAGGAACGCAGCTAGCTGATGTGAAATGCGCGTGACTGCTGGCAGACCTGTGACTCAATCTTCTCTCCCCCTTCACAGTAGAATCCTCAAACAAGTTTCTAAAGACAATTGACATCTAGTGGAAGCCTTGGGAAGTGTAACATAGCCCCTATTGAATACACAGTGGGATATTGGTTGAGTTGAAATCAACCATCCTCAGATTTCCCACTTCCTGTTTGGATTTCTTCTCAGGTTTTTGCCTGCCATGAGTTATGTTATACTCAGACATAATTCAAATAGGTTTTTAGAAACTTCAGTGTTTTCTATCCAATACTAATATTACCAACTGGGACTGAGGAGCAGGCAGTTCACTCTGGGCACCTTTTCATCCAAGCTACTCAATACTGCCCCTGCCGCCTTAATAAGCTTACGTAGCGGCCTCAGTCAGAGATTTTACATATTTATCTGTACATGGAATTGTACTTTTTTTTAATAGGAAAATTCCACGGGTACTATGGCATGTAGAAGGAAAGAAAGCTATGTACATTTGCAAAAATACTGTGCTAAATCATGTGAAGAATGCAACAAAGATGCAGAATCATCTGGCCAAGTGCATAAAGTTCCCTTAACCTCTCTGCGCACCTCTCCGCTAGCGGGCTGAAATTCCACAACATACGGTGATCGCTACATAGTCATATTAAACATGCATGAAAATACAAGTCTCACATGTATCGAAAGCATAGAATCATGCTAATCTAACTGCGTTGTCAGATTTAAAAGGATTTAATGCGAAAGAATACAATGCGATTATCTGAGCATAGGGCCCCATAAAAAAATTTTTTAACCAGCATAGGCGTAACATAATCAAACTGCATTAAAATAGTTTACCTTTGACGATCTTCATCTGTTTGCAATTCCAATGCTCATTGTTACACAATGAATGATCTTCTGTTTGATCAAATCCGTTTTTATAGCATTTTGTGACCCGCTTGTGTCGTGAATTCCGTCTCATTCCATTTGACGACACATTCCAGGTAAATAACCCACACAGAACGTGACTTTTCCAGTCATGTTTGGTTTCACTGCAATCAACTGGTTTGTTTGTAACACAATCAAACCTGATGGGCCATTTCGCAGGACGTATTGACTGAAAGAAACCGATTTGAAGACAAAAAGTCATGACATTGTACCAATGATTTGCCCGCTGTTTCGTTGATTGACTGTCTTTTAACGCTCACAACAAGCAGCCTCTGACAAAAGTCCCTCTACTTCTACTTGAGGTGAAAGTTATGAAGACACCTTATCGATAGCAACAGCTCATGGTCCTCCTGGAATCAGACGTTTGACACAATGGAGGAACGTAGTCAGAGAAATGCTGATGAATGTCTTGCTCGAGCTGTGTATGCAACTGGTTCGCCTGATGCTCACAGGCAATGTGTATTGGAAGACATTACTCAATGTTCTTCGCCCAGCATACACACCTCAAACCAGATATGCGTTATCTACTAATTCGCTGGATGCCGAGTTGCTTGACCTTCACTTGAAGGTCAGACTGTATTGTAATCATCTCTGATGGGTGATCAAATGTTTGTTTGTGGGCAAGGAATAATTACACTACCTCTCCACCCCTCAACCAGTATTCTACAAGAGCACAGACAAGGAAGACACACCGGTCTCTACTTTGCAGAAAGCCGGCATGAATGACCTTGACCATAGAAGGTATTTGCACTAGTGACAGAAAATGCTGAGAACATGAAGGCTGATTGGTCTAAATTAGAGGACAACCCTTTGAGCCTGACAACGAGCCATCAACCAGTTTGGAAAGTGACAGTGAAGATGAGGCCTCAGAGTCTGATGTTCAAGAGGTGGACATTGAGGAGGTCCAGGCAGAAGACATGGAAGCCTGAGGGGAAGACAACCAAAGCTTTAGATTCTAGAGTATAATTTTACAGATGTATGTTTTCAACATTTTTAGGAGATGGAATGGATCATTCAATATTCCCTTTTGTTCAGTGAAGTCATCCGATGTGAAGTCAACTCATTTAACGTTCAATTCGTAACAAAATTGTATTCCTATTGGAAGGATTTAAATACATTTGTAACTCCAGTTGAAGTCAGAAGTTTACATACACCTTTGCCAAATACATTTAAACTCAGTTTCTCACAATTCCTGACAGTTAATCCTAGTAAAAATGCCCCGTCATAGGTCAGCTATGATCAACACTTTATTTTAAGAATGTGAAATGTAAGAATAACATTAGAGCGAACGATTAATTTCAGCTTTTATTTCTTTCAGACATTCTCAGTGGGTCAGAAGTTTACATACACTCAATTAGCATTTGGTAGCATTGCCTTTAACCTCATAGTCCGACCAAACCCGTATGCGGTAGCGTAACTACAGCCTCAAGCTCATTAGCATAACGCAACGTTAGCGATTTATAAAAATCGCAAATGAAATAAATATGCCTGTTCTCAAGCTTATCCTTTTCTTAACAATCCTGTCGTCTCAGATTTTCAAAATATGCTTTAGAACCAGAGAAAATCACTAATTTGTGTAAGAGTGGTGATAGCTAGCTTAGCATTAGCGTTAGCATTTAGCACGCAACATAATCACAAAAACCAGCCAAGGAATCAAATAAAATAATTTACCTTTGAAGAACTTCAGATGTTTCAATGAGGAGACTCTCAGTTACATAGCAGATGTCCAGTTTTTCCTGAAAGATTCTTGTGTAGGACACATCGTTCCCTTTTGTTACTATGCATATGGCTACCGAAACTAACCGAAAATTCAGTCACCTACATGTCGAACTTTTTTCCGAATTAACTCCATAATATCGACTGAAACATGGAAAACGTTGTTTGAATCAATCCTGAAGGTGGTTTGTCATATTTCTCTCCATTGAAAGCACAGTCCTTGTAGCCTGGTTTGTTCTGAGATTTGAATGGAAAAATACCGGGACCTGACTTTTGCGCACCGATTGCCACGCAGACACCAAGCGGGACACCTGGTAAATGTAGTCCCTTATGGTCAATCTTCCAATGATATGCCTACAAATACGTCACAATGCTGCAGAGACCTTGGGGAAACAAGATAAAGTGTCCGTTCATTCCTGTCGCATTCACAGCCATATAAGGCGATCATGGAAAACGTAGCCTCAGAAATCCTGTGCATTTCCTGGTCGGTCATACATCTTGGTTTTGCCCGAAGCATTTGTTCTAAGGGACTCACAGTGAAAATCTTTGCATTTCTGGAAACGTAAGACTGTCTTCTTTCCAAAACTATCAATTCCAAGCATATTCGAGCATCTTTTCGTGACAAAATATTGCGCTTAAAACGGGCACGTCTTTTTATCCAAAAATGAAATACTGCCCCTAGAGTCTTAACAGGTTAAATGGTTTAGGTGTCAGGTAGCCTTTCACACACATCCCACAATAAGTTGGGTGAATTGTGGCCCATTCCTCCGAACAGAGCTGGTGTAACTGAGTCAGGTTTGAAGGCCTCCTTGCTCGCACATGCTTTTTCAGTTCTGCCCACAAATTTTCTATTTTGTGAAGTGCACCAGTCCCTCCTGCAGCAAAGCACTGCCACATGACAACTGCCACCCCCGTGCTTCATGGTTGAGATGGTGTTCCTTGTCTTGCAAGCCTCACCCTTTTTCCTCCAAACATGACGATGGGCATTATGGCCAAACATTTATTTTTGTTTCATCAGACAATTCTCCAAGAAGAACGATCTTTCTCCCCATGTGCATTTTCAAACCGTAGTCTGGCTTTTTTTTTTAATGGCGGTTTTGGAGCAGTGGCTTCTTCCTTGCTGAGCGGCCTTTCAGGTTATGTTGATATCGGACTCGTTTTACTGTGGATATAGATACTTTTGTACCCGTTTCCTCCAGCATTCTCACAAGGTTCTTTGCTGTTCTGGGATTAATATGCACTTTTTGGTCCCATCGTTTGTACAGATGAACGTGGTACCTTCAGGCATTTGGAAATTGCTCCCAAGGATGAACCAGACTTGGAGGTCTACAATTATGATTTCTTCTGATTTACCCACAATGTCAAGCAAAGAGGAACTTCGTTTGAAGGTATGCCTTGAAATACATACACAGGTACACCTACAATTGACTCAAATTATGTAAATAAGGCTATCAGAAGCTTTTAAAGCCGTGACATAATTTTCTGGAATTATCCAAGCTGTTTAAAGGCAGTCAACTTAGTGTATGCAAACTTCTGATCCACTGGAATTGTGATAGTGAACCAGTTATGCATTAGGGGGCGCTATTACATTTTTTGGATGAAAAACGTTCGTTTTAAACAAGATATTTTGTCACGAAAAGATGCTCGACTATGCATATAATTGACAGCTTTGGAAAGAAAACACTGACGTTTCCAAAACTGCAAAGATATTATCTGTGAGTGCCACAGAACTGATGCTACAGGCGAAACCAAGATGACATTTCAAACAGGAAATGCCCCAGATTTTGGAGGCGCTGTGTTCCAATGTCTCCTCATATGGCTGTGAATGCGCAAGGAATGAGCCTACACTTTGTCGTTTCCCCAAGGTGTCTGCAGCATTGTGACGTATTTGTAGGCATATCATTGGAAGATTGACCATAGACTACATTTACCAGGTGTCCGCTTGGTGTCCGTCGAAATTATTGCATAATCTCCAGCTGCATGCATTTTTCCATGTGGTTCAGAGGAGAAACCAAACTTCCACAAATGATATATCATCGAATAGCTGTGAAAAACATCTTGAGGATTGATTCTAAACCACGTTTGCCATGTTTGTCGGTTTATGGAGTTAATTTGGAAAAAAGTTTGCGTTGTAATGACTGAATTTTCGCTTTTTTTTCTTAGCCAAACGTGATTAACAAAACGGAGCGAGTCTCCTAATTGAAAACGTCCGAAGTTCTTCAAAGGTAAATTATTTTATTTGAATGCTTTTCTTGTTTTTGTGAAAATGTTGCCTGCTGAATGCTAGGCTTAAGTGAAATAAGTGAAAAATTACTTGCGTCATGCACAATGTAGATGTCCTAACCGATTTGCCAAAACTATAGTTTGTTAACAAGAAATTTGGGTAGTGGTTGAAAAACTTGTTTTAATGACTCCAACCTAAGTGTATGTAAACTTCCGATTTCAACTATATGTAAAGAAAAAGGTTTATGTTTCTGACTCCATATGATATGGTTAATATCCCATGCAAAACTATTAAAATGGTATTAATATTAATTAGCAAATACTCCCGTTAATTCCCATGGAAAGTTTCCACCTCTGAATATCCCCAAAATGTGCGACCGTAACACGGAACCCAAACCGGCTGCGCGAGTGCATAAATGTATTTTGTTCCCCCCACACCAAATGCGATCACAACACGCAGGTTAAAATATCAAAACATCTGTTCCAGTTATATTAATTTGGGGACAGGTTGAAAAGCATTAAGCATGTATGGCAATTTAGCTTGCACTTGCTAGCTTATTTGTCCCATTCAGCTAGCTTTCTGTTGCTAGCAAATTTGTCCTGGGATAAACATTGAGTTGTTATTTTACCTGAAATGCACAAGGTCCTCTAATCCGACAATTAATCCACACATAAAACGGTCAACCGAGTTGTTTCTAGTCATCTCTCCTCCTTCCTGACTTTATAATGCGATTGGCAACTTTCATAAATGAGTTGCATTACCGCCACTAACCTCGGTCGTCTTTGTCACCCACGTGGGTATAACCAATGCGGAGATGGCACGTGGGTACCTACTTCTATAAACCAATGAGGAGATGGGAGAGGCAGGACTTGCAGCGCGATCTGCGTCAGAAATAGAACTGACTATTTTAGCCATTGGCAACACGCTCGTTTGCGTGCGCGAGCATGAATTGAATAACAGATTTCTACATTTATTTTGCAACGCTCGGACACGCGAGCGGTGTCGTCAGCCGGCTGACCTTCATTCTTTGGCTGTTTATTAAATTTGAAGAGGATTGCACAGGTAGTACATTAGCAATACCAAGGTAGTTTTTTGTTTGACATATGGCTAAATGTAGAGATCGGCTTAAAATGTAGATGGCTTAAAAGCTGTTATGTAGTGCGGCACTTGTTCACGGATGTGAATGAGACGATTAGCTTTAAGAAAACTTAATAGGTAGAGATCTATTGTAGGGCTAGGATAAAGAATTATAGAGCTAAATAAAATGTGCCTAGATTCTCTATTGGAGTAGGCCTATAAGATCCTAAAATAATTGGTCATCCTTTTACATTAAACTAAATCCCAATATTAAAAATGAATAAGGAATGGGTATTGTCAACAGGGTTCTTGTCTCTACTAGTGTGTGGCGTGCAGGTTAACACAGGCAGAGGGGTATTGTTAGAAGTAATCTTATCTCCATCCAACTCAGGCCTGTCAGTAGTTACACAAGGAAGTGTCGCTCATCTAATATTATCTTGAATGCTCCATCTGATATGAGCTCTCGAAATAGTGGCCTAGGAATTTTTCATTTGAATGCTAGAAGCTTGATCCAAAAGCTAGATTTGATTGAAATACTTGTCTCACAATCACATGCTGACATGATTATATCTGAATCCTGGCTGTGTCTCTGTTCCAGACTCAGATGTTCTGTTAGCTGGTTACAATATCTACAGAGCAGACAGAGTGGGTAGAGGAGGTATTTCCATATGTTAAATGCAATCTAGATGTCCCGGAGTCCATTTCAACTTCTGTTCTGAAACAGTATGAATGCTTAGTTCTAAATGTGGTCCTTGGTCATAATGCACTATTAACGCTAGTGGGAGCTTATCGCCCACCCTCAGCTCTGGTATCTGCACTAAGCAAATTGTTTGAGTTAACGTCTTATGTAAACTCTGAATGATTGATTATAAGAGATCTCAATCTGGATTGGCTCATGCCAGCATTTAAATTAAAAGACATTTGTAACTAAATAAATCTTACTCAACTATACCTACCAGTCCTAATCCAAAAGACCCCCAAAAATGTACATGTATAGACCTTATCTTAACAAATACACCTCACAAATATATAGCTAGTGGGTTATTTGCTAATGACATCAGTGACCACTGCCCTATTGCATATATCAGAGATACTAGGCAAAAAAAACCTGACCCACGTATAATTCTCAAGAGAAACTATAAACACTTCTCAGAGCAAGCCTTTATCCATGACCTTTATTACTCAAGAGCTTTTATCCGTAAACTGCATAATGGACCCAGTTTTAGCTGTGATTTGAAAATCATTTTCCTGCTAAATAATCAAGCATGGGCCTTGGCGAGGAAAAATGGTGATTGGCTGCTTTTTTGGCAATTGAGAAATAAATGTACTGGGGGAATAAAAAAAGGCTAAATCTAGGTATTTCCTTGATGCTATGACTAGTCTAGTCTGCTGGTGAACCCGATAAATTCTGGAAAACTGTCAACTCACTTAAAACGAGGAAACTCTGACTTCCTTGCCGAAGTAAAATACATCGGAATCTGGGCTCAGTGACCTGAAATGTGATGTTTTTAAAAAGCATTTTTATTTCTGCTGGTTTTCTTTTTGAATTCAAAAAAAAGACCAACATGATCCTGACTGGTATATTGTTGTAGCCCCTCAGCCTTTAGCTGACGTGGAAAGCAGTAAAGCGTTTTTTACATTTTCACAAAGTCAGAAGATGTCTTATCTGCAATAGATAAGAAATCATTAGGCGCTGACAATCTGGATCCATATTTACTCAAGTGTGCTATTATTGCTGGTGTAGTGACATTTTTATACTGGTTTAAAAAAAAATTAACTTGTGTATTGATTTTAAGTAACGCATCGATGTTTATGGTTAGGTACATTGCAACGATGGTGCTTTTTTCAAGAATGCGCTTTTGTTAAATCATCAAGTTGATGTAGGCTGTGATTCGATGATAAATTAACAGGCACCGCATTGATTATATGCAATGCAGGACAAGCTAGTTAACCTAGTAATATCAACCACGTGTAGTTAACCACTAGTTATGTGAAGATTGTTTAAGATAAGTTACCATTAAACTTACTTTGGCTCCTTGCAGCCAGAAGGTCCTTTTGATGCTGCACCCACAACAGGTGGTCAGCCTGCCAAGCAGGTCTCCTCGTAATGTAATCAGCGTCCATAAAGGCTGATTACCGATTGTTATTAAAACTTGAAAATCGGCCCTAATTAAAACAAAACAAAATAGCAGAGGTGATAAAGTAACGACCATGGAATAAATAAAAAAATATGGGTGGAGGGGGTTGGTTTTACCTCGCTCTGGATGATCAGTACTGCATGTATTTGTGGCTATCGTGCCATGGCTGTGTCAGGGTCGATTGGAATTTAAAATTAGGCATCACACTACCAGTAAAGTAACACCCAAGACAAATGTTTACTGTCAGTCAATAGCATCTGTTAGAATTTGTTCCTTTTTGTCAGAATAAAACAGGATATAAATGACAACATAAAACATCTTGGATGTAAAGAATTGGTCTCGCAATACACAAAAAAAGTTAGGACACCTACTCATTCAAGGGTTTCTTTATTTTCACCATTCCTACATTGTAGAATTGAAGACATCAAAACCATTAACACATATGGAATCCTGTAGTAACCAACAACAAAAAAAGTTGAACAAATCTAAATATTTTATTTGTGAGATTCTTCAAAAGTAGCCACCCTTTGCCTTGACAGATTTATGCTTTCTCTCAACCAGCTTCATGAGGTAGTCACCTGGAATGTATTTCAATTAACAGGTTTGCCTTTTTAAAAGATAATTTGTGGAATTTATTTCCTTCTTAATGCATTTGAGCCAATCAGTTGTGTAGTGACAAGGTAAGGTGGTATATAGAAGATGGTCTTTTACCAAATAGGGCAAAGTCCATATTATGGCAAGAACAGCTCAAAAAAAGCAAAGATAAATGACAGTCCATTACTTTAAGAAGGTCAGTCAATCCGGAACATGTCAAGACATAACGTTTCGTCAAGTGCATTTGCAAAAACCAAGCGCTATGATGAAACTGGACCTCACGAGGACCCCCACAGTAAAGGAAGACCCAGAGTTACCTTTGCTGCAGAGGATAAGTTCATTCGAGTTACCAGCCTCAGATTACAGCCAAAAATTGCTACAGAGTTCAAATAACAGACATCTTAATGCCAACTGTTCAGAGGAGACTGCGTGAAACATGGTCGAATTGCTGCAAAGAAACCACTACTAAAGCACACCAATAATAAAAAAAGAGACTTGCTTGGGTGAAGAAACAAGCAATGGAAATGTCTTGGGTCAGATGAGTCCAAATTTGAGATTTTTGGTTCCAACTGCCATGTCTTTGAGAGATGCAGAGTAGGTGAACGGGTGACCTCCGACTGTGTGGTTCCCACCATGAAGTATGGAGGAGCTGTGACACGGTCTGTGATTTATTTAAAATTCAAGGCACACTTAACCAGCATGCCTACCACAGCATTCTGAATGCTGCATTTGGTTTGCGCTTAGCGGGACTAGAAATGTGTTTTTCAACAGGACAATGACCCAACACACCCCCAGGCAGTGTAAGGGCTATTTGATCAAGAAGGAAAGTACTACATCAGATGACCTGGTCTCCACAATCCCCCGACGCCAACCAAATTGAGATGGTTTGGGATGAGTTGGACAGCAGAGTGAAGGAAAAGCAGCCAACAAGTGCCCAGCATGTGGGAACTCCTTCAAGACTGTTGGAAAAGTATTCCAGGTGAAGCTGGTTGAGAGGATCCCAAGACTGTGCAAAGCTTTCAAAGGGTGGCGACTTGGACATATCTAAAATATATTTTGATTTGTTTAACACTATTTTTGGTTACTACATGATTACATTTGTGTTATTTCATAGTTGTGATGTCTTCACCATTAATCTACCATGTAGAAAATGGTAAAAATATAGAAAACCTCTTGAATGAGTAGGTTCATCCAAACTTTTGAATGGTACTCTATACACACACGAAAAAATACAATGCTAGAAAGATATTGCTCAGCAGACGAAGGACCTCGGGTAGCTGTCTGGGAAGAACATAAAATTGTCTAATGTCACATTTACCTAAGTATTCAGACCCTTTGCTCAGTACCTTGTTGAAGCACATTTGGCAGTGATTACAGCCTCAAATATTATTGGGTATGACGCTATAAGCTTCACACACCTGTATATGAGGAGTTTCTCCCATTCTTCTCTGCAGATTCTCTCATGCTCTGTCAGTTTGGATGTTCGATCAGGTACAAGCCCGGGCTCTGGCTGGGCCGCTCAAGGACATTCAGAGACTTGTCCCGAAGTCACTCCTACGTTGTCTTGGCTGTGTGCTTTGGATCGTAGTCCTGCTAGAAGGTGAACCTTCGCCCCAGTCTGAGGTCCTGAGCGCTTTGGAGCAGGTCTTTTTTTTTAATGAAGGATCTTGCTGTACTTTGCTCTGTTCATCTTTCCTTTTACTGAAGAGTGACTTCCACCTGGCCACTACCATAAAGGCCTGATTGGTGAAATGCTGCAGAGATGGGAGAACCTTCCAGAAGGACAACCATCTCTAAAGAGGAACTCTGGAGCTCTTTCAGAGTGAACATTGGGTTCTTGGTCACCTCCCTGACCAAGGACCTTCTCCCCCGATTGCTCAGTTTGGCCGGGCGGCCAGCTCTAGGAAAGGTCTTGGTGGTTCCAAACTTCTTCCATTTAAGAATGATGGAAGCCACTGTGTTCTTGGGGACCTTCAAAGCTGCAGACATTTTTTTGTGTCCTTCCCCAGATCTGTGCCTCGACAACATTCCTGTCTAGGAGCTCTACGAACAATTCCTGCGACCTCATGGCTTGGTTCTTGCTCTGACATGCACTGTCAACTGTGGGACCTTACATAGACTGTTGTGTGCATTTTGAAATCAGGTCCAATCAATTGAATTAAACACAGGTGGACTCCAAATCATGTAAAAATATCTCAAGGATGATCAATGGAAACAGGATGCACCTAATCTCAATGTCCAGTCTCATAGCAAAGGGTCTGAATATTTATGTAAAAGGTATCAGTTTTTACCTTTAATACATTTAAAAACACTTTAATTGTTTATTTTTACAGTTTTTGCTTTGCCATTATGGTAGTGTGTATACTGATGGAAAAAAAAACAAATGTAATCCATTTTAGAATAAGGCTGTAATGTAACAAAATGTGGAAGGGGTCTGGATACTTTCAGAATGCACTGTATAAACTGATTCCTTCAAAATACACAAGCCAACAGGTGTCTGTCAAGTCTTGTTCGTATCACTATGTTTTTGTTAAGGGTTATCATTTGTTTTTATTTTACATTTTGATTGTAGTTTATGCATTTCTTTCTTTAATTGAACAATACAAAAATAACACTTATTTAGTTTACCTTCTTAGCTACGAGTTCACGCTTTGTCTAGGACAGTGAATAAGTAAGGGCTATGCAGACGTGAGCATCCTGAAGCAACAAAAGCACCAATAAACAAGCAGTGGGGGTGTGCTGACATGCTGTTCAGGAATTCCCCAGGAATACCTATACGTATTGCAGTAACATGCAGTTCATAATGTTAGCACTAAGCGTCACTATTTGTATTGAGAACATTTACTACAGTGCTTTACTACAGTCAAAGGTCATGCAAACAATCACTGTCATCACTAGTTACAAACAAAGTCATAATCCCGGCCCACTTAAAAATATGTCTCTTCTTAAATGTGATTTTAAACATAACCCTAACCACAGTGCTAACCTTATGCCTAAACCTAAGTGAAGCCAACTTTACAATAGACACATTTGACTTTGTTTCCACTTGATGGCACAGCCACAAGAGCTCTCATAAGTTAGCGGTTCATTACTTATCCAAACCCTATGAATATTACACTGTTACTCAATACAAAAAGTATTGGCTATATATATCTCTCTCTCAACTGCAAATTTCAAGCACCGATGAATTTTTAAAAAATGTATGCAGGCAAACACTTGCACTGGTTTTAATAACATGCATATTAATTTAGCAAGCTAAAGAAAAGCTGACGCCCTTTTGTACATTGCGTTGTAACGTACAATTGACCTCATATTAGCACCCCAAAAACATAATACTTCCAGGTCAACTGTAGTACAGTTGAGTAGCACAATCTCTCCCCTTTCCAGCAAAATCAATGACGAGATGCCCGTCTCTGCATGATTAAAGAAGACAATGAGCTCCATCTGGTCTTTTTAAAAAATGGCTGGTGGGTAAGCGAAACCTACAGCGTGTTAGGGGGAGATAAGCTGTGTGGGCAAACTGCTTTTTATACCTGATCTTATCACCTCTAAAATGTAAATAAAACACTAAAGAGTTTATATGTGTCATTACATACCCATTTAAAGGTTTGTGCCAAATTTGAATAAGGTTTTTAGGGTGGCACTAAAGTGATCTTCAGAAGTAAACAGCGTCTGGTGCGGCTTTTGAGAGTCATGTCTCGATGCAAAAAACGAATGCATTCAGTTGTACAATTGACTAGGTATCCCCCGTTACCCGATCACTATCCCCTTCTTGTTTTTAATCTGCGAGAGAAGCGCTACACCTGGTGGAGAAAGGCTGGACGACAGAATAAGTTGCATTATGCATGCTGTACTTTACGCCATGACACGTCACAATTTAACGTACAGCGTCAGAGTGGTCAGTATGGTCTACTTTCCCCCAATACTCATCGGGCTATTACCATGTCAATCAACGCTAGAATAGAAACGTAGTTCACACCCCAGATTGTAGCAACTGTTGGCATCAGTCCCATTTGTTTTCATTGAAGCCGTACGGAATAGGGTTCGTCAACAGTAGCTGGCTAGTTACAACAACCTTATGAAGGCAAGCACATGGACTAAAGGAACTGCACCAACTGTCTTGCTTTTTGTAGATTGCATATTTCAGAAAGCTAACTAAACCGACAAGCCCAGACAGTAAGTGTTATTTTTGTATTAAGTCAAAAGACGAGTTCATTTATGCGCCAGCCCAGCACTAGCTAACAGCTGTTAGCACATCAGCAAAGGATTGCTAGCTAGCTGGCTAGATTTACAAGGGTTAACTAGCCAGTTAATGTTAACTAGCTAAGTGAGGACGTGATAAGGACAGGCCTGCTTGCTCAGTGAAATGTACTTTTGATTATTTCAAATGTTCTGGCAGTGCAGGCCACTCAACATCGAACCACCATACTTTCTCCCATTATAACACAGGACTGAATGATATTCAATGAGCAGTTCACGTAGCGCACCCTCTTCAGGCAACCATTGAACATTTTAGAACATTAACGCATTTAAGTTGCAGGCGTATTTGTTCATTCTATCGGCACGATCGGTGGAACAATCGATACAAATAGACATCTATGAAAGGCTAACCGATAAATTGGTCAGGCTCTAATAGTATGTCTTGTCCTTTACCTGTGTATGTGGCTTCCTTGACTCCATAGGCAAGTGCTCCTGCCCCTATAAGCAGCTTGAACCCAAGACCTGCACCCCTTGGACCAGAGCCCATTCTGCTAGCCATCTGCCTCAACTGCCCTAGCAAACCCTGTAAAATGAGGGAGAGAAAAGAGAAAGCTCAAACAATGGCAGTTACAGGACAGTCAGACAGAGATTACATCAGTCACAGTGGTAGCTAGCTGGACTTTAAGAGCATGTGGTTATCACATAATGGAGCAGACTTCAAAATAAATTGTGTAACATCTACTACTAGCACAATCTGTAGATATTGTTATGATGGTCTGATTAATCATTTGTGTGCAAACTTTCTTACAAGCCACAATGTTGAATAACATTTAAACTTACGATACCGGTAACGTTAGCGCGGTTTTTCCTTTTGCTACTCGAAATTTGACAACATATCCACAAGAGGATAATTATTCTTTACCCGAGTTAGGCACAGAGGTAAAGTTATCTTTGATATTCAATTAATGACAATGAAAGTGTTATATCCGGAATCAGGGCAGAATATAAAACTAATTTTACCTTGGTAAAACCATATAGAATACCACAGTTTGAGTCATAATACCCATAAAACCTTGATGGCAAACAGGGAAATGGTTCAAATTCAAATTTTAGAAATGGCTGCGTTTCATGTAAGCATACCCTGGCGTGACATTTTGATAACCATGTAAATCTCTCTCGGACAAGCTGACTTTAATCCTTATATTTGACTCCATTTACTTCAGATAAACTGCTAAATTGGCATCAACATAGAATTCATGCAAGACTACAAATCCCTGCAGGTCATCTCTAGCTGACACCTTTGCTAAATTGTGTCAATTTAAAACTTGCACAAGACAGTGCACAGAATTGTCCATTTAAAGAAATATAACCAATTGATACATTACTACATTTAACTAACATTAGATAGAGATTCTTACATTTGGCTCGTTTCAGCAGTCTCAGCCATATCATGGCATTTGTCATTCTTAATGATAGCCACATTAGCGTTTCATTTTGGGGGAGTAAATACATCACCATGACCGAGAGAGATTTACACGGTTATCAAAAGGTCATGCTAAGGTAAACCTACACGAAACCGAGACTTAATTTGAAGTGTTTCTAAAATCACATATGGGAAAAATGAATGGTGCCAAAAAACTACTGGAACCAAGTTTACTGTGGATATTTTGTCTCAAATTTCGAGCAGCAGGACAAACCAGTAGAGTATACTATACTTTTATGCAACACTCTGGCTTGTAAGGAACATTTACGATTTTGCACACGTCTCAGGCTGTAACGATTTTTTACAGCCTGATTAATCAGACTAGTGTCATGATATCTTCGTGGCAACCTTCAACTTCATCCTTTCATAATGGACAATTACAAAACAAGTGGGTGTGGACTAACGTTGCTAACGTTAACTAGCAATGATTCTCAAACTGATAAGCTCGAGCGTGCAGTATACTAGCACCATCGGTCTCAGGCAGGATAATATAGTTACTATCTATATGAATGGTCTACCTCGCAAACCGCTGTCTATCTTGCTAGTTAAATCAGCTATCATTCTCATTCAAAAGCTAATGCTAGGTTGCATAGCTGGCTAACATGGTTGCTTCTACGGCGTTCCGTTTATGTTCATTATTGCACGAGACCAAGTTAATTACACAAATAATGTAGCTACTGTATTCGTTAGCTGCTTAAAAATGACGGTTTCAACTTACACCGGGCTCTTTATTCGCCATGCTTTGTTCTTGTTGGAAAGCGTAACTTGAAGTGAATCGAAGGTCGCGTGTGTTGAAAGTAGCACTTCCTGTGGGTGGAGCATCATTAAAAAATGTAGGCTTTATTTATTTCAGCGAGCTAAACACACCTGCTGCTGCAAACAGAAGCTCAAAATGCACAGATTCCAGTATGATGCAATTCAGTATGCTGAATTGTCTCATTCTGAAATGTACAGAATTTGAATTCACTGTAGACAATTACATTTTACACATTGCACATAAATGTGACTCAAATGTATCCAGTCCCTACATGGTCTATTGGCCCCTATGAGTCTCTAAAGCCTTGTTCACACTGGCAGTTTGAAGTAACTCAAGTGTTCCGTATATAGCCGAATTGAATCTGATCTTTTTCCTGCAGTCTGAACAGCCAAAAAGCACATGCAATCAGATATTTCTAAACACATTTCAATCCACCTTCATAGGTCAAATCAAATTTTATTGCTCACAAACACGTGTTTAGCAGATGTTATTACGGGTGTAGCGAAATTGTGTTTCTTGCTCTGACAGTGCAGTAATATCTAACAATTCATATCTAACAATTTCACAACATATACCCAATACACACAAATCTAAGTAAAGGAATAGAATTAAGAATATATAAACATATGGACGAGCAATGTCAGAGCGGCATAGACTAAGATACAGTAGAATAGTATAGAATACAGTATATACATATGAAATTAGTAATGCAAGATATGAAAACATTATTAAAGTGACTAGTGTTCCATTTATTAAAGTGGCCAGTGATTTCAAGTCTATGTACACTACCGGTCAAAGGTTTTAGAACACCTAGGTTTTTTCTGTATTTTTACTATTTTCTACATTGTAGAATAATAGTGATGACATCAACACTATGAAATAGCACATATGGAATCATGTAGTATTCAAAAAAAGTGTTAAACCGATTCTTTAAAGTAGCCACCCTTTGCCTTTGACAGCTTTGCACACTCTTGGAATTCTCTCAACCAGCTTCATGAGGTCGTCACCTGGAATGCATTTCAATTAACAGGTGTGCCTGTGGAATTTCTTTCCTTCTTATTGCTTTTGAGCCAATCAGTTGTCATGGACTCAAACGGTGGTATACAGAAGATGGCCCTATTTGGTAAAAGACCAACTACATATTATGGCAAGAACAGCTCAAATAAGCAAAGAGAAACAACAGTCGATCGTTACTTTAAGACATGAAGGTCAGTCTATCTGGAAAATGTCAAGAACTTTGAAAGTGCAGTCGCAAAAACCATCAAGCACTATGATGAAACTGCCTCTCATGAGGACCGCCACAGGAAAGGAAGACTCAGAGTTAATTTTGCTGCAGAGGATAAGTGCATTAGTTACCAGCCTCAGAAATTGCATCCTAAAAATAAATGCTTCAGGGTTCAAGTAACAGACATATCACAAGCATTTCCTTACACTCGCATTAATATCTGCTAACCGTGTGTAGGTGACCAATAAAATTGGATTTTGATTTGACGTCAACATCAACTGTTCAGAGGAGACTGTATGAATCAAACCTTCATGGTCAAATTGCTGCAAAGAAACCCCTACTAAAGGACACCAATAAGAAGAAGAGACTTCCTTGGGCCAAGAACACGAGCATTGGACATTAGACTGGTAGAAATCTGTCCTTTGGTCTGATGAGTCCAAACTTGAGATTTTTGGTTCCAACCGCCATCTCTTTGTGAGATGCAGAGTAGGTGAACGGATGATCTCTGCATGTGTGGTTCCCACCGTGAAGCATGGAGGAGGAGGTGTGCTGGTGTTTCAAACCACCTTCGTAGGTCAAATAAATACAATTTTATTGGTCACATACACATGCTTAGCAGAATTTGAACAATAAGGAGAGTGATGGAGTGCTATAACAATTGACCTGACCTCCACAATCCCCTGACCTCAACCAAATTGAGATGGTGTGGGGTGAGTTGGAATGCAGAGTGAAGGAAAAGCAGCATATAAGTGCTCAGCATATGTGGGAATTCATTAAAGACTGTTGGAAAAGCATTCCGGGTGAAGCTGGTTGAGAGAATGCTAAGAGTGTGCAAAGCTGTCATCAAGGCAAAGGTTGGCTATTTAAAGAATCTCAAATATAAAATATATTTTGATTTGTTTAACACTTTTTTGGTTACTGTAACGGCCGTTGTTGGTGGAAGAAGGTGAGGACCAAGGTGCAGCGTGGTATGTGTCCATATTTATTAGAATGAATGCGGAAATAACCAAAATAACAAAGAGAAACGACCGAAAACCGTTCTGGCTGGTGCAGACACACAACAGACAACAGAAAATAATCACCCACGAAACACAATAGAAAACCCGGCTACCTAAATATGGTTCTCAATCAGGGACAACGATAGACAGCTGCCTCTGATTGAGAACCATACCAGGCCAAACATAGAAATAGCAAATCATAGAAAAACTAACATAGACAACCCACCCGACTCACGCCCTGACCATACTAAAACAAAGACATAATAAAAGAACTAAGGTCAGAACGTGACAGTTACTACATGATTCCAAATGTGTTATTTCAATAGTTTTGATGTCTTCACTTTTATTCTACAATGTAGAAAATAGTCAAAATAAAGAAAAACCCTTGAATGAGTAGGTGTTCTAAAACTTTTGACCGGTAGTGTATATAGGCAGCAGCCTCTATGTGCTAGTGATGGCTATTTAACAGTCTGGTGGCCTTGGCTGTTTTTCAGTCTCTCGGTCCCAGCTTTGATGCACCTGTACTGACCTCGCCTTCTGGATGATAGTGGGGTGAACAGGCAGTGGCTCAGGTGGTTGTTGTCCTTGATCTTTTTGGCCTTCCTGTGACCTTTGGTGCTGTAGGTGTCCTGGAGGGTAGGTAGTTTGCCCCCTGTGATGCGTTATGCAGACCGAACCACCCTCTGGAGAGCCCTGTGATTGCGTGCGGTAGTGTTGCCACACCTAGCAGTGATACATCCCGACAGGATGCTCTCAATTGTGCATCTGTAAAAGCTTGTGAGGGTTTTAGGTGCCAAGCCAAATTTCTTCAGCCTTCAGCCACTATCTGTTTGGATGGACCATTTTAGTTTGTCAGTGATTTGTACATCTTCTCCACTGAGGTCCCGCCCTAAGAGCTAGAAGCAAGGCAGCCCTCTCTGTCGCTGCCATTTTAGCCATGGTGGTTTGAAATCAGATACAAATCTGATTCCTGCCATGCGACTTGTGTATGAATGGTCAGATCTGATTTATTTGCCCTCAAGTGGTTTGTAGACTTATTTGACATATATTGTTACTTGCTAGCTACTCTGTTGATAGTTTGACAAGAACATGTGGTCGCTTGTTAATTGTATGCAAACAAACCAGTGAATGTGCTAGCTAGTTGCTTGCTGTTGTTAGCCAAAAAGGTTTTGAAAGTTGGATCATCTTATCTTTTGAGGCTTTCAAAGTGTTCTTACACTATGATTTTGAACATTCAAAGCAACTGGGAGACTTCCATGGCAGGCATAGTTGTGCGTAAAACCAGTCTATTAATTCCAAATAATACAGTCAGTCCACCCTCAAAACACTAGCTTACTAGGGATTGTTTCATTATGCAGTGGAGCCTACTATATATAGCTATATAGCCTATCGTTTTTAGCTGCTATTCAGGTGCTGTTTATGAGGAGAAATGAAGGAGAATGAGAGGCTAAAAGAAAGATATTGTAGAACTGCTATATTTGAAGCACTACTCCCTTCTGCCCAGTTTTCCTGATGTTGTTACGGCAATCAACCTGTTTTTACCGTCGCTTCTGCAGAGAGATCGTTTTCTAAACTAAAACTCATAAAGAACTACCTAAATAGCTCACGGTCTGATATGCGCTTCTGAACACCTTTACATTTTATTTATTTATTTAACTTTTATTTAACCAGGTAGGCAAGTTGAGAACAAGTTCTCATTTACAATTGCGACCTGGCCAAGATAAAGCAAAGCAGTTCGACACATATAACAACACAGAGTTATACATGGAGTAAAACAAACATACAGTCAATAATACAGTAGAAAAATAAGTATATATACAATGTGAGCAAATGAGGTGAGATAAGGGAGGTAAAGGCAATAAATATAACATGGTGGCAAAGTAAATACAATATAGCAATTAAAACACTAGAATGGTAGATTTGACAGTAGATGAGTGTGCAAAGTAGAAATACTGAGGTGCAAAGGAGCAAAATAAATAAACAAATACAGTAGGGGAAGAGGTAGTTGTTTGGGCTATTTATAGATGGGCTATGTACAGGTGCAGTGATCTGTGAGTTGCTCTGACAGCTGGTGCTTAAAGCTAGTGAGGGAGATAAGTGTTTCCAGTTTCAGAGATTTTTGTAGTTCGTTCCAGTCATTGGCAGCAGAGAACTGGAAGGAGAGGCGGCCAAAGAGGAATTGGCTTTGGGGGTGACAAGTGAGATATACCTGCTGGAACGTGTGCTACGGGTGGGTGCAGCTATGGTGACCAGCGAGCAGAGATAAGGCAGGACTTTACCTAGCAGGGTCTTGTAGATGACCTGGAGCCAGTGGGTTTGGCGACGAGTATGAAGCGAGGGCCAGCCAACGAGAGCGTACAGGTCGCAGTGGTGGGTAGTAAATGGGGCTTTGGTGACAAAACGGATGGCACTGTGATAGACTGCATCCAATTTGTTGAGTAGGGTGTTGGAGGCTATTTTGTAAATGACATCGCCAAAGTCGAGGATCGGTAAGATGGTCAGTTTTACGAGGGTATGTTTGGCAGCTTGAGTGAAGGACGCTTTGTTGAGAAATAGGAAGCCAATTCTAGATTTAACTTTGGATTGGAGATGTTCTATGTGAGTCTGGAAAGAGAGTTTACAGTCTAACCAGACACCTAGGTATTTGTTGTTGTCCACATATTCTTAATCAGAACCGTCAAGTAGTGATGCTGGACGGGCGGGCAGGTGCAGGCAGTGATCGGTTGAAGAGCATGCATTTAGTTGTATTTAAGAGCAGTTGGAGGCCACAGAAGGAGAGTTGTATGCCATTGAAGCTCGTCTGGAGGGTTGTTAACACAGTGTCCAAAGAAGGGCCAGCATTATACAGAATGGTGTCGTCTGCGTAGAGGTGGATCAGAGACTCACCAGCAGCAAGAGCGACCTCATTGATGTATACAGAGAAGAGAGTCGGTCCAAGAATTGAACCCTGTGGCACCCCCATAGAGACTGCCAGAGGTCCGGACAGCAGACCCTCCGATTTGACACACTGAACTCTATCAGAGCTCTCTATCAAGGCTGTCGAGTCTGCCGATGAGGATGTGGTGATTGACAGAGTCGAAAGCCTTGGCCAGATCAATGAATACGGCTGCACAGTAATGTTTCTTATCGATGGCGGTTAAGATATCGTTTAGGACCTTGAGCGTGGCTGAGGTGCACCCATGACCAGCTCTGAAACCAGATTGCATAGCAGAGAAGGTATGGTGAGATTCGAAATGGTCGGTAATCTGTTTGTTGACTTGGCTTTCGGAGACCTTAAAAAGGCATGGTAGGATAGATATAGGTCTGTAGCAGTTTGGGTCAAGAGTGTCCCCCCCTTTGAAGAGGGGGATGACCGCAGCTGCTTTCCAATCTTTGGGAATCTCAGACGACACGAGAGGTTGAACAGGCTAGAAATAGGGGTGGCAACAATTTCGGCAGATAATTTTAGAAAGAAAGGGTCCAGATTGTCTAGCCCGGCTGATTTGTAGGGGTCCAGATTTTTCAGCTCTTTCAGAACATCAGCTGAATGGATTTGGGAGAAGGAGAAATGGGGAAGGCTTGGGCGAGTTGCTGTTGGGGGTGCAGTGCTTTTGACCGGGGTAGGAGTAGCCAGGTGGAAAGCATGGCCAGCCGTAGAAAAATGCTTATTGAAATTCTCAATTATGGTGGATTTATCAGTGGTGACAGTGTTTCCTATCTTCAGTGCAGGGGGCAGCTGGGAGGAGGTGTTCTTATTCTCCATGGACTTTACAGTGTCCCAGAACTTTTTTGAGTTAGTGTTGCAGGAAGCAAATTTCTGCTTGAAAAAGCTAGCCTTGGCTTTTCTAACTGCCTGTGTATAACGGTTTCTAGCTTCCCTGAACAGCTGCATATCACGGGGGCTGTTCGATGCTAATGCAGAACGCCATAGGATGTTTTTGTGTTGGTTAAGGGCAGTCAGGTCTGGGGAGAACCAAGGGCTATATCTGTTCCTGGTTCTAAATTTCTTGAATGGGGCATGTTTATTTAAGATAGTTCGGGAAGAAATTTAAATAAAATATCCAGGCATCCTCTACTGACGGGATGAGATCAATATCCTTCCAGGATACCCCGGCCAGGTCGATTAGAAAGGCCTGCTCGCTGAAGTGTTTCAGGGAGCGTTTCACAGTGATGAGTGGAGGTCGTTTGACCGCTGACCCATTACGGATGCAGGCAATGAGGCAGTGATCGCTGAGATCTTGGTTGAAGACAGCAGAGGTGTATTTAGAGGGGAAGTTGGTTAGGATGATATCTATGAGGGTGCCCGTGTTTAATGCTTTGGGGGGGTACCTGGTAGGTTCATTGATAATTTGTGTGAGATTGAGGGCATCAAGTTTAGATTGTAGGATGGCTGGGGTGTTAAGCATGTTCCAGTTTAGGTCGCCTAGCAGCACGAGCTCTGAAGATAGATGGGGGGCAATCAGTTCACATATGGTGTCCAGAGCACAGCTGGGGGCAGAGGGTGTTCTATGGCAGGCGGCAACGGTGAGAGACTTGTTTTTAGAGAGGTGGATTTTTAAAAGTAGAAGTTCAAATTGTTTGGGTACAGACCTGGATAGTAGGACAGAACTCTGCAGGCTATCTTTGCAGTAGATTGCAACACCGCCCCCTTTGGCAGTTCTATCTTGTCTGAAAATGTTGTAGTTTGGAATTAAAATTTCTGAATTTTTGGTGGTCTTCCTAAGCCAGGATTCAGACACAGCTAGAACATCCGGGTTGGCAGAGTGTGCTAAAGCAGTGAATAGAACAAACTTAGGGAGGAGGCTTCTAATGTTAACATGCATGAAACCAAGGCTATTACATTAACATTTACATTTAAGTCATTTAGCAGACGCTCTTATCCAGAGCGACTTACAAATTGGTGCGTTCACCTTAAGACATCCAGTGGAACAGCCACTTTACAATAATGCATCTAAATCTTTTAAGGAGGGGGGGGGTGAGAAGGATTACTTTATCCTATCCTAGGTATTCCTGAAAGAGGTGGGGTTTCAGGTGTCTCCGGAAGGTGGTGATTGACTCCGCTGTCCTGGCGTCGTGAGGGAGTTTGTTCCACCATTGGGGGCCAGAGCAGCGAACAGTTTTGACTGGGCTGCGCGGGAACTGTACTTCCTCAGTGGTAGGGAGGCGAGCAGGCCAGAGGTGGATGAACGCAGTGCCCTTGTTTGGGTGTAGGGCCTGATCAGAGCCTGGAGGTACTGAGGTGCCGTTCCCCTCACAGCTCCGTAGGCAAGCACCATGGTCTTGTAGCGGATGCGAGCTTCAACTGGAAGCCAGTGGAGAGAGCGGAGGAGCGGGGTGACGTGAGAGAACTTGGGAAGGTTGAACACCAGACGGGCTGCGGCGTTCTGGATGAGTTGTAGGGGTTTAATGGCACAGGCAGGGAGCCCAGCCAACAGCGAGTTGCAGTAATCCAGACGGGAGATGACAAGTGCCTGGATTAGGACCTGCGCCGCTTCCTGTGTGAGGCAGGGTCGTACTCTGCGGATGTTGTAGAGCATGAACCTACAGGAACGGGCCACCGCCTTGATGTTAGTTGAGAACGACAGGGTGTTGTCAGGATCACGCCAAGGTTCTTAGCGCTCTGGGAGGAGGACACAATGGAGTTGTCAACCGTGATGGCGAGATCATGGAACGGGCAGTCCTTCCCGGGAGGAAGAGCAGCTCCGTCTTGCCGAGGTTCAGCTTGAGGTGGTGATCCGTCATCCACACTGATATGTCTGCCAGACATGCAGAGATGCGATTCGCAACCTGGTCATCAGAAGGGGGAAAGGAGAAGATTAATTGTGTGTCGTCTGCATAGCAATGATAGGAGAGACCATGTGAGGTTATGACAGAGCCAAGTGACTTGGTGTATAGCGAGAATAGGAGAGGGCCTAGAACAGAGCCCTGGGGGACGCCAGTGGTGAGAGCGCGTGGTGAGGAGACAGATTCTCGCCACGCCACCTGGTAGGAGCGACCTGTCAGGTAGGACGCAATCCAAGCGTGGGCCGCGCCGGAGATGCCCAACTCGGAGAGGGTGGAGAGGAGGATCTGATGGTTCACAGTATCGAAGGCAGCCGATAGGTCTAGAAGGATGAGAGCAGAGGAGAGAGAGTTAGCTTTAGCAGTGCGGAGCGCCTCCGTGATACAGAGAAGAGCAGTCTCAGTTGAATGACTAGTCTTGAAACCTGACTGATTTGGATCAAGAAGGTCATTCTGAGAGAGATAGCGGGAGAGCTGGCCAAGGACGGCACGTTCAAGAGTTTTGGAGAGAAAAGAAAGAAGGGATACTGGTCTGTAGTTGTTGACATCGGAGGGATCGAGTGTAGGTTTTTTCAGAAGGGGTGCAACTCTCGCTCTCTTGAAGACGGAAGGGACGTAGCCAGCGGTCAGGGATGAGTTGATGAGCGAGTTGAGGTAAGGGAGAAGGTCTCCGGAAATGGTCTGGAGAAGAGAGGAGGGGATAGGGTCAAGCGGGCAGGTTGTTGGGCGGCCGGCCGTCACAAGACGCAAGATTTCATCTGGAGAGAGAGGGGAGAAAGAGGTCAGAGCACAGGGTAGGGCAGTGTGAGCAGAACCAGCGGTGTCGTTTGACTTAGCAAACGAGGATCGGATGTCGTCGACCTCTTTTCAAAATGGTTGACGAAGTCATCTGCAGAGAGGGAGGAGGGGGAGGATTCAGGAGGGAGGAGAAGGTGGCAAAGAGCTTCCTAGGGTTAGAGGCAGATGCTTGGAATTTAGAGTGGTAGAAAGTGGCTTTAGCAGCAGAGACAGAAGAGGAAAATGTAGAGAGGAGGGAGTGAAAGGATGCCAGGTCCGCAGGGAGGCGAGTTTTCCTCCATTTCCGCTCGGCTGCCCGGAGCCCTGTTCTGTGAGCTCGCAATGAGTCGTCGAGCCACGGAGGCGGGAGGGGAGGACCGAGCCGGCCTGGAGGATAGGGGACATAGAGAGTCAAAGGATGCAGAAAGGGAGGAGAGGAGGGTTGAGGAGGCAGAATCGGGAGATAGGTTGGAGAAGGTTAGAGCAGAGGGAAGAGATGATAGGATGGAAGAGGAGAGAGTAGCGGGGGAGAGAGAGCGAAGGTTGGGACGGCGCGATACCATCCGAGTAGGGGCAGTGTGGGAAGTGTTGGATGAGAGCGAGAGGGAAAAGGATACAAGGTAGTGGTCGGAGACTTGGAGGGGAGTTGCAGTGAGGTTAGTGGAAGAACAGCATCTAGTAAAGATGAGGTCGAGCGTATTGCCTGCATTGTGAGTAGGGGGGAAGGTGAGAGGGTGAGGTCAAAAGAGGAGAGGAGTGGAAAGAAGGAGGCAGAGAGGAATGAGTCAAAGGTAGACGTGGGGAGGTTAAAGTCGCCCAGAACTGTGAGAGGTGAGCCGTCCTCAGGAAAGGAGCTTATCAAGGCATCAAGCTCATTGATGAACTCTCCGAGGGAACCTGGAGGGCGATAAATGATAAGGATGTTAAGCTTGAAAGGGCTGGTAACTGTGACAGCATGGAATTCAAAGGAGGCGATAGACAGATGGGTAAGGGGAGAAAGAGAGAATGACCACTTGGGAGAGATGAGAATCCCGGTGCCACCAGCCCGCTGACCAGAAGCTCTCGGGGTGTGCGAGAACACGTGGGCGGACGAAGAGAGAGCAGTAGGAGTAGCAGTGTTATCTGTGGTGATCCATGTTTCCGTCAGTGCCAAGAAGTCGAGGGACTGGAGGGAGGCATAGGCTGAGATGAACTCTGCCTTGTTGGCCGCAGATCGGCAGTTCCAGAGGCTACCGGAGACCTGGAACTCCACGTGGGTCGTGCGCGCTGGGACCACCAGATTAGGGTGGCCGCGGCCACGCGGTGTGGAGCGTTTGTATGGTCTGTGCAGAGAGGAGAGAACAGGGATAGACAGACACATAGTTGACAGGCTACAGAAGAGGCTACGCTAATGCAAAGGAGATTGGAATGACAAGTGGACTACACGTCTCGAATGTTCAGAAAGTTAAGCTTACGTAGCAAGAATCTTATTGACTAAAATTATTAAAATGATACAGTACTGCTGAAGTAGGCTAGCTGGCAGTGGCTGCGTTGTTGACTTTGTAGGCTAGCTGGCAGTGGCTGCGTTGTTGGCACTACACTAATCAAGTCGTTCCGTTGAGTGTGATAGTTTCAACAGTGCTGCTATTCGGGGCTAGCTGGCTAGCTAGCAGTGTTGATTACGTTACGTTGCGTTAAAAGAACGACAATAGCTGGCTAGCTAACCTAGAAAATCGCTCTAGACTACACAATTATCTTTGATACAAAGACGGCTATGTAGCTAGCTATGTAGCTAGCTACGATCAAACAAATCAAACCGTTGTACTGTAATGAAATGAAATGAAAATGTGATACTACCTGTGGAGCGAATGCGACCGGGTTGTTGAGTGAGGAAGTTCTATTCGGTAGACGTTGGCTAGCTGTTGGCTAGCTAGCAGTGTCTCCTATGTTAAGGACGACAAATAGCTGGCTAGCTAACCTCGGTAAATTAAGATAATCACTCTAAGACTACACACTCTAAACTACACAATTATCTTGGATACGAAGACAGCAAAGACAACTATGTAGCTAGCTAACACTACACTAATCAAGTCGTTCAGTTGAGTGTAATAGTTTTTTACAGTGCTGGTATTCGGAAGACGGTGGACGTTTGCTAGCTGGCTAGCTGCTGGGCAGATAGCAGTGTAGACTACGTTAGGACGACGAAATACGATAATTACGCAATTATCTTTGATACAAAGACGGCTATGTAGCTAGCTAAGAAGAAATTAAGAAGATTAGACAAATCAAACCGTTGTACTATAATGAAATGTAATGAAAAGTTATACTACCTGCAGACCGAAGCGCTCGGATGCGACCGCTCGCTCCAACCCGGAAGCCTAAATTACGGTTACAGAAGTCGTCAAAAGAGAGCGCCTGGGGAATAGGAGTGGAGCTAGGCACTGCAGGGCCTAGATTCACCTCTACGCCAGAGGAACATAGGAGGAGTAGAATAAGGGTGCGGCTAAAAGCAATAAGAATTGGTCGTCTAGAACGTCTGGAACAGAGAGTAAAAGGAGGTTTCTGGGGGCGATAAAATAGCATCAAGGTATAATGTACAGACAAAGGTATGGTAGGATGTGAATACAGTGGAGGTAAACCTAGGTATTGAGTGATGAAGAGAGAGATATTGTCTCTAGAAACATCATTGAAACCAGGAGATGTCATTGCATGTGTGGGTGGTGGAACTAATAGGTTGGATAAGGTATAGTGAGCAGGACTAGAGGCTCTACAGTGAAATAAGCCAATAAACACTAACCAGAACAGCAATGGACAAGACATATTGACATTAAGGAGAGGCATGCTTAGTCGAGTGATCAAAAAGGTCCAGTGAGTGGAGAGGTTGGTTGGGGGTTCACGGCGATTTAGAGAGCTAGCCAGGCCATCGGTAGCAAGCTAGCATAGGATGGAGGTCTGTTGTTAGCCACCTCTTGCGTTCCGTCAGTAGATTAGTGGGGTTCCGTGTGGTAGAGGGGATCAATCCAAATCACACAACAACAACAAAAATAAAAACAATAGATATAGTTATAGAGGCCCAAGAAGAAAACATAATAATAATAAAAATAAATAAATTGTCCGATTGTCTATTCAGATAGCAGCCGGTAAGACAGCTAACGGTTAGCAGGCCTCAGATGGGCGTTCAGGTAACGTCGCGACGGAGGAGCCAGCCGGATCTCCTTCGGGTAGATAACGTTGGCAGTCCAGTTGTGAAGGCCCGGTGGGGCTCCGCGTAGGCAGTAAAACGGGTCCGGATAGGTGACTGTAGCCCAGGAGTGATTGATGGAGCTCAGAAGTGATTGACGGAGCTAGCTAGCTCCGGAATAATTGATGTTTGCTCCGGAATCGACAAAAGCCGATAGTCACACGGATAGCAGCTAGCTAGCTGAGAGCAGTTGAATTCCAGGGACATGGAGAGAAAAATTGGTCCGGTATGTTCCGTTTCGAGCCGCCCTGCGCCATACAAAACTGGCGATAGACTTTCGAGCTAAAGGATAGCTGATGACCACAAACCGTGGTTAGCTGAATACTAACGATATGCCAGTAAAGAAGCTAACTAGCTTCTGAACTAGCTTCTGATTAGCTTCTGGATTAGCTTCTGGGCTAGCTTCTGGCTAGCTCCTGGCTAGCTTCTGGCTAGTTTCTGGCTAGCTTCTTGGAGTTTCTGGCTAGCTTCTTGGAGGATTACAGATTTGAGGTAAATAATACTTTTTTATAAATATAAATTGGTGAGGCGGGTTGCAGGAGAGTGTTTTGAAGATGAGTTGATGGAAAATAAAAATAAAATGTATGTGAAAAAAGTTGTAAATATATATATATACAGGACACGACACGACGAGGACAAAAGACGTCTGAACTGCTATGCCATCTTGGTTCCTTGCTTAATGCTGTTCATCGAATATGACTATGTACAAAACCAAAATCACCTTATTTTTATGCATATAAAAATCTTCTGATGGTATACAAAGTCTGCCAACCTCAAAATTGGTATGGCCAAGGTAAGCAAGCCCGGATAAAATGAACAAACTTACAAAGAGGGAAAGACACAGGAGTGTAGTGGAAAAATGATAGAATGTGATACTTGCGACTGGCAGCTTGCAAGCGCCTAGGCCCAGCGTAATGACTCAATCACAATTAATGACATTGTTTGGTTGGCAGACCATCTGTGGGCTATCACACTGGTCAAACACACCTTATCTGTGGCTTTCTCGTGGGAGGGATGTTCCCACAAAACCCTGGGACACCATTGGAGTTGAAATCGTCAAAATGAATGTTACTATGTGAGTTAAATTGTCATGTTTGGGATGTTTCCAGAGTTCATAAAGAGTGACACATTTTGTTATGTTTTACTGTACTGTAAGTGGATTTATTGTTACAGGGAAACTGTTATTTTGTTCAGCGGATGTCGGATAGTTCAAAAGTGGAGCGACACAGTGGGTGCACTCCTATCATTTAAATTGAGTCGATTAGATTAGAATCTGGCTGTGTTGTTCCTGTCTATTGTTTTTACTAGCACAATGCAAATAATTGTTCATTCAGGTTGGGGCTGAGTTCCTGCTTGAATTTGGTTAAAAGGACAATGAATTTCTTCATACTATGAAAAGTTGTTAGCAATCTCGTGTGTATCAGTAACCACATTAAGGCTTAGCCTATTGGTGATAGTCGTTTACTCCGAGTAGTCTGTAATGTATCATGTATTTCATGTACACTGTAATTGTTTGAGAGTTAATTATTTGTGACTAATAAATTATATTACTTAAATTGAGTAAATGCATTCCTCGTTTTACAGAGTAATTCCTTGATTGACTATACGCTTATAATTTAGTAGGTCTATTGGTAGTTGTTATACACACATATATACGCACATATATACACATAGCATATGCTTGTGTACCACCTTATAATTTAGTAGGTCTATTGGTAGTTGTTATACACACATATATACGCACATATATACACATAGCATATGCTTGTGTACCACCTTATAATTTAGTAGGTCTATTGGTAGTTGTTATATACACTATACACACATATATACACATAGCATATGCTTGTGTACCACCTTGACATCCCTGATCTTTTTTTGGTTTGTTTTTTGTTTATTTTTGTTATCAAGACTTTATTTAACTAGGCAGTTAAGAACAAATATTATATCTTATTATATCTCCGGCCTCTAGGTCACCAGGCTGCTCGTTATGGCGCACACCTGTCACCATCGTTACACGCACCTGTGCTTCATCACTCACCTGGACTCCATCCCTTCCTTGATTACCTGCCCTATATATGTCACTCCCTTTGTTTCCTTCCCCAGGCTGATTCCCGTCTGTTCTTCGTTTGTGTTTCTTGTTTTGTATTATGTTTTTATTTTTTTTATTTTACACTCACTCCCTGAACATGTTTCCAGACTCTCAGCGCACATCATTACATCAGTGGTATGAAGAACTGAAGAAATCAGCAACCCTCTAAATGTACACATAGTGCTCCATTGGTATCAGACCTCAGGATAAGACCCAGAAGCAGACAGTTCGTGAAACAAAAATGTATTACAAAAACAGGGGGTAGGCAAACTATAGGTCAAGGGCAGGCAGAGGTCCGTAATTCAGAGCAGAGTCCGAAAGGTACAGATCGGCAGGCAGGCTCAGGGTCAGGGCAGGCAGAGGTCAGTAATCCAGGGCAGTGTCACAAGGTACTGAACGGCAGGCAGGCTCATGGTCAGGGCAGGCAGAGGTCAGTAATGAAACCAAGGCTTTTTTGATCACAGAAGTCAACAAATGAGGGACATGCAGGGCCTGGGTTTACCTCCTCTCCACCGAAAGTCCATGGATCCAGAAGACGTTCTACACCATGAGCTGGGTCGTCTCCTTGGCTGAAGTTAGCTTGGGGAGGGGGATGAAATGGGCTGTTTTGGAAAACCTGTCCACCACCGTGAGGATAGTGGTGTTGCCATCAGGTGGAGGGAGACCAGTGACGAAGTCCAGGGATATATGTAACCAGGGATGGTGAGGGACAGAAAGAGGTTGAAGGAGGCCAGCCGGAGCTTGCCGAGGAGTCTTGTTCTGAGCACAGACAGTGCAGGCGGCGACGAACGCGGAGACATCCGGAACCATGGTGGGCAACCAAAAGCTTTGTAGCACAACGGCCAGGGTCTGACAGGAGACACTGGAGGGCTTGTCGGTCGTGGAGGAAGTGTTTTTGAGACTAGTGGAAAAAGACGAGGATGTTGTTGAGGAAGAACACAAACCGGTTCAGCATATCCCAGAGAACGTCATTAACCTGGAACACAGCAGGAGCATTGGTCAAACCGATTGGCATCACCAGGTATTCATAGCGTCCACTAGCAGTGTTGAAGTCTGTCTTCCACTTGTCACCTTCCCATATCCGTACCAGGCATTCGGCAGGTCTGTCTGACTTGAAGATAGTGGCAGCGGGTAGCGGTTCCTAACCATTGAGGCCCCGGTAGTCCATGCACAAATTAGAACCCTGCGCCGGCGGGGGAGGCAGAAGGATGGATACCCCTTGCAGCCAGGGAGTCCTCGATGTACGTCTCCATAGCCTTGGTCTCCGGATCTGACAGTGAAATGTCCCCGGGGTGGTGTAGTGTCCAGGAGAAGGTCAATCCCGCAGTGATAAGGTCGATGCGGAGGAAGCGAAGTGACCCCGGCCTTGCTGAAAACCTCCCGGAGATCCTGGTACTCTGCAGGAACGGCAGAGAGGTCCGAGGCTTCTTCGAAGCCTACAGGAAGACGTCCCGGGGCAGGCTGCGCCGACTTCAGGCAATGGGCGTGGCAGAACGGGCTCCAGCCCACGATAGTACCAGCAGTCCAGTTGATAAGGGGATTGTGGCGCTGGAGCCAAGAAAACCCCAATACAACAGGAACCTGAGGAGATTTGATGAGCATAGACTCACTGTGGTTCCCAGGAACACGCAGGTGGATAGGAGTAGTTTTGTGGGTAACCCTGCCTATAGAGCGCCCATCCAGTGCTCTAACGTCCAGGGGACTGGAGAGGGGCTGAGTGGGGATGCCCAGCTCAGACACCAGTGTGGCCGTCCATGAAACTCTTGTCAGCCCCAGAGTCAATGAGAACCCGGAGAGATTTAGACTGGTCACCTCACAGCAGGATGGCATGGAGAGAGGTTTGTGTAAGGGGAGAAGAAAAACTCTCCTTATGGCCCACCAGAGTATTCGTACGTACTGATGAGCCCGGTCTCTTTAAAGGACAGGAAGACACATAATGACCGGCAGTTCCGCAATACAGACAACTCTGGGTGTTAAGTCTGCATAAGCATTCGGCTGGAGCCTCTGAGAAAAGTGAGTCGGCAGACCTCCGAGACTCTCGGGGGACCTCGGGTAAGCTCAGATCCTCTCGGGGACGTAGATGCCGGGGACTTCCGGAGTTCCTCGGAGGCAATGTGGGATCCTTGGGCAAATGAATGGGACCGAAATCCCACCTCTCCCTCCTACATTCCCGTAACCGCCCATCGAGCCGGACGGTCAAGGCGATAAGAGAATTGAGATCCATAGGCAGCTCCAGGGCTGCGAGCTCATCCTTAACCTCCTCAAATAATCTATGAAGGAATGTGTTGAACAGGAATTCCGGGTTCTAGGCACTCTCGGCAGCCAACGTGCGGAAATCAACTGCATAGTCCGCCACACTGCGGCAGTCTTGGCGAAGCTGCAGTAACTTCTGGGCAGCCTCTCTCCCGGACAACGGAGAATCGAAAACCTTTTTCACCTCAGCCACAAACTGCTCCAGGCTGAAACACACGGCAGATTGTTGTTCCCACACTGCAGTAGCCCAGGCGAGAGCACTCCCGGACATTAGCGTTATGAGCTATCTTCGAGCAGTCCAAGGGGAAGGACGAGGGCTGCAGCTCGAAGATGAGGGAACACTGGGAGAGAAACGCCTGAGAGGTTCCTGCCTGTCCAGCGAAGCGTTCCGGAGGAGGTAAGCAGGGTTCTCAGGAACCCGGGGTGGCCTGGAGAGATGCACTGCTGACAGCGGTGTTGCTGGGGGGCTGGGAGGCTACTGTCGTGGCCGGCGGCCTCACAGATAATCAGCGGAATTGCTCCAACAATGAGTTCAAGGCACAGTCATGGCATTCTGCCAAGGCCTGGAATCCATTCATAAGACCTCAGAGTATCTCCTCATGTCTCCCAATCGTGGCTCCTTGGGAGGAGATGGCGTTGTGGAGCTGGTCCGAGTCTGCTGGGTCAGTCATGGCCAGTTCGTACTATCAGACCTCAGGATAAGACCCAGATGCAGACAGTTCGAAGTAACAAAAGTTTATTACAAAAACAGGGGGCAGGCAAACGTCAGGTCAAGAGCAAGCAGAGGTCAGTAATCCAGAGCAGAGTCCGAAAGGTACAGAACGGCAGGCAGGCTCAGGGTCAGGGCAGGCAGAGGTCAGTAATCCAGGGCAGTGTCACAAGGTACAGAACGGCAGGCAAGCTCACGGTCAGGGCAAACAGAATGGTCGAAACTGGGAAAACTAGAAAACGGATTAGAGAGAAAAACAGGAGTATGGGAAAGACGCTGGTAGGCTTGACGAAACAAGACGAACTGGCAACAGACAAACAGAAAACACAGGTACACAAGGGATAATGGGGGAAATGGACGACAAGTGGAGACAAGCACAAGACAGGTGAAACGGATCAGGGTGTGACAATTGGTGTGTATTCTCTCCCAAATAAGTTATTCTACAGGAAATGTTTTATAAATATCAGAATTCCTATAATATTCTCCAAAATTCTGTACGTGCAACCTATTATGGTATTTGGGTTGCTATAACATTTGATTTAGAGTGACTTTTGAAGATTTGGGCATGCTTTTTTAAGCATCCTGCCATAGGCCCTTCCACTCCAATTGCTTCACTAGGAGCAATGCTAATGCTGGCTGTGGGGTAAGTAGATTAATAAAACTAAGTCATATTTTTGGTCATTGACTCTCAGGATCAATGGATAAATTAAGTGTATTTCAAATTCTGGTGTACTGCAGTCATTTTTACCACAGAAATAGGATCACTTTTTAGCTTTAGCTTTTTTTATGTGGATACTTATGTGGATTGTACTTTGGCAAAAAGCTGCACATTATTTAAGGGAAACATTTATATTTTTGTTTTACAGAATGTTTGAATATGAAATTAGTACAAATAAAAAATAATGGGGTGCAAAGAAGCAAAATAAATTAATTAATTAAATACAGTTGGGAAAGAGGTAGTTGTTTGAACTGTACTTAAGTCTGTTTTTTTTTTAGATAACATCATTTACATGTCTAATGATGTTTTTATAATAATTGAGTTTATATTTAGCTATGATTGTTGTTTTCTCGAATAGTTTCTTCTTGGGGTCAAAATGTTGGTAATCCATGTATGTGAAATACTGTATGTTGATAGTATGAGGGTTAAGGCCTGCAGTGTGAACAAGGCATAATTAATAGGTTATTGTCATCATTGCTTAGTTACAGAATGTGTAAGAAAAGGCCCCGTGAAGGTGCTTCAACTCAGTTTTGACCTTGGCGAGCATAGTGCTGCAGGTCTAGGCAGTTTCAGCATGTGCTAAATTATGGATGATGTAGATTTGCATATGAAAAGTGCTGATATTTGGAAAAGTGCTGATGTAATGCAGTTTACACTGTGGCAATGTGGTGTCTAGTCTAGAGAATGACTTACCTGGTTGAATAAAGGCAAAATAATGTGAGAGATAAGAGGCAGATTCATACACAAGGAGAAAAAGGCAGGTAGGATGATCCTATCTTTCCAACGAATGACTAGTAGAACACAATTGACAGTACACAACATTTTGGGTTTGCATTTTGATTTTACACCCTGAAAATGTTGATATGACAATATGTATTGACTTCTCATCTACAGGACATGGCAGCACACCACTGTAGGCAGACAATGGTTGCGGTCCAATTATCTACCTTACAGTGAAGTCATAGCTACACTGAACAGAACACTTGATTTGCCTGCCCTTTATGGCAATATTCCTTTCTTTAAAAACATTCTAAACATTGTTACAGGTAAGAGTGCACCTGATTTAGACATGGTCACCTAGTCTAGTGCTCTGTGGTCCCATTTCAGCACCATGTCGCTGTCCTCAAGTGCTGCACAGTCTCTATGGGGCTCAAACAATTTCAGCATAGTGGTGCTGTATGTCAATGCATGGACTCATGCTGAACGGGGTTATGATACTGATGGTTTGTAAGGTTGTGGCTAGATTTGGGTTACCGAGTGGCGCAGTGGTCTAAGGCACTGCAGCTCAGTGCTAGAGGCGTCACTACAGACCCTGGTTAGATTCCAGGCTGTATCACAACCTCCCATTATTGGGAGTCCCATAGGGAGGAGCACAATTGGCCTAGGCCATCGTTGTAAATACGAATCTGTCCTTAACTGACTTACCTAGTAAGTACAACTCTATCTAGATTACTGCACCTGTACATAGCCCACCTATAATTTAGCCCAAACAACTACCTCTTTCCCTACTGTATTTAATTTATTTATTTATTTTGCTCCTTTGCACCCCATTATTTTTATTTCTACTTTGCACATTCTTCCATTGCAAATCTACCATTCCAGTGTTTTACTTGCTATATTGTATTTACTTTGCCACCATGGCCTTTTTTTGCCTTTACCTCCCTTATCTCACCTCATTTGCTCACATCATATTTAGACTTGTTTATTCTGTATTATTGACTGTATGTTTGTTTTACTCCATGTGTAACTCTGTGTCGTTGTATGTGTCAAACTGCTTTGCTTTATCTTGGCCAGGTCGCAATTGTAAATGAGAACTTGTTCTCAACTTGCCTACCTGGTTAAATAAAGGTGAAATAAAAAATAAAATAAAATCTAGTTGTCGCATCAGGGGTTTAACAGCTGTTGACAACTGTAGCATTTTAGCCAAGCCTAACCCTTTTCCTAACCTTAACCTCATTCTTGTAACCTGCTACATGAATTCTCTTAATCTGCTGCGTTAACTCTCCTAATCTGCTGCGTTAGTTCTCTTAACCTGCTACATGAATTCTCTTAATCTGCTGCGTTAGTTCTCTTAACCTGCTACATGAATTCTCTTAATCTGCTGCGTTAACTCTCCTAATCTGCTGCGTTAGTTCTCTTAACCTGCTACATGAATTCTCTTAATCTGCTGCGTTAGTTCTCTTAACCTGCTACATGAATTCTCCTAATCTGCTGCGTTAACTCTCCTAATCTGCTGCGTTAACTCTCCTAATCTGCTGCGTTAGTTCTCCTAACCTGCTACATGAAGAAATGTCTGTCCTTAGCTGGGTAAGGCTTAGCTAAAACAAAAACACATCAGTCCCGACAGAACATCAGGATCATCACAGCTCCAGGCACACACATCTGATACCAACTTTACTTAATTAATAGCATGTTTGCTCTGTGTCTGCTGCGTGTTCTCATTCAGATGTAGGCCAAGGTGTCCGAAATGTCTATATTTTTTTACTCTCCTAAATAAAGGATGTTTTTACTTCATGAGCGAGAGCTGCACTTGTTCTCTCCAGACACTCACAAAGATTTTGAAAGACTGTACAAGGGCACAATCACAAGAAATAACTTTCATTTGGCAAACCTACATATGATGACCCTAAGCCTAGATTCAATCCAGACTGCAGAAGATCTGCTGTAAAGGAGTGTACGTTCACTAATGTCTTTAGTCTTACACATTTTTTTGTCTAAACTCTCAGTAAGAAGAATGTCAGCAACTCCAGTTCCAGTGATAATGTTTAATTACATATTATTTGTTCATGAGCAAAGACATTTGGTTTCTGGTAGTACAGAATTAAGATGATTTTGTAAAATACCGCGTTATCACCAATAGTACAATATTACAATGAAGTAACTTAACTGCTAGAGTACAATAATATGTCACATTAACAATGACAGTTATAATTGAGTCAGTGATTCACATAGGGAAACCATAACTGGAAAGCTCCACAAGGGGGCAGGGCAGAGCTATAACTAAACAGGCCAAATGGCTTTCAGCGTGGAGCTGACAGCAACTTCAAACGACGAGGAAGGAGGCAGTCATGTGTTGCTTTCAAGACAACTTGGAAAATCAGAACTTTTTTTGGTGTAGAGCTTCCTATTGGTTGATTATGATATCTTCCAAGTGAGAAACTCGGAGCTCATCTTTCTACGAGTTTCCATGTCGAAAATGTCTGAGTTTTCCAAGTTCCGATTAGTCTTGAACGTGGAATTAGCAATAGGAGCCAGCAATTCTCCATCTCCATATTCGCAAACAAGTTACAAAGAACCAGTGGAGGAATGTACATAAGCACATGGACACAATAGGATGCAATAAAGGTTATGAAAAATACCTTGCGGTAAAATACATGTCCACGGTTATAACAAAACCCCTGTATACTGTTGAAAAGGCGCACCATTAAAAATGCATTGTTTATTTAAGCAAGGTTAGAAGATTAACGTTTCAGCCTTCAATGGCCTTTATCAGAATAATCACAAAAAGATAATAGACAAGTTCATATAGGGCACGGGAAAGACAATTAGAGAGAAAACTCTCTTCAACTGGTGGTGCTAATGAGAGAGGGTGTGGTAGACTATACAGGTTGGTCCTCAGGAAGAGGGGTTCTGTGGTCAATGTCTCCACTTAATGATGATTTACATATTCACTATACATATGCGCAATTGGGCATTAGGCCACCACTGAAATCAATTAGCGAACGTAGGCTACGAGTTTAACTTGTGTGCTAAAGTAGAAAACTTAATGAAATATACAACAAGGAAATATTTGTCACGTGTGCCTGTGGTTCTATTTAGTTCGTTTTGTTTTATTCCCTCGTGTGCTTTAAATATTTATCCTATTGTGTGCTTTGTTTTGGTTGATTTATTTTTACTTGTTTGAGTGACTATTTGAGTGTGACCCTGCTCGGGATGAAGAGCCGAATGACGTGTGAGGGCGTACCAATGGTTTCCAGTATGATGACGTTACTGATGAAGCTTTCTCCACCCTCTCCAGACATGCTACGACCCGACTGCAGATGCCGCGACTATCGCATCGGAACCCCATGATGCCGATGCTGAAGCAACTAACGCTCCATGCCAAACAACTATGGACTCTAAAGTGTATGTGGTGTGAGTATGCCTGGGCCTGTCCTTGTGTTTAGTTCTGTGTTGCTTTCATACTATAACCCCCTTTTAATATTAAGAAAAAAATAGAGATATTAAAGAACCGTAAACATTGACAGTCTGCCTCCTGCCTGTGTCTGTGGTATTGGGATTGAAATAACTTTGGTTTTGGACATATACATTATGATAAGGTGCTTACTGTTGCATGAACGCACACATATATACATGTATTATTGGTTAGAAAACAACAAAAGGCAAAGGTGCGCCAGGGGGAAAATGTGCTGATGCGTACAACAAGTTTGTGCAGGTTCTGTTTGAATATGCAAATGTACTCACGCACAGAACAGGTGAGGGATTTAGCACCCAAAACGGCACCGAACGACAGAGAATATTGTACATCCTCGTTATAATGCAATTTACATTTATAGGTCATTTCCAATTGAGCTGACATATGCAGCGTTTACCGTGAATGTGGTCTTCGCGAAAGCAGTAAAACGTGCATAGCGAACCAACCATGATCAGATTGAATTTGGCCTTTAGACATTCCCTAGTGAAAGGACTTTCCACCCAGTTTCATTTGTTGTACTTACCCCTCAGAGATGGACTGCTACCCACCACCTTGAGAGAGATTTATGCTTAGGTCTGCAGAGAGACAGATGGCCCTGGGAGGATCGCCATTGACAGAGTGTGAGAGGGGGACAGAGGGTGGGGGGGTAGAGAGAGGGACAGGGAGAAAAAGAGGGGGAAGGGTGGGGAGAACAGGAGGGGGAGTATTTTTGTCAAGCTCCATGTCCAACACAGACTGACCTCTACATTGGCCCGGAATCCTCCCCATCGCCACAGACACCTGGCAATCCACCAGAGGCCTGCCCTGACGTCAGAACCAGCTTGGGTTGCCAGATTCCAGACGTTGCCCGCGACCTTTGCCGGCCGCCCACTCTGGCCATAGCATGCTGCCAACTGAGCTGATTGAATATGATTTGATTACTCTGAAATCCGAAGGCATCAAGAGATTAGAGCCAGCTCAGAGAGTCAGCTCAGAGTATTTACCTCGAAATACGGCTCACAGGCATTTTAGTTTTCAGGAAGACCAAAAAAACAAACAGACGTAACAATGGTATGATGATTTTGCACATTGTGGATAGGACTATTCACATCAAAAATGTGAATGGTGATTGGTACTACCAACTATGGCTATACAGATGTAGGATCTTAATTTGAGTTTGCTACAGCTTGCTACAGCAGGAAAATAATCCTGCAGCAACAGGAAATGTGAATTTTGTGAATTATAATTAATGGTCATTTTTTGTATGGGTTGATACATTTCACATTAGGGCAAATCAAGTCTGACATTTTAAAGTGGAAATTACACACTTTAGAAGCCTTTTTAAACTTTGAATACACTTCAAGTTTGCATTTCCTGATTAGCGATCAAATGAAGTTCCTACATATGTACTGACCCACTAAATTCCAAGGTCTGTCCAGCAGTGGACATGGAAACGAATCGAAAAGCCCCCTATTCTTAATTTTTTTTGTGATCAACATTTCATAAAAGACCACTATTCCTGATCGATTGATTAGTGTATAAAGAGAGTTATCACATCTGTTTTCTATGAGTTTTTGATCAGTTACTAATCAATCTGTCATGAGTCATGACAGCCGTAATGCTACACAAGTAGCTGATTGGGTTCTGGGTGCTGAGACTAGTCACTAATTGAAAGGCAAGGAAGGGAACTGGTAGACAATATGGCTCTCAAAAAACATTGTATTTGGAACAAAACACTCACTAAACCCTAAACCTCAACTAAATCTTGTAATATATAATGTGGAAATGGAGCAAGTTGAGATGACTAAACTGCTCGGAGTAACCCTAGATTGTAAACTGTCATGGTCAAAACATATTGATGCAGTAGTAGCTAAGATGGGGAGAAGTCTGTCTATAATAAAGCAATGCTCTGCCTTAACAACACTATCAACAAGGCAGGTCCCACAGGCCATAGTTTTGTCACATCTTGACTACTGTTCAGTCGTGTGGTCAGGTGCCACAAAAAAGGATTTATGAAATTTGCAATTGGCTCAGAACAGGGCAGCTCGGCTGGCCCTTGGATGTACACAGTGAGCTAATATTAATAATATGTATGTCAATCTCTCCTGGCTGAAAGTGGAGGAGCGATTGACTTCCCCAATACTTTTATTTATGAGAGGTATTGACATGTTTAATGCACCAAGCTGTCTGTCTAAACTACTAGCACACAGCTCAGACACCCATGCATACCCCACAAGACATGCCACCAGAGGTCTCTTCACAGTCCCCAAGTCCAGAACAGACTATGGGAGGCACACGGTACAACATAGAGCCATGACTACATGGAACTCTATTCCACATGAAGTAACTGATGCAAACAGTAAAATTTGTTTTAAAAAACAGATTAAAAAAACACCTTATGGAACAGCGAGGACTGTGAAGCAACAAACATTGGCACACACACACACACACGATAACATACACACTATACATACACATGGATTTAGTACTGTAGACATGTGGTAGTGGTGAAGAAGGGGCCTGAGTGTGTTGTGAAATCTGTGAATTTATTGTAATGTTTTAAAATAGTATAAACAGCCTTAATTTTACTGGACCCCAGGAAGAGTAGCTGCTGCTTTGGCATCAGTTTATGGAGATCCATAATAAGTACAAATACAAATATGTCTGATGGAAAATGAGCTAAATCCAACTCATGAAAGGAAGGTCAAATGACCAAATAATTTTACCTGTTCAGGGGCCAAAAATCATTGTGCTTCTTCACATGGTGACATATCTGAGCGTACAATTGCATCATACTCTGTAGTAGGCTACACAAGACACGGAAAGGCAAAAACGGCATATATAATCCAAGTTGCTATTTTCAAAGCATCTCTCTGCTATTTCTGTATAAAAAAAGATGCAGTATAGCAAATCCAGAGCTCCAATCACAACACATGTTTTCTGTAAAGATGCAAACGTAGACCAATCATTGGTAAAAATTTATTTTATTGATTTAATAGAAAATAAAAGTTGCACAGCCTCAATACTCCTCCCTGCTTGCCCTATTTGTTATGGATGATGGATGCGATGGGATCACATTGGGTCATCAGTGGGGGTCCATCGCAGTCCAGACCCAACGTGGTGGTAGTGTTGGTCAGTGATCCACTCCAAACTGTCAATACATAAATCATTAATCAAAATAACCATACCACAAGGTAGTTACTCTACCTGCTTCATTCATAACAAGAAAACTAACGCTAACTGTAAGAAGCTAGCTAGCTGGCCAAGTTGCTAGTTAGCTAAGTTAGTAAACTTGCTAGCTTATATTAACCAGTAATAGAAAATACGCCTAAACGATTTAAAACCTTAGCTGTCACCTTGAGGATTGATAGGGGGTAAAAATTACCCTGAAGGGAAGGCAATTTCGTTATTTGTTAGCTAGCTAAGCTACCAGGTAGCTTTTACCCCCACATCAAGCCTAGCTAGTTAGCCCTACTGGCTGCTAACCTTTATTTAAACTAGGTAAGCATGTCAAAAAACAATTCTTATTTACAATGACGGCCTAGGAACAGTGGGTTAACTGCCTTGTTCAGGGGCAGAACGACAGTTTGGGGATTCGATCCACCAACCTTTCGGTTACTGGCCTGACGCTTTAACCACCTGCCACCCCAAGATACAGATAAATAAAACTTCTCAAATTAGCTTTAGCGTCAACTTCTTTGAGGTATTTTCTGAACAGCTTCTCACTTCTTTATTTATCCAGTTGTCCGTTCGACCACACACCGTTTACACACTCATTTGTGGCACCCAAATACATTAAAAAGACAGTTGAAACTCCACAGCAGAAAATACGTGATTCTTGTTGTTAAACTATCAATACAGTGCTTTTTAGCTTGCGTTTTGTGCATGGCTTTATCCATAAGGAATATAAACGTTATAGCTAGTGTCTGAAAGAATTATGTTGATTTAATATTTGTCAAATTATTGAGAATGTCTTCAAAACTCAAATGAGCATCAGAAATGGTCCTTATTTAGCCTATCCTGATAGGAGAATATGCATTGTATGTGCTGAGGATATATACTATGTAGCCCTACTGTCAGTATTTGTCATCATATAGAGAAAATAAATGTCCACATCTCAGGAGATATAATCCAGAGGGAATCAAACAATTATTTGTGCATGAAAGAAAAATATGGATATCATGTTTGTGAAATGATTGAGCATGTGGTGAAAACTCTGAAATCATCCTTATTTTCAGCATTTCAAAATCCGGATATGGACCTCAGCCAAAATAAGCATATCTGGAATTAATATAGTTTCATATCTTGAATGTACTGAGAAAACACAGATATGTGATATATACAGTTTAATCAACATGAAGAGGGAAAATAGGATGTCACACATCTCAGGATATTGAATGAGTCCATATCCGGCCATAGAAAATTTCCATATGTGGTATTCGGAGTAATCCCAATATCCTATATGTCTAAAAGACACATTTGTATTCAGAAATGGTCAGGATATGGTGCATATCCACAAAGCAGAAAATATGCATTGGTAATGGCCTGTAATTCTGTAGAATATCAAAAATGTGTCATGTAAAGTTGTCCCCTGATATGGACTCATTTCGCCCAGTGCATAAAGTTAACAGATGGCACAAGCTTTTATGAAACTGGCATAGTTCTAGGCAGACAATTTAATCTTTGATTGACACATCCAGCTTGTTGAACATGGTTGGCTTTCAGCATGTGAAATTACTCTATGGAATGAAATGAAATGTTCCATGTCAATGCAGAAAGTAAACTCAAGTTGAATCCTCACATGAAATCTGATGGGTAAGTGGTATTTTCCCATAGGCTAGGAAAACGTACAGTTATGAATATAACTACTGTTCCCTGAATCGATTGCTCAGTTTGGCATAGCGGTCAGCTCTAGGAAGGGTCTTGGTGGTTAAAAACTCCTTCCATTTAAGAATGATGGAGGCCACTGTGTTCTTGGGGACCTTTAATGCTTTTTAGTACCCTTCCCCAGATCTGTGACTCGGCACAATCCTTTCTCGGATCACTATGGACAATTCCTTTCTCCTAATGACCTGTTTTTGTATTGACATGCACCGTCAACTGTGGGACCTTAAATAGTCAGGTGTGTGACTTTCCAAATCATGTCCAATCAATTGAATTTACCACAGGTGGACCATAGGTGGACTCCAAACAAGTTGTAGAAACATCTCCAGGATGATCAATGGAAACAGGATGTACTTAAGCTCAATTTCGTGTCTCATAGCAAAGGGTCTGAAAATGTATGTAAATAAGTGTTCTGTTTCTATTTGTGATGAATTTGCAAACATTTCTAAAAGCACGTTCCCTCTGTCATTATGGGTTATTGTGTGTAGATTGAGGAACAAAATGTATTTAATCCATTTTGGAATAAGGCTGTAACGAACAAAATGTGGAAAAAGGGGTCTGAATACTTTCCAAATGCACTGTATATACATGTATACAGTGTCACAGGTGGGATTGAACCCTGGTCTCCAGCTCTGATTTATAAGTCGGAATAGTCCGACTCACCTTTGCTACAACAGCACAACTACGTATGTAAACAACTCTCTCGTAGAGAGAGCACGTGCCGACTGTATAGTCGTAATCACGTTCGAGGGTAAACCCCTAGCCCTCAAATTCAACTTTTCAGGGGCCGAATCCACAGATCCCATATCTGTGGTTGTGGGTGCCAAACTCTCCTGTGCGCCTGGGACAATAGATCCAGAAGACACGGAACCCTCCACGGATCCCCGCCTGACAAGCGGTTGATATCCGGGAACCAACGAAGAGTCGCCAGACTCAACAGCAGACCATCCTGTCGGACCTTCTCCACGGTGGCCTGAATCAGATACTCCAAAGCATCCATTCTCAAACGAGCAGAGAAGTACAGACAACAGTGTGCGTTTTTGCGCGATGCGTAAAGATCAACGTTGGATCTGCCGAACCCCACCCCATAGAGATATGAGCCCTCTTGAAAGTAGATCCGCACCCACGTTGAGAGATCGGGGACGATATGTCACCCTGAGCAACAGGAAATGTGCACTGCTCCATACAAGCAGATAACGGCCAGGTTTTGGAGAGAGACCACGTCCCCCCGCCTGTTGATGTACTCTACTACCATCCTATTGTCGAACCTTACCAACACTTGCTGGCTCTCCAACATCGGAAGGAAATGCCTCAGTGCTAGCAAAACAATCAGTAGCTCTAGATTAATGATATGCAGTGCCCTTTACGCTGTTGACCAAATCACTCTTTTCGAGTATCCCACATACAGCGCTCCCCTCCTAGTAAGGATGCGTCTGTTGTGATCACCTTGTGGGACACTACCCAGCTCATGAGAACCCCCTGCAACAGCAGTTGCGGGTCCCTTAGGCACGACAGGGATACTTTGAGCCACCGATGGCAGTCACAAGATGCGTCCAGATGCACAGCAATCACCTAGCATTGAAACAGACACATCAACAGAAGTCCCAAAGGCACCACAGCTATCATAGAGGCCATCGGACCCAATAACCGCAGGCTCAAGTGAAAAGGCATCGAGTGCCTCAGCTGGAACCGTACTAGACAGAGCTGGAATGCGACCCTCATCTGTTAGGACAAAAACGCATGATTCAGACCTGTGTCCAGAACAAAACCCAGAAACTGAATGCGCTGAGCAGGAGTCAAACAACTTTTCTTGTGATTCACTATGAACCCCAGAGACTGAATATGGGAAACCATTGTGGCAGTGTGGAGTTACACCTGTTCCCTTGACTCCTCTACGACCAGCCAATCATCAAGCTAGGCCAATACTCTGACTCCCTGGCACCCCACCGGTGCTGAAGCTGCCTCCACCACCATAGAAAAGGTGCGTGGGATAGGAAGGGCCCGAAAGGCAGGACCAAACACTTGTAGGCCACACCCTCAAAGTGTGAGCATTTTGAACTTGCAAATGTTGAGGTGCTTGTACACAAGTCCAGGATGGGATGCAACGTTCCATCGCTCTTGGGAACTAAGAAGTACCAGTTGTACCAACCGCTCTGTACTTCTGACACGTGGGACCACCCAAATAGCCTGCTTTAGAAGGAGAGTGGAAATCTCCTCTCTCAAGACAGTCGCTAGGACCTCTGGGACCAATGACGTAATGACACCATGAACACGCAGCGAACTACAGACCGTACCCCCTTGTCACCTTCCTCATCACCAGTAGAGAAACTGCATATGCCGCCTCTGGATGGAGCCAGTCTCCCTTTATCTCTTAAAGGGGCAGAGGACTGGGATATTGAAGGATTTTAGTAGGAAAAGGACCCGTAGAGCAGCGTCCTGTTTTTGTTTCTTCTCGCCTGTAAGGAGTCCATAGCCGAGCCAAACAACTTTGTTGGCGAAACTGGCTCATCCAAATACATCTGCCTGTTCCTCTCAGGAATCCGGGACAACGTAAACCAGAAGTGGCACTGAGCCACCACTGTCATCCCCATACTTTTCCCCGCAGCCAGAATAGTACCGCCGGGACAGATGCAGCACAAAATCAGCCGCAGCCCAGATTTTATCAAGAATTTTTGAAACCGGCTTCCCGCCTCCATGGTCTTATTCAGCTCCTGCAGCAGATTGAAATGATACATCTGCAGCATTTTGACCACACTCAATGACCGGGTCGCCACACCCTCAGCCTGTTACACTTTGCCCAGCTGATCTGCAGAGAACCAGCACTGTTTATTCGGAAGCACCATGCTAGGAGTAACTCATCAGCTTTCCATCTATTGGTGATGTGGAAATGAGCCCGGCCCCCTCCTTAACTCTCTACATTCACGAACTCGCCATAATATGGTAGCACCAGCCTGGCTGGATGAGGGGAATCACAGGTCGCCTTTAGCTCATCTGCAAAGATCATTAAACAAGAGTAAACAACGCTTCACAGCTGGGGGAGAAGACGGCTAATCCACCCCCGGGTGATCTGCCACCCTACAACACAACTATATCAAAGGTGCATTAACCACCAATGGTTCACTCTCCCCCGTTGAATCCAAAGCCAGTTCACACTCTGAAAACCCTCCAGAGCCAACCAGGACTAGTATATCATCCCCACAATCCGGACTTGGCTGGTTAGCCTTTTTGAACTTACTCTTACCACTGGCCATCTTACTCAAGCAAGGAAGCGCTGGCTACACAAGCAAAGCAGCAAGTAGCATTTAGCAAACACAAAACACAAAACCCGATACCAAGACCCAAAACTCGCAACATCTAGGGGGACGAGTACTCTCGCTCCACTAGCCTACACGTAAGTCGGCGTCAAATCTCGTAGTCCTCATGTGCTTCAAAAGTTTGTAAGTTGCGAGCTGAAGAGCGAAGAATTTATTGCCAGGAAGGCGGGGGCATCCGAGGGCGGGCTCGGCATCCATTGGCCATTTGATTTCAGTTTTCTTCAGCTGGATGTGATTGACTCCCCCATAGTATGTTATACCCGAGTGACCGACTGAAAGGGAACTGCAAGGTTGGCCAGTATTTTGTTGTGTCTTGCTTCTCCGCTAGAGGTAGCTTTGAGAAATTGTGTCTGTTCAGATTTTGAATCAGTAATGGAATTGCATTGAGACTCAGATTTTTCACTTAAAATGTATGCCAAAGAAAAACGATTTATTTTTTAAATGGAACTAACCATACAACTCTATGTACAATGTAAACAACATAAACAAATACATTTCTGGGAGAACTATGCAGATGCAAAGTTTGGTAACTGCAGAAAGAATGGAGTGTCAGCAATGACATGACACATTGACTTTCAATAACTCTATTTATTTTGGTTATTGAACGACAGTAAGTGAAGTGGATTTACACCCTGGAACGGAATAGCTTTAACAGAATTTCATCATGGCTCCCTGATCTGTACTACACAGAAATGCATACTTATAAGTGGATTTACACCCGGGAACGGAATAGCTTTAACAGAATTTCATCATGGGTCCCTGATCTGTACTACACAGAAATGCATACTTATAAGTGGATTTACACCCGGGAACGGAATAGCTTTAACAGAATTACATCATGGGTCCCTGATCTGTACTACACAGAAATGCATACTTATAAGTGGATTTACACCCGGGAACGGAATAGCTTTAACAGAATTACATCATGGCTCCCTGATCTGTACTACACAGAAATGCATACTTATGGATATGATTGTCATTCTCTTCATGGTGATGCATCTTAAATAGGTACACAAATGTGTAAATATGCAATATCCTATGCAAATTTGGGTATTATTCTACACAATGGCTATTATTTTAATAATAGACCAAATTTGGTTGGTCCGGATCTCACCAAATCTAAACTAATCATAGACATCTACTGTGTGTTTCACAAGTTTGGACATAAAAGTACAGCACAATAGAGTTCAGTAAAGTACAGTAGAGTACAGTTGAGTACAGTAAAGTAGAGTATAGTTCAGTACAGTAGATTATAGGGTACTCAAAATCTAGTGCGCTCTACTGAACTATACTCTACTTTTGTACTGAACTATACTCTACTTTTCTTTACTGTACTGTGCTGTGCTGTACCCTGCTGTCTAAACTTGTGAATCCAACTGTGGTTTGTGACTACTATGATTTCCCATTGTAGACAATTCAATTGCAGAACTTCCGTTACCAATTTTTGGGAAATTCCATTACCGATTTGGTCGAGGAATTCTGAGTTTTAATCACTTAATAATTCATAAACACAATTCACATCAGTAAAAACACTATAAATAATTGATAGGTCTAACTTTAGCTTTTTACTTCTTGAACTTTCATTATCCTCCCTCCCTATTCATGAGGTAGAGAAATGAGAAAATATCTTAAAGATATGTTGTCACGGGATTCTTCCGTCGAAGGAGAGGCGGACCAATACGCAGCATGGTTGAAGTTCATGGTTTTTTAATAAGGAAAACTATACATGAACAAACGACAAAAACAATAAATGTGAAAACCCGAAACCAGTCCCGTGTGGTACAAACACTGACACAGGAGACACTAATAAGACAAAACCAACAGACAAACGAAAAAGGGATCGGTAGCGGCTAGTAGGGCTGTGACTACGACCGCCGAGCACCGCCCGAACAGGCAGGGGAGCCAACTTCAGCGGAAATCCTGACAGTACCCCCACCCCTGACGCGCCTCGAGGACAACCCGGAGGACGAGGTACCGGGCGATCCAGGTGGAGGCGGAGGCACCGCCTGAACAGGCAGGGGAGCCAACTTCAGCGGAAGTCGTGACATATGTATGTCTTTGGAAACTGAATTTCAAGGCACAAGCAATGTTTTCTTAAACTTACAGAAGGAAGAGAAATTCCTCCTAAACTAAATATAAGTGTTGATATGAACTTCACATGTTGGTGCTCATGTTTTTTTTTACTGCACATGGAAATGACCATCACCTGTTACTTGTTGTCAGCAGATGATTTAAGTGCAAACAACAATCTATACCAGAAGCTTTTTGTCTTCTGGGTCCAAGTAATGAAGACTATCTTCAACAGCGCCAGATTAGTTTCCCAACATGCTGCAGTTTTGGGAGTAGTGGATAATGACCAAAATGAAAGTTGTCTCTCACTTTACTGGTGCTGTTTTGGGGACATACAGTATGTCCCTGTTATCGCTGTCTCATCGTCTGACCTTAGAGGCATGGAGGTTTGACAGCACCCCATATGTCCCAATACTCCCCCTTCCTTCCCTCCCTCCAGTGTTGCCATTCTGAACGGCAGACAGAGCTCTGAAAGTTGGCACTCAGTTCTCCAACTCAGCAGGGCAGCTATAGAAACGGAGCCAAACTTAGTGGGGACACGTCAGGATGTGAGGAAATTCAATTCAAGTCATTTTCACACCCACCCCAGTTGGTGACACGGGGAGTACCGGTGTGTACTCTGCTGATAGAGGCTGCAATATTGCTTGGCCCTCCTGTAATATCATTGGTCACACTGCTGTTCGGTCATGGCAAATCGGCGAGTCTCACAGGCAGGCTACACTGGATGCAGAACTTTAGCAGAGCGTGAGGCGCTCCCATTCATTTCAATGAAACCTGGGTGTAAACAACATAAAATTACGGATGTGAAATTATTAAATTATTGGCCATTTTTTGTTGTCTTTAATTAAGCTGCCAAAGCAGCAGCTACTCTTCATGGGGTCCAGAAAAATTAAGGCAGTTTATACAATTTTAAAAATACATTCACAGATTTCACAACACTGTGTGCCCTCAGGCCCCTACTCCACCACTACCACATATCTATATTACTAAATTCATGTGTATGTATAGTGCGTATGTTATCGTGTGTGTGTGTGTGTGTGAGTGTGGTGTGTGTGTGTGTGCCAATGTTTGTGTTGCTTCACAGTGCCCACTGTTCCATAAGTTGTTTTTTTAATCTGTTTTTTAAATCCTCATCAATCCAAGGAGATTTAACAGTTTTTACAGTCATTTTCTTAATGGGTGCGTGCTTATTAGCAACTGGAAAAAGTAGTTGTTTCATAAATGCGTCAAGTGCAGCGTCTGGTTGCTCCTCATTACACACCACAGATCAGCAAATATTCTTTACATCATCAACATATGAATCACTACAAAACTTATTGTATGACCTCTTATACACTATATTAGGCCCAGCCTTTGGAACTTTGGTTTTCCTATATATGGCTACTATATTGTGATCACTACATCCTATGGATTTGGATACGGCGTTAAAGCAAATTTCTGCAGCATTAGTAAAGATGTGATCAATACATGTTGAGGATTTAATTCCTGTGTTGTTTTTAACTACCCTGGTAGATTGACTGACAACCTTAATTTCAGGTCCAGTACCATCGTTGGGCCGCGGGTGTGAAAGATTCAGCAGACTGCTGGCATTACACATCTGGCTAAAAGACTACTGTAGCGCTGCTGGAGTCACTTTTATCGATAGCTTTGACACCTTCTGGAAACAGAAGATACTGTACAGGAATGATGGAGTCCACCCAAATCATCTTGGCTCCTGGACTCTCTCCACGCATTTCAAGGCTGCGTTGAAACAATGACTGGTAAATTATCTAGAAAAGTGCTAAAAATAGCCCATATTTACATATGTAGCCTAAGAAACAAGGTCCATGAGGTCAATAACTTGCTTGTAACCGATGACATTCATATTCTCACTATCTCTGAAACTCACTTAGATAATATGTTTGACGATACAGTGGTAGCAATACATGGCTATAACATCTACCGATAAGACATATTGACTGGCTATCATTAAGCTGCCCACTCAAGAAAAAAATTCAAACTGTAACCAGTGTCTGCAACCTGGATCAGGTTAAATTATTGGCTGTTTTTTGTAGTCTTTAATTGCTCAAATCAGTTCTTTTTCATCCATTTTCAAACGTTCCGCTAGTCCTCCTGATGTCGTTTGACCCCACATGGACTACGACAGTGTCAGCTCCCAGAATCTGTGGTAGAACAGTCGGAAGCAGCCTTGTTATGTCCTGTACTCGTGCTCCTGGGTAGCACAGGGTTTTTGCCTTGGGGACCGAGATGTTTCTCACCTTAGAGCTGCCTATGATGACAGCTGGCGATGTTGAAAAGGGCCGGTATCTCAGGCAGCCTCACGGTCTGATGAGGCTGGGAGCTCCAAGTATCTGAACCCGAGGTAGAAGTCACCGGAGAGGGAGACAGAACCGAGGTCCAAGACGCAGGTACCTCCGGATCCGATCTTGATTGGGAAGCCACCAAGGAAGAAGGCGCCGGAACCTCTGGTTCCAGGGCAGCAAAGCTGTTTCTGGTCTGTGTCAGTTCCGGGCTCAACGTCTTCATGGAGACCCCCGTTACCAGAGGACGCCTTCTTCAACTTCCACGGCAAGTGACGTACCTCCATGGCTGGCTGGTTGGGTCGAGAACAGCCTGTTCTCCAGGGAAGGTGGACACCCCTTCAGGGATGGAACCATACCGAGCACCGGCCAGTCGGCTGTGGAGAGTCGACACAGCGGCAAAACTTCCACCAGACCAGAGTGGCGTCCTGCTACTGGGGTGGAAGAAAAAGAAAATGTAGTTGGGCGTGGGGACCCCAGTAGCTTATGTATGTTTGTGGGTTTGCTACTTACTTGCTAAGAGTAGCTACTTCACTCCTGTAGTCCTCCGCAAGCAAGCAGTTGCTACATTGTAAGTCAGCGTGGTCCACATTGTCCCTGAACAAAGCAAAGTAACAGAGCTCCTGCAATGCTGGAAATGTTCAATAGCGGCCTCCATTTGAGCCCACCGAGCCAGCTAGGCTAGCTGGGCTTTCGTGTCTCTCCCCTATATGGAATCTGACAAGATCCTAGGACAGATAGCAGGGCTCACAGTAATTTAGCCCAACAGAGCCGCAGGATTCAAAGTAATATAAAAGTATATAAAAACACTGTCAGCTTTTAAACCGATGTCTTTAGTTCAGGTTTCGGCATTCGACAACAAACATACGTCGATGGCAATACAACACAGAAAAAAAGTCATTGTAATAATGCACACACTATGAATAGGCTACAGTATGTCGCTTATATTTAGCCAATATTGATCAGAGTTACCTTGTCCTATGGATATCTACACAGTTATACAATTGGCAAGGTGGTATAATCCTACACGAAACACAGACCTTATCATAACTTTAAAAAATACCTTCTCTCCAAAAAAAGAAGCAATATGCAAATATATGAAGAAGTTAACTTCTGTTCTGTTTGTAGAATGTGTGCTTAGTCATTGTACTGTTCTTGTTAACGAGTACACACTGCATCTGTGTGTACAGACATACAGAGACATGCACACAGTGTGCAGTGCGCATACACAAACACACAGCCCTCGTGAATTATTCCACGTAGCCCTAAAAGGGTGCTCCTTTTAGAGCCATGCCACTTCACCCTAGGCTAGCATCTCACAGCAGCTTAGACATACTGCAGCACACAAACCCTGCTGACAAACTTGAACCTCGAGGCATTCCGAAAAGCCTCTCAATTATTACACAGGATTTCCTCACCCTTTACTGTAATACCATGCACACAAACATTTACATGTACTCAAGCACGCACAAGCGTGCACACACACACACACGTACAAACACACACACGTACAAACACACACACACGTACACACAGATACACACACGTACAAACACACACAGATACACACACGTACAAACACACACACACACACGCGTACAAACACACACACAGACACACGTACAAACACACACACAGACACACAGACATACAGACACACACACAGACACAGACACACAGACACACACACACGTACAAACACACAGACACACACACGTACAAACACACACACACACGTACAGACACACACACAGTAAGACCTTTGAGACTCTATCCTGAGAGATACCAAGCGTCTTCCTTTGTGATTCTGAAGTGATGATTGCCCCCGTCATTGTATTACCTCCAAATCAACAATCCGGGGTAGAATCCGGCCCTTAATCGATTTTCACCCACTTGATTGCCTGAGAGGCCAACATCACTTGTCCTTGGCAGAAAGAATGGGGTGTCAGCTATGACATGAGACATTCCCTTCATTTTCATTTTCATTTTTTTTAGGGTGTAGATCAGCTTTAATATTGCAGATAGATTGTAGCTTCTATCAATGTAATTATTTGCAGAATTTCAAACCCCCATATATTTTGGGGAAGGTACAGTACCAGTCAAAGGTTTGGACACACCTACTCATTCAAGAGTTTTTCTTTATTTGTACTACTTTCTACTTTCTACAATAATAGTGAAGACATCACAACCATGAAATAACACACATGGAATCATGTAGTAACCAAAAAAGTGTTTAGATTCTTCAAAGTAGCCACACTTTGCCTTGATGACAGCTTTGCACACTCTTGGCATTCTCTAAACCAGCTTCACCTGGAATTATTTTTCAATGGTCCTGAAGGAGTTCCAACATATGCTGAGCACTTGTTGAATACTTTTCCTTCACTCTGTGGTCCAACTCATCCCAAACCATCTCAATTGGGTTGAGGTCAGGTGACTGTCGAGGCCAGGTCATCTGATGCAGCACTCCATCACTCTCCTTATTGGTCAAATAGCCTGGAGGTGTCCTGTTGAAAAAAATATGGTAGCCCCACTAAGCACAAAGCAGATGGGAAGCAGAATGCTGTGGTAGACATGCTGGTTAAATGTGCCTTAAATTCTAAGTAAATATCTGACTGTGTCACCACCAAAGCACCCCCACACCATCACACCTCCTCCTCCATGCTTCACAGTGGGAACCACACATGTGGAGATCATCCGTTCGCCTACTCTGCGTCTCAAAAAGACACGGCGGTTGGAACCAAAAATCTCAAATTTGGACTCAATAGACCAAAGGACAGATTTCCACCGGGCTAATGTCCATTGCTTATGTTTCTTGACCCAAGCAAGTCTCTTCTTCTTATTAGTGTCCTTTTGTAGTGGTTTCTTTGCAACAATTCAACCATAAAGGCCTGATTCACGCAGTCTCCTCTGAACAGTTGATGTTGAGATGTGTCTGTTACTTGAACTCTGTGAAGCATTTATTTGGGCTGCAATCTGAGGTGCCATTAACTCTAATGATGTCACGACTTCCACCGAAGTTGTTCCCTCTCCTTGTTCGGGCGGCTGTCGACCTCACCGGCTTTCTAGCTGCCACCGATCCATGTTTCATTTTTCCTTTTGTTTTGTCTGTTTTACACACCTGGTTCCCATCTCATAATGATTTTCCTTATTTAACCCTCTGGCTTCCCTTTCTGTTTTGTGCGTGATTGTCTTTCGTGTGTTGGAGTTCAAGTCCTGTTTTGTCCTTGTTTTATAATGGGATTTTTGTTCCGTTCTTGGATTGAGTAAATACAGTGTTTTTTTACTCTTACCTGTGTCCTGCGCCTGACTCCTTCGCTATCTTCTAGATAGACTCTGACAAATGACCTTGTCCTCTGCAGCAATAAATACAGTTTTTTAGAAATGTTTGCAGATTTATAAAAAAAACCAAAAAAACAGAAATACCTTATTAACATAAGTATTCAGACCCTTTGCTATGACACTCAAAATTGAGATCAGTTGCATTCTGTTTCCATTGATCATCCTTTTCTACAACTTGATTGGAGTCCACCTGTGGTAAATTCAATTGATTGGACATGATTTGGAAAGGCACACACCTGTCTATATAAGGTTCCACAGTTGACAGCACAACCTTCCAGAAGAACAACCATCTTTGCAGCACTCCACCAATCAGGCCTTTATGCTTGAGTGTGCAAACGGAAGCCACTCCTCAGTAAAAGTCACATAACAGCCTGCTTGGAGTTTGCCAAAAGGCACCTAAAGGACTCTCAGACCACCTCTGGTCTGATGAAACCAAGATTGAACTCTTTGGACTGAATACCAAGCATCACGTCTGGAGGAAACCTGGCAGCATCCTGCTGTGGGGATGTTTTTCAGTAGCAGGGACTGGGAGATTAGTCAGGATTGAGGGAAAGTTTAATGGAGCAAGGTACAGAGAAATCCTTGATGAAAACCTTCTCCTGAGAGCTCAGGACCTCAGACCCGGGCTAAGGTTCACCTTCCAACAGGACAACGACCCTAAGCACACAGCCAAGACAACACAGGAGTGGCTTTGGGACAAATCTCTGAATGTCCGTGAGTGGCCCAGCCAGAACCCTGACTTGAACCCGATCACAAATCTCTGGAGGGACCTGAAAATAGCTGTTCATCATAACATAACTTGAAAGAATCTGCAGAGAAGAATGTGAGAAACTCCCCATATACAGGTGTGCCACGCTTGTAGTGTCATACCCAAGAAGACTAGAGGCTGTAATCGCTGCCAAAGGTGCTTCAACTAAGTACTGAGTAAAGGGTCTGAATTCTTATGTAAATGTCATATTTTTATTGCAAAAATAAAACAGTTTTTCGATTTGTCATTATGGGGCATTTCATCAATTTTAGAATAAGGCTGTAAATGTAACAAAATGTGGGAAAAGTCAAGTGGTCTGAATACTTTCTGAATGCACTGTAGGTAGGAGCAAGTCCGTGTAATGTTTAGTAGGTTAGCAGTAAAACCTTGAAACAGCCCTAGCTTTCATAAGAAGTCAGTGTAGAGAGGCTAACACTGGAGTAACATGATCTAAATTTATACGATTTAACATAATCTTAATATAATATGGTCGTACACTACACCACAGACCAGTAGAGTAGAAGTCAGTACAGTACAGTACAGTACAGTACAGTACATTATAGTGTGCTCTACTGTGTACTGTACTGTAATGTATTGAACTATACTCTACTTTCTTTACTGTACTGTACTGTGCTCTTCTGTGTTGTGCTGTACTGTGCTGTCCAAGCTTGTGAACCCAACTGTGGTTTGTGACTACTATGATTTCCCATTGTATCCAATTCTATTGCAGAAATTCCAATTCGGTCATGGAATTTCAAGTTTTAATCAGTAATTCATCAGCAAATTTGATGTCAGTAAATCAACTGTAACTAATTGAGGTCTACCTTACCTAGGTCTACCTTTACTTTTTACTTCTGTGAAATGCAATTATCCTCCCTACTCATGAGGGAGAGAAATTAGAAAATATCTTAAAGATATGTGTGTTTTTGAGAACAGAATTTCAAGGCACAGGGTAATGTTCCTTAAACTTAGGCAGAAGAAATTTCTCCAAAACGAAATATTAGTGTATATGCCTTAATTTCTAACAAAATATATACTCTTAGCTTTCATTTGACACCCAATTTGACATGCTCCTATTAACTTGACCAGAGAGAGAGAGAGAGGAGGGCCTACAGCAGCACCTAGATCTTCTGCACAGATTCTGCCAGAGCTGGGCCCTGACAGTAAATCTCAGTAATACAAAAATAATGGTGTTCCAAAAAAGGTACAATTGCCAGGACTACAAATATAAATTCCATCTAGACACCGTTGCCCCAGAGCACACTGAAAACTATACATACCTCAGCCTAAACATCAGCACCACAGTTAACTTCCACAAAGCTGTGAACGAGCTGAGAGAGAAGACCTATGCCATCAAAAGGAACATAAAATTGAACATACCAATTAGGATCTGACTAAAAATAGGCTCTCCAAAGGGTGGTGCGGTCTGCACAATGCATCACCTGCGGCAAACTACCTTCCCTTTAGGACACTACAGCACCTAATGTCACAGGGAGGCCAAAAAGATTATCAAGGACAACAACCACCCAAGCCACTGCCTGTTCACCCCGCTACCATCCAGAAGGTGAGGTCAGAACAGGTGCATCAAATCTGGGACCGAGAAACTGAAAAACAGCCATCAGACTGTTAAACAGCCATCATTGACACAGAGAGGCTGCTGCCTACATACAGACTCGAAATCATTGGCCACTTAAAACCTCTCTAGGGGACGTGGGACGGTAGACCCCCACCTGGCCAACATCCAATGAAAATGCAGAGCGAGAAATTCAAACTACAGAATTGTAAACATTTAACATTCTTTAAAATACACATGTAATATGTCAAATTAAAGCTTGTCTTCTTCTTCTTCTTCTTAATCCAGCCACGGCATCAGATTTCAAGAAGGCTTTACGGCGAAAGCAAACCATGTGATTATCTGAGCACCCCATGAAATAAACACAGACAATCATATTTCATCCCGCCAGGCGTGACACAAAACTCAGAAATAACGATATAATTCAAGCCTTACCTTTGAAGAGCTTCTTCTGTTGGCACTCCAATATGTCCCATAAACATCACAAATGGTCCTTTTGTGATTAATTCCGTCGTTATATCTCCAAAATGTCAATTTATTTGGCGCATTTGATCCAGAAAAACACCGGTTCCAACTCACGCAACATGACAACAAAATACCTAATTAGTTACCTGTAATCTTTGTCCAAACATTTCAAACAACTTTCCTAATACAACTTTAGGTATTTTTTAACGTAAATAATCGATCAAATTTAAGACGGGATAGACTGCGTTCAATACAGGATGAAAGCTTTCAGGTCACACGCCCCAACCACAACAGTACACTTCACTCTACCCTCGTTCTGAACAGGGCCACTTCTTCATCTCTCAAACGAAAAACATCAACCAATTTCAAAAGACGATATGACATCCAGTGGAAGCGATAGGAACTGCAAGCAAGTGCCTTACAAATCTAGATCCCCATGAAAACCTAATTGAAAAGGGGTTTCACCAAATAAGTTCGGTTATACGCATAGACATCATTCAAACAGTTTTACAAACTTCAGAGTGTTTTCCATCAAATACTACCAATTATATACATATATCCTAGCTTCTGGGCCTGAGTAGCAGGCAGTTTACTTTGGGCACCTCAGTCATCCAAACTTCCGAATACTGCCCCCTACCCCGAAGAAGTTAATAAATGGATCACTAGTCACTTTAATAATGCCACTTTAATAATGTTTACATATCTTGCATTACTCATCTCATATGAATATACTGTATTCTATACCATCTATTACATCTTGCTCCTCCATATATTTACATGTACAGTGGGGAGAACAAGTATTTGATACACTGCCGATTTTGCAGGTTTTCCTACTTACAAAGCATGTAGAGGTCTGTAATTTTTATCATCGGTACACTTCAACTGTGAGAGACGGAATAAAAAAACAAAATTCAAGAAAATCACATTGTATGATTTTTAAGTAATTAATTTGCATTTTATTGCATGACATAAGTATTTGATACATCAGAAAAGCAGAACTTAATATTTGGTACAGAAACCTTTGTTTGCAATTACAGAGATCATACGTTTCCTGTAGTTCTTGACCAGGTTTGCACACACTGCAGCAGGGATTTTGGCCCACTCCTCCATACAGACCTTCTCCAGATCCTTCAGGTTTCGGGGCTGTCGCTGGGCTATACGGATTTTCAGCTTCCTCCAAAGATGTTCTATTGGGTGCAGGTCTGGAGACTGGCTAGGCCTCTCCAGGACCTTGAGATGCTTCTTACGGAGCCACTCCTTAGTTGCCCTGGCTGTGTGTTTCGGGTCGTTGTCATGCTGGAAGACTCAGCCACGACCCATCTTCAATGCTCTTACTGAGGGAAGGAGGTTGTTGGCCAAGATCTCGGAATACATGGCCCCCTCCATCCTCCCCTCAATACGGTGCAGTCGTCCTGTCCCCTTTGCAGAAAAGCATCCCCAAAGAATGATGTTTCCACCTCCATGCTTCACGGTTGGGATGGTGTTCTTGGGGTTGTATTCATCCCTCTTCTTCCTCCAAACACGGCGAGTGGAGTTTAGACCAAAAAGCTTTATTTTTGTCTCATCAGACCACATGACCTTCTCCCATTCCTCCACTGGATCATCCAGATGGTCATTGGCAAACTTCAGACCGGCCTGGACATGCGCTGGCTTGAGCAGGGGGACCTTGCGTGCGCTGCAGGATTTTAATCCATGACGGCGTAGTGTGTTACTAATGGTTTTCTTTGAGACTGTGGTCCCAACTCTCTTCAGGTCATTGACCAGGTCCTGCCGTGTAGTTCTGGACTGATCCCTCACCTTCCTCATGATCATTGATGCCCCACGAGGTGAGATCTTGCATGGAGCCCCAGACCGAGGGTGATTGACCGTCATCTTGAACTTCTTCCATTTTCTAATAATTGCGCCAACAGTTGTTGCCTTCTCACCAAGCTACTTGCCTATTGTCCTGTAGCCCATCCCAGCCTTGTGCAGGTCTACAATTTTATCCCTGATGTCCTTACACAGTTCTCTGGTCTTGGCCATTGTGGAGAGGTTGGAGTCTGTTTGATTGAGTGTGTGGACAGGTGACTTTTATACAGGTAACAAGTTCAAACAGGTGCAGTTAATACAGGTAATGAGTGGAGAACAGGAGGGCTTCTTAAAGAAAAACTAACAGGTCTGTGAGAGACAGAATTCTTACTGGTTGGTAGGTGATCAAATACTTATGTCATGCAATAAAATGCAAATTATTACTTAAAAATCATACAATGTGATTTTCTGGATTTTTGTTTTAGATTCCGTCTCTCACAGTTGAAGTGTACCTATGATAAAAATTACAGACCTCTACATGCTTTGTAAGTAGGAAAACCTGCAAAATCGGCAGTGTATCAAATACTTGTTCTCCCCACTGTACATATTCTTATTCCATCCCTTTAATTGGATTTGTGTGTATTAGGTAGTTGTTGTGGAATTTTTAAATTACGGTTAGATATTACTGCATTGTCGGAACTAGAAGCACAAGCATTTCGCAACACTCACATTAACATCTGCTAACCATGAGTATGTGACCAATACAATTTGATTTGATTTGATCATGAGAAAACAAAGAGATAATTACTTGACATATAAGGAAAGCTTTGACTATGCACAAACTCAATGAGAATAGCCTTGCTATTGAGAAAAGCCGCTGTAGGCAGACCTGGCTCTCAAGAGAAGACAGGCTATGTGCGCACTGTACACAAAATGAGGTGGAAACTGAGCTGCACTTCCTAACCGCCAAACGTATGACCATATTAGAGACACATGTTTCCTTCAGATTAGACAGATACACAAAGATTTAGAAAACAAACCCAATTCTGATAAACTCCCATATCTACTGGGTGGAATACCACAGTGTGCCATCACAGTAGCAAGATTTGTGACCTGTTGCCACAAAATAAGGGCAACCAGTGAAGAACAAAAACCATTGTAAATACAAAATGAACCTCTCTCCCCCCCGGGGAGAGGTCTTTGTGAGCTATACTCAGCCTTGTCCAGGGTAGTAAGTTCGTGGTTGAAGATATCCCTCTAGTGGTGTGGGGGCTGCGCTTATATCCTGCCTGGTATAGTCAGACGGGGCCACAGTGTCTCCCGACCCCTCCTGTCTCAGCCTCCAGTAATTATGCTGCAATAATTTATGTGTCGGGGGGATAGGATCAGTCTGGGAGTTTTTCCTCTTCTCTCAGAGGACCTGAGCCCTAGGACCATGCCTCAGGACTACCTGGCCCGATGACTCCTTGCTATCCCCAGTCCACCTGGTCGCGCTGCCGCTCCAGTTTCAACTGTTCTGCCTGCGGTTATGGAACTGTGACCTGTTCACCAGACGTGCTACTTTGTCCTGGACATGCTGTTTTCGACTCTCTCTCTCTACCGCGCCTGCTGAACTCTGAATGATCGGTTATGAAAAGCCAACTGACATTTACTCCTGAGGTGCTGACCTGTTGCACCCTCTACAACTACTGTGATTATTATTATTTGACCCTGCTGGTCTTCTATGAACGTTTAAACATCTTGGCCATATACTGTTATAATCTCCACCCGGCACAGCCAGAAGAGGACTGGCCACCCCTCATAGCCTGGTTCCTCTCTAGGTTTCTTCCTAGGTTCCCGTTTTTCTAGAGTTTTTTCCTAGCCATCGTGCTTCTACATCTGCATTGCTTGCTGTTTGATGTTTTAGGCTAGGTTTCTGTATAGCACTTTGTGACACCGGCTGAAGTAAAAAGGGCTTTATAAATACATTTGATTGAAATTTGATTATTCTCTGGCTGTCTCCATAGGAGAACCCTTTGGTTCCAGGTCGAACCCTTTTTGTTCCAGGTAGAACTATTTTGGGTTCCACGTAGAACCCTTTCCACACAGGGTTCTACATGGAAGTTGAAAGGGTTCTACATATAACCAAAAAGGTTTCACCCTAGAACCAAAAAGGGTTCTTCTAAGGGGATGGCCAAAGAACCCTTTTGGAACCCTTTTTACTAAGTGCGTACAGCACAAACAGATTTGGGACCAAGTTAATACGATGTTGAGGGTTAAATAAAGGGTTAAAGGGTTGAGGGTTAAATAAATACGAGATGGAGGCTCAGTTTTGTGGGATTTGCTTGTCTCGACATCGTTTCGAGATTATGGACTACATAATCTGCGTAATGTGCCAAAAATGTGCCAAAAATGTGCCAAATAGCATGCTATCTGTGAGGAGTTCAACCAACCTCATTACTCTAATGTGGTATGTGGGGGAAAACGATGGGCGCCTGGAGATGAAATACCCTGTATGTTATATCATTTTTTAAAAATTCTACAGAGCTCTATCCTTTGTTTCCTACCTAGGGAAACCTTCACTGGTCTGGGATCAGAATTTTGGAGTACAGATGAACAAAGAAAAAAGGGATGGGGCTAGGTTTGAAGATAGAGATGCAGCTTTCATGACGTGGCCCTTTCTGGTTATAGATCGTGGCATCCCCCTCTCTCCTACACCCAGGTTCTGTTATCTCAGGTTGTAAATTCCTGGAGGAGACTCTCTCCCCTGGCCATGCAGAAAGATTGTAACAGTAGAACAAAGTAACTCCTTCTACATCACAGAACTTCAGAACTGAACAATATCCATGTTCAGTTCTCAACATTATCCATGTTTTGGAGAAGCTACGACCCAGTCCGTTTTGTTTCATATTTGTGACCTCATGAAAGACAGTACAGCCACATTACCATAGCTCTGTTTATACACGTGCCTGCATTATGAGGTTTGTGTCTAATTATTGTATAAAATGAATGAGTAAAGATGAACCTATTTGTGAAATGATGTAATGTGATGTTAATTACTGTGAGAGAATTGTGTTCCCTTTAAAGTTCAACTAAGTCATTGGCCCGCCCCCATGAGCACCGACATGATCTGGCTCATGGGACAGCCCTTTCCTATTGTTATGAATAAAACCCCCTCCTGAAGAAATCCTCTTCAGACCACATGTACCTCGACGAACACCGGGGGCACAGGTTGAGTTCAGACCACAAAACCTCAGTATAAGCTTAGGTTGTAATGGTTGTTGAATTCCTAACCATACCACGGGGAGCATTGGCTACACGGCGGGAAATGGTGAAACTCTGAGACTATCGATCCTGACAGAATAAGAGCAAATCTTAGATACTACTTACTAGTTTGCAGCTAGAAATGATGTCAACCTGGGATGCGAAGACCTACAACCGCCGAAACATCTATATCTATAAAGAACATTTCTGAATGGCACTCTGAAGTATCCATTCTAACCATGAAAGACTTCAGGGAAGCAGAGAGGGGCTGGGATGAACTTTCCAACAGAACGACTGATGATTCCAACAGAGATCACGACGACACACTGGGTGTAAATATATATTGATTGCAATTATTCCCAAATGAGTGAGCGTTTAAGTGCAAAGGATTAGCATTTCAATTAATATAATTATCAACTGTGTAGCGACTCCTTCGGCTCAGCCCACTAGGGAACCTCCCTTATCATTTCCTTGTAACCATATCTACTGTGTTGTTTGTTTTTGCAATCCTGTGATTATTTAGTTAGTTGGCAAATAAATGATTAAGACAATTGATGTATGGATGATTCATAGTAAAGGCTGGGTTCGTGCAGATTACCAACAATTTACTACGTTTGGAATGAGACTAACGTGAGGTAAAGAATAATTCATTAATTAGAAGACTAATGGATCAGTTATTAAAATATCTGAATATCTGAATCTGATATCTGATATTAGGAAAATTATAACTTTGTAATCTGAAGATTTTCCTTGGTGCCCCGACTTCCTAGTTAATTACATTTACATGATTAGTTTAATCACAAAATAATAATTACAGAAAATTGATTTGATAAAATAACACAACACAGCCATGATTTAGTGTAGTTCAGTGGCGTGTATTCATGGATGCCAAGGGAAGCCCCCCCCAAAAAATGGACAAAACATTTTACAAAATAAAAAACGTAATCAACAGAAGAAATGTGAATTGCTGCATCTCGTTGTGTTGTTGTCCTCCGGTGGCTAGCTAGCTAGTTAAAATCATCCCTTTCCTAAATTAGCCATAGGATGGAGATTTGGATTTGGACTTGTTGTTTCACTTAATTCTCCGTACTGGCCAATGATTATAATGGCGATTGGGATCCAAACAAAAAATTCATACATTGTGCCCCTGGCCTGAGAGGATGGAAGTTCAATATGTAGCTAGATGTAGTAGGCTAATGTTAACTAGCTGGCTCCTCGTTGCCCATGAAAGGAAGTTAGGCAGGCGAACAAACATTTTAGCCAGGTAGCCTCGGACAACTAAACTAAAAGCGTGTACTGTATGACAGAGTCATGGACCATTTCAGCAACATGAAAAAGAGGAGGACGGTACTTGCGTTCCTCTACAAGTAGTCAACATGTGTTTTCTACTTGCACGCACACGTGCACACACACAGTCTTGTTTAAGTAACCTTGTGGGGACATACAATTCAGTCCCATTCAAAATCCTATTTTCCCTAACCCCTAACCCTAACCTTAAACCTTAAACCTAACCCTACCCTAACCCTAAACCTAAACCTTAACCGTAAACCCCCTAGAAATAGCATACAACCTTGTGGGGGCTAATAAAATGTCCCCAGCTGGTGACATTTTTGTACATTTACAATTATTGTGTTGTCTACACAAGTATAGTAAAAAACGTCCACACACACACACACACAGAGAGAGAGAAATCAGTCCCATGGACAGCACAGCCACATCATTTATAGCTTACGTTGTATTGGACTAAATCGTATTTGGTATCTTTAAGTTGTCACTTTATTAGACGAAGCGTAGGTGATTTGATGATGTTGTTGAAATGTTGAAGTTGAAATGGTGCTTGAATGGTGAAAACTGAAAACTCTCCGTGGTTCTAAATCACACACACACACACACACACAGTCTTGTATAAGTCACCTTGTGGGGACACAATTCAGTCCCATTCAAAATCCCCTCTTGCCGCTCCGATCCTTTTAGCGGGATCATTTTCGTCTATATCCGGTGAATTAGAGCGTCAAATTCAAATTAAATTACTGAAAATATTTAATTTTCATGAAATCACAAGTGCAATACGCCAAAACACAGCTTAATTTGTTGTTAATCCAGCCGGTGTGTCAGATTTCAAAAGGGCTTTACGGTGAAAGCAAACCATGCGATTATGTGAGGACAGCTCTCAGCAGACAAAACAATACAAACAGCTAGCAGCAAAGTAGATTGGTCAAGAAAGTCAGAAAAGCAATAAAATGAATCACTTACCTTTGATGAGCTTCGTATGTTTGCACTAACGAGATTCCCAGTTACACAATAAATGTTTGTTTTGTTTGATAAAGATTCTCTTTATATCCAAAAACCTCCATTTGGTTGGCGTGTTTTGTTCAGTAATCCACAGACTCATACGGTCACGACAGGCAGACGAAAATTCCAAATAGTATCCGTAAAGTTCGTAGAAACATGTCAAATGTTTTTTATAATCAATCCTCAGGTTGTTTTTACAATAAATAATTGATAATATTTCAACCGGACGGTAGCCTTTTCAATGGCAGAGAGAAAGAAAAGGTCTCGCTCCCGGCGCGTGCATGCACAAATCTGAGGACATCTGGCTATCCACTGCTGCGATGTGATCATTCTTGCTCATTTTTCAGAATAAAGTCTAAAGACTGTTCAAAGGGACCACAAGGTGTGTGGAAGCCATAGGGAAAGGAATCTGGATGATATCCCTTTAAATGGAGGATAGACTTGCAATGGAAAATAGTAGTTTCAGAAAAACAGCACTTCCTGGATGGATTTTCCTCAGGTTTTCGCCTGCTATATCAGTTCTGTTATACTCACAGACTATATTTTGACCGTTTTGGAAAATTCAGAGTGTTTTCTATCCTAATCTGCCAATTATGTGCATATTCTAGTTTCTGGGCCTGAAAAATAGGCAGTTTACTTTGGGCACGTTTTTCATCCAAACATCAAATACTGTCCCCTAGCCTAAAGAGGTTTTAAACCCTAACCCTTACTCTAACCTTGGCAGTAACCTTAACCCTAACATTAACCCTAACCGTAAACCCCCTAGAAATAGCATTTGACCTCGTGGGGACTAACAAAATGTCCCCAGTTGGTCAAATTTTTGTTCATTTACAATTGAAATGTTGAAGTTGAAATGATGCTGGAATGGTGGAGGCAGCTCCTGTTTTCTTTAGAACTGGTGATAACTCTACGTGGCTCTAAATCAGTAGTTGTTTAGTAGTCCATAAATGTTAACTTGCTTGACCATGCTGTAGGTCATGTAACTGTTTGTTAAATGCAATATGCTTTGTTCACTGGACAGATGTTGCTCTCCGGGTTTGTGATGAAACACATGTGTGACTGTGTGACTGTCTTACTGTGTGACTGTCTTCTTATTGTCTCGGCCCTATGCTTATATATTATGGTGGCATATGAACTAACAGGTTGAAGAGCAAACAATGCAATTATTACATCACATAGGCTGCAATAAGTTTTTTTTTCCCTTGCTTGTCTTCCCTAGTGAATTTACTTACGCATCCCTACTGTTTTAGTTTGTGGGGGAATTTGTTTCTTCCTCATAGCTCATTTCAGTAGCTCAAACCGTAGCTCTATTCAGTTATTTTCTGTTTTTCCCCAAGATCTTTCTATTTCATCACAAAACTCTTCTTCTAACAAGTTACTCTATCACTCACATAGAAAACCAATTTATGTCTGATTTCGGTCCGATTTCTATGCGTGAAACAAAGGTCAACAAAAGGTCACGAAAAGCCTCAAAAATGCAATAACTCTGTGAGCACAAACTTGTTGAATCAACATTGTTTCAACGTAATTTGTCAACATATTGTGACGTGGAAAATACATTGGATTTGAAAAAGTAATCAACAACAGATTTTATGTACAAATTCAGCATATTTTGGGGTTTTCTATGTTAAAAATGGGTTCATTTTAAGGTTGTTTTAAGGTTACATTTCAACCACAGAATTATGTCATCATGTTATATGTTATAAAAAAACAATAGGCTGGGCCGCACCTTCTACTGGAGAGTTTATCTACAGCTATCCATTTGGTCTCTCCATCTGGAGACGTGAATCCAACATAGCAATTATTAGTTTGTGGACAAACTGGATATTAAATTGTTTTTGGTTGTCAATGCAACCAAATATAAGGAGGAGATATATCTTCTGCTTTGATAGTTCAATCTGTGCAACTGGCTTTAATTCCAGTTTGTCAAATGAATAATAAATTGGTTGGATTCACGTCTCCATTTCAACTTTAAATGCACTTTAAATAATAACGTTTGATTTAGTTCAATTCATTAACCATTTTTGGTTGAGATGGAGATGTGAATCCAAAATATCAATTATTCATCTGTAGACAAACTTGAATTAAGACCAGACTAAGTCTGGTGCACAAAAGATACATCTCCTTCAAATGTTGATATTTGTTTGCATTGACAACCAAACACAATATCACTTTTGCAATACAGTAAATAGTAGGGCTGGGACGATAGCCCTAATGTTGGAAACAAACATCATTATGATGTCATCCAGAGTTGCATGTTTTGTTTTCCAAGCTACAGCACACAATATAACTATACAATAGTTTACATATAGCATGTTTTTAAACGACCAAAGGGTTTAGTCTGCTTGGTTTGTGTTTTCATTTTTGAACATTTTATTTTTTGCCAAAATATTGCGATACTGGTATAATCACAGTGTTACGGCTCTCGTTGGTGGTAGGAAGAATGGACCAAAGCGCAGGGTGGTAAGTGTTCATGATTCCTTTTATTCAAACACTTAAACAAAATAACAAAGCGACCGCGCACAGTTCTGTCAGGTATAGACACGAAACAAAAAACAAGATCCCACAAAACCCAAAAGGAAAATGACAACTTATGTGATCCCCAATCAGAGACAATGATAGACAGCTGCTTCTGATTGGGAAACACACACACACACACACACACACACACACGGCCAAAAACAAAGAAATAGAAAACATAGACTTTCCCACCCGAGTCACACCCTGACCTAACCAAACATAGAGAATAATTAGGATCTCTAAGGTCAGGGCGTGACACACTGTCACGTTCGTCGTAATGAGTAGACCAAGGCGCAGCGTGAGTAGAGTTCCACATAATTTTTTAATAAACTGAAACTCACCAAACAATACAAACAAGTAGAAACGAAACCGTGACGCTACTGGTGTTCACAAAAGCAACTTACTGTAGACAAGATCCCACGAATCACAATGGGGAAATGGCTACCTAAATATGATCCCCAATCAGAGACAATGATAAACAGCTGCCTCTGGTTGGGAACCATATCAGGCCACCATAGAAATACAATTCACCTCGATGACCCACCCAAGTCGCAATCACGCCCCAACCAACATAGAGAACAGTTTACTATGGTCAGGGCATGACACACACAGCCCCTGTAAATAGCCAATTAACTTGTCGACAAGTTAACAAATTATATGTTGGACTCACATCTCCATCTAAACCTAAAATAAAAGTTAAAGAATAGGATTAAGCCAATGGCTCAGATGAACCTATGTAATGGAGAAGGTGGAACGTTTTAAATTCCTCGGCGTACACATCACACACAAGAAATGTGGCTTGTCATCTAAAACTCTGACAAACTTTTACAGATGCACATTTGAGAGCTTCCTGTTGGGCTGTATTCTGGTACAGCAACTGCACCGCCCTCAACCACAAGGCTCTCCAGAGGGTGGTGCGATCTGCACAACACATCACCGGGGGCAAACTACCTTTCCTCCAGAACACCTACAGCACCCGATGTCACAGGAAGGCCAAAAAGATAATCAAGGACAACAACCACCCGAGGCACTGCCTGTTCACCCCGCTACCATCCAGAAGGCGAGGTCAGTACAGGTGCATCAAAGCTGGGACCGAGAGACTGGAAAAACAGCTTCTATCTCAAGGCCATCAGACTGTTAAACAGCCATCATTGACTCAGAGAGGCTGCTGCCTACATACAGACTCAAATCATTGGCCACTTTAATAAATGGATCACTAGTCACTTTAATAATGCCACTTCAATAATGTTTACATATTTTGCATTACTGATCTCATATGTATATACTGAATATTATACCATCTATTGCATCTTGGCTATACCGCTCGGTCATCGCTCATCCATATATTTATATGTACATATTCTTATTCCATCCCTTTAGATTTGTGTGTATTAGGTAGTTGTCGTGGAATTGTTAGATTACTTGTTAGATATTACTGCACTGTCAGAACTAGAAGCACAAGCATTTCGCTACACTCGCATTAACATCTGCTAAGCCTGTGTATGTGACCAATACAATTTAATTTGATTTGAAACATTAGATACGTCTATTTAAATGTTGAAATTTGGCTGTGTTGTCAACCAAACACAATTCAATATTACTTTTGTAATACAGTAAAGAGAGAAAATTGAAGGCTGTCTTAAACTAATGTAACAGTATTTATTCAACACATCCATGGCCATGTTGAGGTTACTGTAGCTATAAATGTCTTCTTATGTAATCATAGAAAGCATGCATGTTCAACATAGCATGCAAAGATCACAGGTTTGTGGAAATCTTCACAATTGCTATAATAATCTATGCAGAATCTCGAACAGCATTGACCACCTGCACTATGTACATTTAATGTAATCTCAACTGCAATCCAGGTTATTTGGTTGTGATATTAGATGAAGCATAGTGATAACACATTAAGTTGTATAAATACAAAATATCTGACATTGTATATTTGAACTTTGTTGTGCTTTTAAATGGTTGAACGTGCAGTGATATTTAGATGACAAATAAACCAAAAATCAGACATTGTTTTTCCATGAGAATTTGGTTGTGCTTTTAGATAGTTGAAATCATAGTAATAACACATTGGGAATTCAACAAACTTTCTTTTTAAATTGGTGACTAAAGATTGAAATCTTAATGATCAATGTCTCAACCAAATATTATCCCACTTTCCATGTTGAAATCACGTGGTGTGTGCCCAGTGGGAAAGCCCCTTTCTCTGTAAACACACCGAAATGGGATTCTGACATTGGTGACTGGTGCCCAGTTTTTGGCCACACCATTTGTGGCTGAGATTGTCTCGCTGTTTATGGGGGAACAAAATATCAAATGTAATTGAATGATAATCCTAATCCTAAACGGAAATTTGTCTGTAATCCAGAGGTCTCTGTTCCAAATGAAGAGACTCGCTCCAATCCAGTCTGCTGCTTTGGTAGTCTTTGATGAAAATAGATAGGTCAACAAAGGTCTATTATTGTCATGCATGGAAAATGTGATGATGTTGTGTTGCATTTTGTGATGTAGATGTGGGAGTGTTTTAGGTCAGTAAAAGCTTAATGAAGAGGTTATATTGTCTGGTTTCCCAGAAACAGATTGAGCCTAGTCCTGAACTATAAAGGACTGTCAATGGAGAATCTCTATCGAAATAGCCTTTTGTCAACAGTTGTCTTTTTGAGCCTATAAATCCACAACACAAAACCATCTTCCTTCCTAAATATAATGATGTGGGCAAATATGGGTCAATAGAGTCTTAAATCATTGATACAGGAAGTGTAAACATGTATTTTCTATGCAGACTAAGTAAAAAAAAAAATATATTGTCTAGAGAGGCATAACATGAACACTCAACAACAGGAAGAATAGCTGCTGCTTTGGCAAAGGCTAATAAACCAATAAATACAAACATATTATGCAAAATACAGAGAGCACATTTCATTCATTCCACATCAGTCTTCATTGGGATGCCTGATATTCTCTTGCCACTGCACAAGTAGATCTTATTCAGTAAATAATTATGGGATAGGGAAAGTCCATTTCTCAGTTCCATGGACTTAATCAGACTGTTTCCTATTCTTGTCTGAGCAAATTGGTACATGGTTGCCTGTAGTGATGGGCATTCCGGCTATTTTCAGTGAGCCGGCTCGTTCGGCTCAGCTCACCAAAAAGAGCCGGCTCTTTTGGTTCCCAAACGGCTCTTTAAAAAAATATGTTTTGTATTTTTCAAGTCAAACAGTTTGCGATAGTTTGACTATGATTGGTGTTAAAACAATTCTAATGAAATTAAATGAAATCATACTCTACCTTAAGCACAATGTATTTAAAAATGCATTGGTTTCTTATGAAAAAGGATGCTATTAAACATTTGCATTTACAGTATAACTTTTTAATGTATATAAACAATGTGCATATAAATCTAACCATTCAAAACATTACATTTACATTTACATTTAAGTCATTTAGCAGACGCTCTTATCCAGAGCGACTTACAAATTGGTGCATTCACCTTATGACCTCCAGTGGAACAGTAGTGCATCTAAATCTTTTCAGGGGAGGGGGTGAGAGGGATTACTTTATCCTATCCTAGGTATTCCTTAAAGAGGTGGGGTTTCAGGTGTCTCCGGAAGGTGGTGATTGACTCCGCTGTCCTGGCGTCGTGAGGGAGTTTGTTCCACCATTGGGGGGCCAGAGCAGCGAACAGTTTTGACTGGGCTGAGCGGGAACTGTACTTCCTCAGTGGTAGGGAGGCGAGCAGGCCAGAGGTGGATGAACGCAGTGCCCTTGTTTGGGTGTAGGGCCTGATCAGAGCCTGGAGGTACTGAGGTGCCGTTCCCCTCACAGCTCCGTAGGCAAGCACCATGGTCTTGTAGCGGATGCGAGCTTCAACTGGAAGCCAGTGGAGGGAGCGGAGGAGCGGGGTGACGTGAGAGAACTTGGGAAGGTTGAACACCAGACGGGCTGCGGCGTTCTGGATGAGTTGTAGGGGTTTAATGGCACAGGCAGGGAGCCCAGCCAACAGCGAGTTGCAGTAATCCAGACGGGAGATGACAAGTGCCTGGATTAGGACCTGCGCCGCTTCCTGTGTGAGGCAGGGTCGCATCTGCGGATGTTGTAGAGCATGAACCTACAGGAACGGGCCACCGCCTTGATGTTAGTTGAGAACGACAGGGTGTTGTCCAGGATCACGCCAAGGTTCTTAGCGCTCTGGGAGGAGGACACAATGGAGTTGTCAACCGTGATGGCGAGATCATGGAACGGGCAGTCCTTCCCGGGAGGAAGAGCAGTTCCGTCTTGCCGAGGTTCAGCTTGAGGTGGTGATCCGTCATCCACACGGATATGTCTGCCAGACATGCAGAGATGCGATTCGCCACCTGGTCATCAGAAGGGGAAAGGAGAAGATTAATTGTGTGTCGTCTGCATAGCAATGATAGGAGAGACCATGTGAGGTTATGACAGAGCCAAGTGACTTGGTGTATAGCGAGAATAGGAGAGGGCCTAGAACAGAGCCCTGGGGACACCAGTGGTGAGAGCACGTGGTGTGGAGACGGATTCTCGCCACGCCACCTGGTAGGAGCGACCTGTCAGGTAGGACGCAATCCAGCGTGGGCCGCGCCGGAGATGCCCAACTCGGAGAGGGTGGAGAGGAGGATCTGATGGTTCACAGTATCGAAGGCAGCCGATAGGTCTAGAAGGATGAGAGCAGAGGAGAGAGAGTTAGCTTTAGCAGTGCGGAGCGCCTCCGTGATACAGAGAAGAGCAGTCTCAGTTGAATGACTAGTCTTGAAACCTGACTGATTTGGATCAAGAAGGTCATTCTGAGAGAGATAGCGGGAGAGCTGGCCAAGGACGGCACGTTCAAGAGTTTTGGAGAGAAAAGAAAGAAGGGATACTGGTCTGTAGTTGTTGACATCGGAGGGATCGAGTGTAGGTTTTTTCAGAAGGGGTGCAACTCTCGCTCTCTTGAAGACGGAAGGGACGTAGCCAGCGGTCAGGGATGAGTTGATGAGCGAGGTGAGGTAAGGGAGGAGGTCTCCGGAAATGGTCTGGAGAAGAGAGGAGGGGATAGGGTCAAGCGGGCAGGTTGTAGGGCAAAGAGCACAGGGTAGGGCAGTGTGAGCAGAACCAGCGGTGTCGTTTGACTTAGCAAACGAGGATCGGATGTCGTCGACCTTCTTTTCAAAATGGTTGACTCATCTGCAGAGAGGGAGGAGGGGGAGGGGGAGGAGGATTCAGGAGGGAGGAGAAGGTTGCAAAGAGCTTCCTAGGGTTAGAGGCAGATGCTTGGAATTTAGAGTGGTAGAAAGTGGCTTTAGCAGCAGAGAGAGAAGAGGAAAATGTAGAGAGGAGGGAGTGAAAGGATGTCAGGTCCGCAGGGAGGCGAGTTTTCCTCCATTTCCGCTCGGCTGCCCGGAGCCCTGTTCTGTGAGCTCGCAATGAGTCGTCGAGCCACGGAGCGGGAGGGGAGGACCGAGCCGGCCTGGAGGATAGGGGACATAGAGAGTCAAAGGATGCAGAAAGGGAGGAGAGGAGGGTTGAGGAGGCAGAATCAGGAGATAGGTTGGAGAAGGTTTGAGCAGAGGGAAGAGATGATAGGATGGAAGAGGAGAGAGTAGCGGGGGAGAGAGAGAGCGAAGGTTGGGACATACCATCCGAGTAGGGGCAGTGTGGGAAGTGTTGGATGAGAGCGAGAGGGAAAAGGATACAAGGTAGTGGTCGGAGACTTGGAGGGGAGTTGCAACGAGGTTAGTGGAAGAACAGCATCTAGTAAAGATGAGGTCGAGCGTATTTCCTGCCTTGTGAGTAGGGGGGGGAAGGTGAGAGGGTGAGGTCAAAAGAGGAGAGGAGTGGAAAGAAGGAGGCAGAGAGGAATGAGTCAAAGGTAGGCGTGGGGAGGTTAAAGTCGCCCAGAACTGTGAGAGGTGAGCCGTCCTCAGGAAAGGAGCTTATCAAGGCATCAAGCTCATTGATGAACTCTCCGAGGGAACCTGGAGGGCGATAAATGATAAGGATGTTAAGCTTGAAAGGGCTGGTAACTGTGACAGCATGGAATTCAAAGGAGGCGATAGACAGATGGGTAAGGGGAGAAAGAGAGAATGACCACTTGGGAGAGATGAGGATCCCGGTGCCACCACCCCGCTGACCAGAAGCTCTCGGGGTGTGCGAGAACACGTGGGCAGACGAAGAGAGAGCAAAACAAAAAACAAATACAATATGAACAGCATAATAGAATATTGCACCATGTCAAAGAAAAATAAATAACAATGTGCAAAACTGCAGCATCCCACTTAAAACATTAAACTGGTCCCTCTTTTCTCTCTCTTCTTTATTGCCATGTTATAACCAGCAGCACACAGCAATGCTGACCAGATGTTGCTTTTATGAGAGATTTGCATTCAGAAATGCAAGCTGCCTCACTTTCGAAGGGCTGATGCGGTTTCTTCTCTCAGTAATTATCTGTCCCGTTTTCGAGAAGACTCTCTCAGAGGGAATGGATGAGGCCACTATGCAGAGTCTCCCTGTCATGACTTTAGTAAGCTGCCGGTAGACAGAGGCCTTGTTCTTCCACCAGCTCAGCTCACATGCAAATGTTTAATAGCATCCTTTTTCATAACAAACCAATGCATTTTTAAATACATTGTGCTTAAGGTAGAGTATGATTTCATTTAATAATTTAATTAGAATTGTTTTAACACCAATCATAGTCAAACTATCGCAAACTGTTTGACTTGAAAAAATACAAAACATATTTTTTAAAGAGCCGTTTGGGAACCAAAAGAGCCGTCTCTTTTTGGTGAGCTGAGCCGAACAAGCCGGCTCACTGAAAAGAGCCGGAACGCCCATCACTAGCTTGCCTGCACTCCACGGTTGCATGTTTTGGCTAACTTACATCTCAGCTACTGCCGACAAGGACTAAATTGATTAGGCTGCCTCAGTTGAGAGGTTGACTTATGATTCTTAAAAAGTTATTTCACTCAAACCTAACACTCTATCACTTCTGGTAGACTAGTGAAAAATTACATACATTCTGCTCTGTTTCTCCATTTCTTTGAAAAGCACAAATGGATGACATGGGAATCTTGCTGGCTTTTAGGCTCTTAACCTTCATAACACGTGTCTGCCTGCACAGCAAAATAGTAGAATATCATTTTTGGGGGGTAAAAACACAACTGTGTGCAGTACTTGTTATGAAATGTCATAAAATATTCATGTTGACGCGTCTTCTCAAAAGAGCATTTCGGGTTAACGACATCTCACGTTGACTCGGGCTGTATTCTCGTTCATTTCCGGAGGGCACGTCAGCGGACGAGTCGCATAGAGCGAGAGTGCGCTGTCTCTTCATGGGTTGGGACAACCGAAGCTCCATTCATTCTATCCTCCTAAAGAAGATCGCCCCGAGCGCAATGCTGCTGCAATTTTGAAACAAATACTATTTACAATTGTGTAAATATTGGAAACATGACCCGGGCTCATTGCAGAATCAATACGTTAGTTTGTGATAGTAATTTGGCTGGTTTGAGAAACGCCGATCGTTGACTAATGGTCCGGGACCTCTCTTCGCCGATGGGGTAGCAGCTAGCTGGATACGAAAACAGCGTCAACTCCGTGTTCAGTCAACTCCGTGAGCAAGGCACAGCCTGTCCAAGCCTTCTGTGGTGAAAAGGTTCAGCAACCAAGTGCTGAACTAGCCTATTCGACTTCAACAATCCTCCTGTTTGACTGAATTATGTACCAGGTGCAGGTAAGCTTACGATTTTAAAAGCAGTCCTCCAAAAGCCAGTTTTTCACGCCATAATGGCACGTGTAGGCTACATAACCTAGTAAAAAACGGTGATACTATAGCCTACAGACTGCTTGAGGACATCTTATGGAAGTAAAATGAATTACTATAAAACATTGTGCGGACATAAGATGAATGACGATAGAAATTAAGTAGTTTTTGCAAGAGTAATAACATTTAACACACTGAGTGTACTAAACATTAGGAACATCTGCTCTTTCCATGAGACTGACCAGGTGAAAGCTATGATCCCTTATTGATGTCACTTGTTAAATCCATTTCGATCAGTGTAGATGAAGGGGAGGAGACCTGTTAAAGAGGGTTTAACCCTTGAGACAATTGAGAAATGGATTGTGTATGTGTGCCATTCAGAGGTTGAATGGGCAAGACACGATTTGTGTCTTTGAACGGGGTATGGTAGTAGGTGCCAGGCGCATTGGTTTAAGTGAGTCAAGAACTGCAACGCTGCTGGATTTTTCATGCTCAACAGTTTCTCTTGTGTATCAAGAATGGTCCACCACCCAAAGGACATTCAGCCAATTTGACACAACTATGGGAAGCTTTGGAGTTAACATGGGCCAGCATCCCTGTGGAAGTCTTGACACTTTGTAGAGTCCATGCCCGACCAATTTAGGCTGTTCTGAGGGCAAAGGGGGCTGCAAACTCAATTATTAGGAAGGTGTTAATGTTTTGTACACCGTCTATACGAACCAGCCAGGGAATGCCTACAACCTTTACTTCAATGAGTGAGACCAATTTATCTTTTAATGATTTAAACTTCAGTTTATATTGCAGTTTTCTTTATTGAGAGTGAGTCGTTATTTTGTTTCTATTAGTGGACCACTTATCAACATCTAAGCTATCATGACTGTGCATGCTGAAAGCACATTTTAGGACTCCCTCTTACAGTGCATTCGTGAAGTATTCAGACCCCTTGACTTTTTCCACATTTTGTTATGTTACAGCCTTCTTCTAAAATGGATTTAAAAAAAATCCCCCCTCAATCTACACACTACCCCATAACTACAAAGCAAAGCAAAAACTGTTTTTTAGAAATGTTTACTAATTTATAAAAATACAAAGCTGAAATATCACATTTACATAAGTATTCAGACCCTTTACTCAGTACTTTGTTGAAGCACCTTTGGCAGCGATTACAGCATTGAGTTTTCTTGGTTATGATGCTACAAGCTTGGTACACCTGTATTTGGGGGAGTTTCCACCATTATTTTCTGCAGATCCTCTCAAGTGCTGTCAGGTTGGATGGGGAGTAGAGGTCGACTGATTAATCGAAATGGCTGATTAATTAGGGTCAATTTTCAAGTTTTCATAACAATCGGTAATCAGCATTTTTGGACACCGATCATGGCCGATTACATTGCACTCCACAAGGAGACTGCGTGGCAGGCTGACTATCTGTTATGCGAGTGCAGCAAAGAGCCAAGGTAAGTTGCTAGCTAGCATTAAACGTATCTTATAAAAAAACAATCTTAACATAATCACCAGTTAACTACACATGGTTGATATTACTAGTTTATCTAGCTTGTCCTGCGTTGCATATAATCGATGCGGTGCCTGTTAATTTATCATTGAATCATAGCCTACTTCGCCAAATAGGTGATTTTTAACAAGCACATTCGTGAAAAAAGCACTGTCGTTGCACCAAAGTGTACTTAACCATGAACATCAACGCCTTAATTAAAATCAATACCCAAGTGTATATTTTTAAACCTGCATATTTAGTTAAAAGAAATTCAGGTTAGTAGGCAATATTAAACTAGGAAAATTGTGGCACTTCTCTTGCTTTCATTGCACGCAGAGTCAGGGTATATGCAGCAGTTTGGGTCGCCTTGCACGTTGCGAACTAATTTGCCGGAATTCTACGCAATTATGACATGACATTGAATGTTGTGCAATGCAACAGCACTATTTAGACTTATGGATGCCACCCGTTAGATAAAATAGGGAACTGTTCTGTATTTCACTGAAAGAATAAACGTTTTGTTTTCGAAATGATCGTTTCCGGATTTGACCATATTAATAACCTAAGGTTCGTATTTCTGTCTGTTATTATAATTTTCTTTGATTTGATAAAATCAATTTAGCCTCAAATAAATAATGAAACATGTTCAATTTGGTTTAAATAATGCAAAAACAAAGTGTTGGAGAAGAAAGTAAAAGTGCAATATGTGCCATGTTAGAAAGCTAACGTTTAAGTTCCTTGCTCAGAACATGAGAACATATGAAAGCTGGTGGTTCCTTTTAACATCAGTCTTCAATATTCCCAGGTAAGAAGTTTTAGGCTGTAGTTATTATAGGACTATTTCTCTCTAACATTTGTATTTCATATACCTTTGACTATTGGATGTTTTTATAGGCACTTTAGTATTGCCAGTGTAACTGTATAGCTTCCGTCCCTCTCCTCGCCCCTACCTGGGCTCGAACCAGGAACACATCTAAAACAGCCAGCCTCGAAGCATCGTTATCCTTTGCTCCACAAATGCCGTGGGGAACAAGGGGAACAACTAATTCAAGGTCTCAGAGCGAGTTCCGTCACCGAGTGCCGTCATGCAAGGGGAACAACTAATTCAAGGTCTCAGAGCGAGTGCCGTCACCGATTGAAATGCTATTAGTGCGCACCCCGCTGGCTAGCTAGCCATTTCACATCAGTTACACCAGCCTAATCTCGGGAGTTGATAGGCTTGAAGTCATAAATACTTCAATGCTTGAAGCACGACGAAGAGCTGCTGGCAAACGCACGAAAGTGCTGTTTGAATGAATGCTTACTGAATGAAGCCTGCTGCTGCCTACCACCGTTCAGTCAGACTGCTCTATCAAATCATAGATTTAATTTTAAGATAATAACACACAGAAATATGAGCCTTAGGTCGAATCCGGAAACGATCATTTAGAAAACAAATGTTTTATTCTTTCAGTTAAATACGGAACCGTTCCGTATTTTATCTAACGGGTGGCATCCCTAAATCTAAATATTGCTGTTACATTGTACAACCTTTCAATGTTATGTTATAATTATGTACAATTCTGGCATATTAATTACGGTCTTTGTTAGGAATAAATGGCCTTCACACAGTTCGCAACGAGCCAGGCGGCCTAAACTGCTGCATATACCCTGACTCTGCTTGCACGGAACACAAGAGAGGTGACACAATTTCTCTAGTTAAAAGTCATGTTAGCAGGCAATATTAACTAAATATGCAGGTTTAAAAATATATACTTCTGTGTATTGATTTTAAAGAAAGGCATTGATGATTATGGTTAGGTACACTGGTGCAACGACAGTGCTTTTTTTCGCGAATGCTCTTGTTAAATCATCACCTGTTTGGCAAAGTATTATATGCAACTCATATTTACTGATGATGATATTTACTATTTTAACTAGTGATTATGTTAAGGTTGATTGTTTTTTTTAAAAGATAAGTTTAATGCTAGCTAGCAACTTACCTTGGCTTCTTGCTGCACTCGCGTAACAGGTAGTCAGCCTGCCACACAGGCTCCCCGTGGAGTGCAATGTAAGGCAGGTGGTTAGAGTGTTGGACTAGTAAAGTGTGATTCATCACTCCAGAGAAGCGGCAGGTAGCCTAGCGGTTAGAGCGTTGGACTAGTAACCAGAAGGTTGCAAGATCGAATCCCCGAGCTGACAAGGTAAAAATCTGTCGTTCTGCCCCTGAACAAGGCAGTTAACCCACCATTCGTAGGCCGTCATTGAAAATAAGAATGTGTTCTTAACTGACTTGCCTAGTTAAATAAAGGTAAAAATTAAATTGTCCACAATCGGTGTCCAAAAATGCAGATGATGAAAATCGGCTGTAATTTGTCGGACATTCCGATTTAATCGGTCAACCTCTAGAACAGACAGAGGCTTGCAGTACTACATAGAGCCATGACTACATGGAACTCTATTCCACATCAAGTAACTGATGCAAACAGTAAAATTAGATTAAAAAAACACCTTATGGAACAGCGGGGACTGTGAAGCAACACAAACATTGGCACAGACAAATGCTTACACACATGATAACATACACACTGTACATACACATGGATTTAGTACTGTAGATATGTGGTAGGGGCTTGAGGGCACACAGTGTGTTCTGAATTCTGTGAATGTATTGTAATGTTTTAAAATGTATAAACTGCCTTAATTTTGCTGGACCCCAGGAAGAGCTGCTCTTCATGGACCCCAGGAAGAGCAGCTAAAGCAGCAGCTAATGGGGATCTATAATAAGTACAAATACTCCTGCATTGTCGTGGCTGTGTGCTGAGGGTCGTTGTCCTGTTGGAAGGTGAACCTTCACCCTAGTCTGAGCTCCTGAGCTCCTCTGGAGCAGGTTTTCATCAAGGATCTCTCCGTTCATCTTTCCCTCGAGCCTGACTAGTCTCCCAGTCTCTCCCTCTGAAAAACATCCCCACAGCATCGTGCAGCCACCACCATGCTTCCTCCAGACGTGTCACTTTGCATTCAGGCCAATGAGTTCAATCTTGGTTTCATCAGACTAAAGAACATTTTTCCTCATGGTCTGAGTCTTTAGGTGCCTGTTGGCACACTCCAAATGGGCTGTCGTGCCTTTTACTGAGGGGTGGCTTCCATCTGGCCACTCTACCATAAAGGCCTGATTGGTGGTGTGCTGCAGAGATTGTTGTCCTTCTGGAAGGTTCTCTCCTTTCCACAGAGGAACTTTGAAGCGGTGCCAGTGACCATCGTGTTCTTGGTCACCTCCCTTCTCCCCTGATTGCTCAGTTTGGCTAGCTCTAGGAAGTCTTGGTGGTTCCAGTTTTCTTCCATTGAAGAACGGACGCCACTGTGTTCTGGGGACCTTCAGTGCTGCTGTGCCTGAACACAATCTTGTCTAGGAGCTCTACGGACAATTCCTTCCACCTCATGGCTTAGTTTTTGCTCTGACATGCACTGTCAACTGTGGGACCTTATATAGAGAGGTGTGTGTCTTTCCAAATCATGTCCAATCAATTGAATTTATCACAGGTGGAGTCCATTGAAGTTGTAGAAACATTTCAAGGATGATCGATGGAAACAGGATGCACCTGAGCTCAATTCTGAGTCTCATAGCAAAGGGTCCAAATACTTAAGTAAAATAAGGTATTTCTGTTTTTTATTTTTAATACATATGTAAACAATTCTAAACCTGTTTTCTGTGTCATGATGGGATATTGTGTGGAGATAGATTAAAACATTTAAAAAAAAACAATTTTAGAATAAGGCTGAAAGTTTTTGTGGAAAAAGTTAACCAACCCCTACATACTAATTTCATCTTCAAGTTGTCTCGCTGAAATGTTCTTAATCTTTCAAATGACTGCTCGAGCATTTGATTCATGCCTGTTGGAAGATTCCAAGGAAGTGCATTTTTGTCACTATACATTAAATGCTAACCTCCTATATTGCAATGCTCCTCAAACCATGCTGATGCAAAAATGATGACGGGACACTATTTGGCAGGCATCAAGTTTTATCTCACGAACATGAGTACTCAATGCACAGTATATGCATATCAGGGTGGAGGGGCAAATACACCTGAATACTGAGAAGAGACACTAAGTGAGAACCTTGATGTCAGATAAGTGGACAATCTGTACAATACTTAAAGTACCCCCCCCCATGCAGTCTTTTTTTTTTACATTTGATTTTTTAAATTGTCACTGTTCATGAAAATAACTCCAAATATATGTTTTATTATTTATATCCCTGAGTGTCCTTTTGCCATTTAAAATGCCCAGTCTGATCGTGTGGGCTTATTGATGGAACTGTAAATATTTACATACACAGCCCTGATTGGTGGATAGAATCGTCTAGACCAGGAGTACTCAAATCTTACCATACGAGGTCCTGAGCTTGCTGGTTTTCTATTCTACCTGATAATTAATTCCACACAGCTGGTGTTAAATCGGTTCCTGATTAGAGCGGAACAATGGAAAAATGCAGTGGAACTATCTTCGAGGTCCAGAGTTGAGTTTGAGGGGTGTAGACTTGACCCCTTCAAAGTAGGAGGATCCATATGCAAATAGAAGCTTTCTGGTCATTGGTAAGAAATAATCAGATTGTGATGTCATGATTAGGGATGCACGATATATTGGTGAACTTAACGGAAATCGGCCGATGTCTGTCTAGTTTAACGCCGATGTGTAAAACCGATGTCAAAGCTGACGTGCATACCTATATAATGTAGGCACATGACGTAATGACCCCACGTAAAATGTAGCGCTACACATGCAACACAGCATTCTTAACCTAGCCCACAACGTCTGCTGTGTGGCTGAAAGATTAAGAAAATTTCAGCGAGACAACGCCAAGATAATGGATTTTTATTGCCCTTGACAATCAACCGTTCTCTGTCGTGGGTGATGTTGGCTTTCACCGACTGGTCGACTACCTGTACACACTACCAAGTGTGCTGTTTTTCAGATGTTGCCCTACCGGAGTTACACAGTAATAGCGTCACTGCTATTAGCTTAAACGACTGACATTTGGACCAGCGATATCAGCCCCATGAACATGCTGAGTCTGAGTCTGATATGCTGAGTCTGATAGCACAGTGTGTGGTGGAGGATTTCGTACTGAGGAAAGTCGTATTGCATGCTCATGAATGTGCTGGTTGTCATACCGCTGCTGCCATTTCAATGGCATTTGAGAACATGTTTGAAACATTTAAACCTGAACACACTAGCTAGCTCCATTCGAACAACTGACTGGAGAAATAAGCTCATCAACTGCGCCTGCAGCAGACGTGATACCCTCTGTCATGGCATTGAAACTGATTTTTTAAATTGTCATTTCAAGTTTTCATAACAATCAGAAATCGCTATTTTTTTGGGGGCGCATATTTGTATTATTCGTTTTCTTTTCTTTACACCTTTTTCTTTAATCTTTATTTAACTAGGCAAGTCAGTTAAGAACACATTCTTATTTTCAATGACGGCCTAGGAACGAGGCAGAACGACAGATTTGTACCTTGTCAGCTCGGGGGAATCCAATCTTGCAACCTTACAGTTAACTAGTGCAACGCTCTAACCACCTGCCTTACGAGGAGCCTGCCTGTTATGCGAATGCAGTAAGCCAAGGTAAGTTGCTAGCTAGCATTAAACTTATCTCATAAAAAAACAATCAATTAACGACTGTCGTTGCTTCAATGTGTACTTAACCATAAACATCAATGCCTTTCTTAAAATCAATACACAGAAGTATATATTTATAAACTTGCATTTTTATCTAAAAGAAATTCAGGTTAGCAGGCAATATTAACCAGGTGAAATTGTGTCACTTCTCTTGCGTTCATTGCACGCAGAGTCAGGGTATATGCAACAGTTTGGGCCGCCTGGCTCTTTGCGAACTAATTTGCCAGAATTTTATGTAATTATGACATAACATTGAAGGTTGTGCAATGTAACAGGAATATTTAGACTCATGGATGCCACCCGTTAGATAAAATATGTAACGGAAAAAACGTTTTGTTTTCGAGGTGATAGTTTCCAGATTTGACCTAAGGCTCGTATTTCTGTGTGTTTATTATAGTTAAGTCTATGATTTGATAGAGCAGTCTGACTGAGGGGTGGTAGGCAGCAGCAGGCTCGTAATGTCAAAATATGGTTTAGAGAGATATCTTTATAATTCCTGTAATAAGAGTGAACTTGAAAGGGGTTCCTTCGTTATTTTACCGTTCATGTCTTCCATAGAGAATGTCTTGATCTACTTCAAATAAGGTCTGTGTTTCGTGCTTAAACCACCTCAGGTTTTGATACCATATCTCACTAGGAAATGTTTGTCAAAATATTTTCATAAATCCACCAATTTTTTTTTATCTTCTGGTCATTACCTGTCCTATGGATATCTACACAGTTATAAAATAATCAGGTGGTGTAATCCTAACGAAACACAGATTTATTTTAAGTCAAAAATATCCTATGATTAATGAAGGAACCGCATTTCAGATTTTGCTAGAAGGTATTGGGAATTATGACTAGCACTTTGGTAGTCAATTCTTACCATGTCCATTATTAAAATAGGATTTCCTGCATATAGAAATTAGTTTTTGTTTTCAACATTCATCACAGGTAACTTAAGCTCTATTTTTATTCAAACAGTTGATGTATTTGTCTCTAAAGACTCTTCAGTGCCATTGTCAAGAGCTGTGTGTGTGTTTTACAGATGGCAGAGAAAGCCACCCGTGTGGGACTTTTACATGGAATTGGCACCAGGGAAAGCAAGGCGTCTTATTTGTGATAAAGATGTAAGCATGGGTTCAGCAACAGCTAAATAAAAAAATACCACCAACCTTTTGGAATCACCTTAAGAACACCCATCCAAAAGCCCATAATATGTATTATATTAAGTTAAAATAAGTGTTCATTGCTCATTCAGTATTGTTGCAATTGTCATTATTATAAAAATGTATATACAGTGGGGAGAACAAGTATTTGATACACTGCCGATTTTGCAGGTTTTCCTAATTACAAAGCATGTAGAGGTCTGTAATTTCTATCATAGGTACACTTCAACTGTGAGAGATGGAATCTAAAACAAAAATCCAGAAAATCACATTGTATGATTTTTTAAGTAATTAATTTGCATTTTATTGCATGACATAAGTATTTGATCACCTACCAACCAGTAAGAATTCCGGCTCTCACAGACCTGTTAGTTTTTTTTAAGAACCCCTCCTGTTCTCCACTCAATAGCTGTATTAACTGCACCTGTTTGATCTCGTTACCTGTAAAAAAGACATGTTTACACACACTCAATCAAACAGGCTCCAACCTCTCCACAATGGCCAAGACCAGAGAGCCGTGTGGACCTCAGGGATTTTTCAGACCTGCACAAGGCTGGGATGGGCTACAGGACAATAGGCAAGCAGCTTTGTGAGAAGAACAACTGTTGGCACAATTATTAGAAAATGGAAGAAGTTCAAGATGACAGTCAATCACCCTCGGTCTGGGGCTCCATGCAAGATCTCACCTCGTGAGGCATCAATGATCATGAGGAAGGTGAGGATCAGCCCAGAACTATCACGGCAGAACCTGGTCAATGACCTGAAGAGAGTCTGATACACAGTCTCAAAGAAAACTATTAGCAACACACTGGTCATGGATTAAAATCCTGCAGCGCACGCAAGGTCCCCCTGCTGAGGAATGTCCAGGCCCGTCTGAAGTTTGCATGACCATCTGGATGATCCAGTGGAGGAATGGGAGAAGGTGTGCTGATGAGACAAAATAAAGCTGTCAAACTCCACTCGCTGTTTGGAGGAAGAAGAGGGATGAGTACAACCCCAAGAACACCATCCCAACCGTTGGAATCATTCTTTGGGGATGCTTTTCTGCAAAGGGGACAGGACGACTGCACCGTATTGTGGGGCCATGTATCACGAGATCTTGGCCAACAACCTTCCCTCAGTAAGAGCATTGGGTCTTCCAGCATAAAACCTGAAACACACAGCCAGGGCAACTGACTGGCTCCGAAATAAGCATCTCAAGGTCCTGGAGAGGATAGCCAGTCTGTCAGACCTGCATTGAAACTGAAAGTGGTTGCAGGAGCTGGAGAAGGTCTGATTAAAATCCCTTGCAGTGTGTGCAAACCTGGTCAAGAACTACAGGAAATGTATGATCTCTGTAGTTACAAAGGTTTCTGTACCAAATATTAAGTTCTGCTTTTCTGATGTATCAAATACTTATGTCATGCAATAAAATGCAAATTAATTACTTAAAAATCATACAATGTGATTTTCTGGATTTTTATATTTTTTATTCCGTCTCTCACAGTTGAAGTGTACCTATGATAAAAATTACAGACCTCTACATGCTTTGTAAGTAGGAAACACTGCCGATTTTTGCAGGTCATCAAATACTTGTTCTCCCCACTGTGTGTGTGTATCATTTTAAAATCGTCCGATTAATCGGTATCTGCTTTTTTTTTTACCTCTTTTTCGTTGAAAAATAATCTTTATTTAACTAGGCAATGCTCGATGCTAGGTACATGGACTTACTTCGAGCAGACAAACATTCTTAAATTTTCACAGCTGGACAAGATGGAAACAGACACAGTGACAGTGTGCACCGAGGAAGACAGGCCACACAGACTGAAACACTGCCTGATTTGTACCTTGTGAACAAATGAACAACGGCACAGGGAATGAAATAAATTTTTGATTATGTTTTACTGGTAATGGGGACATACGTACATATGCCAATTTTTTTTTGTGTGTTGGGTCAATTGTGCGCCTCCCCTCCCATGGTGATACATCCTGGATTCGAACCAGGGACTCTAGTGACGCCTCTTGCACTGAGATGCAGTGCCTGCCTGTTGTGTGTGTGTGTGTTATGTTTAACTGTACTAGAATGCTTAAAAGTAAAATGTTTAATATTGGTTATCGGTATCAGGTTTTTTTTAGCAAGGAAAATTTCACCTGGTGCTTGCTGGACTTTCTTGGGCGCCCTGAAGCCTTCTTCACAACAATTGAACCGCTCTCCTTGAAGTTCTTGAATCTTATAAATGGTTGATTTAGGTGCAATCTTACTGGCAACTTCCCTGTGAAGCCCTTTTTGTGCAAAGTAACGCACGTTTTCCTTGCAGGTAACCATGGTTGACAGAGGAAGAGCAATGATTCCAACACCACCCTCATTTTGAAGCTTCCAGTCTGTTATTCAAACTCAATCAGCATGACAGAGTGATTCTTGTCTTCGTCAAATCAATCACACCTGTGTTAACGAGAGAATCACTTACTTATGTCAGTTGGTATGATTTGCTGGACCTTCACTTGAACTCTGCATCCAGCAAATCAATTAAAGCATGTCTAAAGAACATTCAGAAATCTCTTCCAATACACATTACCTGTGAGCCAGTTGGTGAACCAGTTGCATGCACAGCTCAAGCAAGACATTCATCAGCATTTCTCTGACTACGTTCCTCCATTGAGTCAAATCATTTCTGATTCCAGGATGACCATGAGCTGTTGCTATCGATAAGGTGTCTGATTCATCATTTTCACCTCAAATAGAAATAGAGGGACTTCTATTCGATTACAATACCCCACCCAGTATTGTAATCAAAACTTACCAGAAAGCATGTAGTCCTTGGCTCAGACAGTGTAGTAGTGTGGGATCAATAGCTTCTCATTAGTGTGAAAGATTTACATTTACATTTAAGTCATTTAGCAGACGCTCTTATCCAGAGCGACTTACAAATTGGTGCGTTCACCTTAAGACATCCAGTGGAACAGCCACTTTACAATAGTGCATCTAAATCTAGTAAGGGGGTGAGAAGGATTACTTTATCCTATCCTAGGTATTCCTGAAAGAGGTGGGGTTTCAGGTGTCTCCGGAAGGTGGTGATTGACTCCTCTGTCCTGGCGTCGTGAGGGAGTTTGTTCCACCATTGGGGGCCAGAGCAAACAGTTTTGACTGGGCTGCGCGGAAAAGTGGTAGGGAGGCGAGCAGGCCAGAGGTGGATGAACGCAGTGCCCTTGTTTGGGTGTAGGGCCTGATCAGAGCCTGGAGGTACTGAGGTGCCGTTCCCCTCACAGCTCCGTAGGCAAGCACCATGGTCTTGTAGCGGATGCGAGCTTCAACTGGAAGCCAGTGGAGAGAGCGGAGGAGCGGGGTGACGTGAGAGAACTTGGGAAGGTTGAACACCAGACGGTCTGCGGCGTTCTGGATGAGTTGTAGGGGTTTAATGGCACAGGCAGGGAGCCCAGCCAACAGCGAGTTGCAGTAATCCAGACGGGAGATGACAAGTGCCTGGATTAGGACCTGCGCTGCTTCCTGTGTGAGGCAGGGTCGTACTCTGCGGATGTTGTAGAGCATGAACCTACAAGAACGGGCCACCGCCTTGATGTTAGTTGAGAACGACAGGGTGTTGTCCAGGATCACGCCAAGGTTCTTAGCGCTCTGGGAGGAGGACACAATGGAGTTGTCAACCGTGATGGCGAGATCATGGAACGGGCAGTCCTTCCCCGGGAGGAAGAGCAGCTCCGTCTTGCCGAGGTTCAGCTTGAGGTGGTGATCCGTCATCCACACTGATATGTCTGCCAGACATGCAGAGATGCGATTCGCCACCTGGCCAAAGATCTTGAGAATCAGCTGTACATGTGATGGAAGAATGCACTGTGCATGCAGAGGGTTGCAATTCCATTGAATTGTGGATAGTTTAACCCAAATATGCCACAAGACCTAGAATTGCCTTATGTGTATCCCACAAAAAAAGGTTCACTGTTATAAGCAAACTTTTTTTTGGATGAATTTAAGCAAAATTCCAGGGCTTAACTTCCCATGGAAAGTTTCCCGGAAAGTTTCCGACCCTACACGCATGGCTATATGTCATGTAGGTCTGACCAATCGCTATGATATACACATAGAAGTCTGTCTCTCTGTCATCTCTAATGGAAGAAGCATTGGCTGCGTACTTGTCCATTTCCGTCAATGTCAAATTCGGCCTTCGAGGGTTGGTGATGTATAGAGTGCGCTGTTAAAATGAAGTGATTTGTAAGAGAAACAACTTGAAGGAGACGAAACCTTAACTATGCTGGAGTTTTGAAACTCATCATCCTGAGATGTTTTGAAACATTAAATGGTTTCTTGTAACACTACTAAATCAAGTTTTGTGCAACACCTTGCCAGGGACTGGGAGCACTAACAGAAACAATTTGAAATGCCTTTTTTGTGTTTTCGAGTTCCATTTAGTACAGAATTAGATCCCTTTTTCTGAAGTGTCTTCATGATTAATGTTTTATGTATTTGATCATTTGTCATTTTAGCTGGTATTGTCAAGCACAGTGTTCAAACCACCAGCAGTAACTGGAGGTTGAACTTCAAGATTTGAGGATTCTGCGCTTGCCTCTTCCGTTGACAATCATGAATGGGTGCTGTCCTCATTTAACTGCAATTTGCCTGACTGTTTTGGTATCCATTCATCATTATCCATTACACCTCATCGCACAACAAGCTTAATACTAATATATAAATATACTCTTTCTTCAAACATATGCATACAACATTATGTGAAAGAATCATGAAGTCTACAAATGTTGAATTACCCACAATCCTTTCCTGGCAAGATAGGACATGTAAGGTGATTAGTTCAATCACTGTTTTCTCTCTCTTTGGTTATTCTCATGAAGATACTTACATTTTGAGCAATATATTAAGTTGGATTTTTTCATGCATTTATTTTTGGTAAAATTAAATGAACAAATTGAAATAACTTGTACACATTTAAAAAGATAGATTTTGGGGTTATTTTTTACACTTTGAGACAGTTATGAAATGACAGGGGGGGTACAGATTGGTGGGGGAAACGATTTGAAGGGTTGGAGCGGGGAATTTAATCCCGGTCTTCAGAAGGGAGGGATGAAGTGTCTAAGCCGGGTGCGTTACTGCTAGACGATGTGCGTTCATTTTCATTAAATAGGTTTATTTAGTTTTCTTTGTCAATTTCAATTCACCCCAGAATAATTTCTTAGTGTGGTTGAGTGGGTAACATTCCAAAGAAATGTACTATATTATTACCCATCCTGTTTCCAATCTGTCTAAATAAAGCAGGGGGAAAAAATAAAGGTGGAAATCCACAAAAAATATTCTCCATAGGCCCTTTATCAGTCAATATTTAGGCTATATACCATTTGCATTTCTGAACCATTGATTGTATGAGAAACATTGTTTTTGTATTTTGATTCTGTGTTTTACATGCATTGAATCCCCTGAAAGTGTTTTCACAATGCTCTCTTAAAAACACCAATATTCAGGTTGAATAACCACTTTGCGTGTTTTAGTATACTTCATTTCTGTTTTAAAACACATTCTGTGTATTAATTAAAGCACTACATTGGGTTTACATTCAAACACCAGATATCAGCTTAGGTGCACTACTTTTCATGGTTTCATTACACAATCATGGTGTTTTGAGACTTTACATTTTTACAGAGGGTGGCCGAAGAGGCAAAGGGAGAGCACGACACAGCAGCTGAAGATGGCTGTTTTGTGGGCTGAAGAATGAGCTTTAGGGGGAGAAAAGATGGTGAGACCCATCTTAACTCATAAATGTCCTCCCTCCTGCGGTTTATGGCTCGAGGTTGATTTGTCCCTGCTCTTTGATAGGAATTTAATGGCCATGTCAAGGTGATGCCTCTGAAGAGAAAACAATTGTGAAAATGAGAAGATGTGGGTGGTACAAAGTGCTAAATGTTTAATTTGAACAATTACGGATTGTTCAGGTAAATGGCTATATTGGTGACTCAATGAGTCTGAGGTCCAGTCCTTGTTCCTGGCTTGGTCTTGCATGTGCTTTTAAAGGGTAGGTTGACCTTTTAGACATAATCATTGTTTTTCAGACAGTGTTTAAGTCCTGGATTCAGATTTGTTTAAATAGCCATGGCTAATGTTTATTTTACATTTTTATTCAACAAGGTAAGATCCATTGAGGTTAAAAACCTCTTGCGAGGGTGACCTGGCAAGAAGGCTAAACGGGGAAATATAATATATAAAATACAAAACCCATCTCAGTTCTAAACTTAGGAACAGACAAGGACAGCAGCGACTGTGAACGAAGACTGTATTTAGTGACTGATCTGGTCAGTAGGCAACAGAAATACAAAGGGACTTGCCCCATCAATGCTTTGTACACAGAAATGCCCCAGTGCTTTAGCCTCCTGGTGGAGAGAGAGGGCCATTGCACCATAGCATGCAGATAAGTGATGAGTGAGTGATCTAGCTTTGGTAATACATCTTGAAGCACCATGATACACTGTGTCCAGAGTTTCAGGTACTTGCTGAGGCATATAGACAATATCACTATAATCCAGCACTGATTTAAAAAAAAAGTGCTTTGAACAAGATCCTTTCTGACTAACAAAGTTAGTCACCACCTAACCAAACAACAATAGGAGTGATAGGGGCATGGTTCGCAATTTTAAAATTGCATAGACAAACCGTGATTGGAAGTTACTAAGATCTGATTAGGCCCAAAATTTGGGACATGCAAACCATACTGCCTCTATCCTAACTGTTTAAAAAGTGAACCTACCCTTTTTAAATGTCTCTGTCCATTTTGTAGAACAAACACCGCTTCCAAGTAAAACAACCTATATGACCAGAACACCCTATGATTTACTGTCTATAAATGTTCAAATAAGAAAATGGACAGCGAAAATGCTCTAGCCACAATTACATGCTCTTAAGTGCGTTGGGATTCTGTAATTTGTTTGCAGAGGTCTGTCTTTTAAAACTGTGTGACAATACAATGTGGTTCCACTTGACTGTTCAGCCAATGCTAAGTTAACACTTTTCACACCTGCGCTGAGGAAAAATCACTTTGACCAATCTCTGATTTTAAACCAGTAAAACTTAACACTTAAAGGAAATGTTCAGAGGTTTGATGTTATTGGTTGGCTGTTTTTCAAAGCTGTTGAGCAATAATACACTGCTAAAAAAAATAAAGGGAACACTTAAACAACACAATGTAACTCCAAGTCAATCACACTTCTGTGAAATCAAACTGTCCACATAGGAAGCAACACTGATTGAAAATACATTTCACATGCTGTTGTGCAAATGGAATAGACAACAGGTGGAAATGATTGGCAATTAGCAAGACACCCCCAATAAAGAAGTGCTTCTGCAGGTGGTGACCACAGACCACTTCTCAGTTCCTATGCTTTCTGGCTGATGTTTTGGTCACTTTTGAATGCTGGGGGTGCTTTTACTCTAGTGGTAGCATGAGACGGAGTCTACAACCCACACAAGTGGCTCAGGTAGTGCAGCTCATCCAGTATGGCACATCAATGTGAGATGTGGCAAGGTTTGCTGTGTCTGTCAGCGTAGTGTCCAGAGCATGGAGGCGCTACCAGGAGACAGGCCAGTATATCAGGAGACGTGGAGGAGGCCGTAGTAGGGCAACAACCCAGCAGCAAGACCGCTACCTCCGCCTTTGTGCAAGGAGGAGCAGGAGGAGCACTGCCAGAGCCCTGCAAAATGACCTCCAGCAGGCCACAAATGTGCATGTGTCTGCTAAAATGGTCAGAAACAGACTCCATGAGGGTGGTATGAGGGCCCGACGTCCACAGATGGGGGTTGTGCTTACAGCCCAATACCGTGCAGGACGTTTGGCATTTGCCAGAGAACACCAACATTGGCAAATTCGCCACTGGCATCCTGTGCTCTTCACAGATGAAAGCAGGTTCACACTGAGCACATGTGACAGACGTGACAGAGTCTGGAGACGCCGTGGAGAACGTTCTGCTGCCTGCAACATCCTCCAGCATGACCGGTTTGGCGGTGGGTCAGTCATGGTGTGGGGTGGCATTTCTTTGGGGGGCCGCACAGCCCTCCATGTGCTCGCCAGATGTAGCCTGACTGCCATTCGGTACCGAGATGAGATCCTTAGACCCCTTGTGAGACCGTATGCTGGTGCGGTTGGCCCTGGGTTCCTCCTAATGCAAGACAATGTTAGACCTCATGTGGCTGGAGTGTGTCAGCAGTTCCTGCAAGAGGAAGGCATTGATGCTATGGACTGGTCCGCCCGTTCCCCAGACCTGAATCCAATTGAGCACATCTGGGACATCATGTCTTGCTTCATCCACCAATGCCACATTGTACCACAGACTGTCCAGGAGTTGGCAGTTGCTTTAGTCCAGGTCTGGGAGGACATCCCTCAGGAGACCATCCGCCACCTCATCAGGAGCATGCCCAGGCGTTGTAGGGAGGTCATACAGACACGTGGAGGCCACACACACTACTGAGCCTCATTTTGACTTTAATTAAGGACATTACATCAAAGTTGGATCAGCCTGTAGTGTGGTTTTCCACTTTAATTTTGAGTGTGACTCCAAATCCAGACCTCCATGGGTTGATACATTTGATTTCCATTGATAATTTTTGTGTGATTTTGTTGTCAGCACATTCAACTATTTAAAGAAAAAAGTATTTAATAAGAATATTTCATTCATTCAGATCTAGGATGTGTTATTTTAGTGTTCCCTTTTATCTTTTTGAGCAATGGTATACAAGGTTGCTTGTATTCTGGGCAGTGTTTGAAGTGAAAGTAATATAATTATATAGGATTAACATGCTAACATGTTAAACAATCTCTGTTTTGAATGGTCATTTATGTCATTTATGGTCATGGAAAACTGAATGCCATCTTTTATCAAACTGAAGGTTATTGTCATGTAGTGGTTTTGGACCAACGGAAGCATCTGTGCACATTAACCATCCTAATGGAAGATGAACGTAGTCAAGCTCTGGCTTAAGTGCTAAGTCCCACTAATGACACTATGGCCTCGGAAAGATCACACAATTTTAAATGTTTGCTTTTCTCGTTGGGAATTAAGCACATCAATGCCAGTTTTTCCCGTACATGTTAAGAAACTGGAGTAAACTGTACATTTATGCAAATGCAAAGGCACAACAGTTTGATGTCCTCAATTGATACGAAGGGGTGAGATATTTATGACAGGGATTTATTAAGTTATATTGAACAAGTGTACTTAATCAAATTGTGTTATTACAGAATCATACATCACTTGTATGATAGAGAAATGGACATAGTGAGTGACAGAGGAGTGATGGGGAGCCAGAGGGGTTCTGTCTAAAGGAAAAGTTGTGTCGCAACCGTAGACTTGTGGATGGATTGGAGTCAGTTGCTGAGCCTCAGATTAGCCGACGATAGACTAATAGGAAATGTGTGGGAAGAACAGTTGGCTGGTATGCCCTCACCCACTAGTACACTTGAGCTGATTAACTTTGGTTCTGGCCCTCTACAGGATGTCTGGTAAGAACAAGGCAGATGATTCAGCGGTTTTATTGTTTTTTTCCTTTTTCACCACCACACATTAGGCACACACAGTTGGCTGGTACGGACGAGCCCCCACTTGTCACGAACCGGCTCAAAGCCTGTAACAAAAGGGAGACAACGTGGAGATGAGGAGTAACAAAACATATATTTATTAAATACAGTAACTAAGTATAATATACAATGGTGTGTGTAATCAGTAGTATAAGTGAGTGTTTTGCATGCATGAATGTGATAATGCAGGGTGTTGAAAGGTGCCAAAGCAAATAACCAAAAACCACCAAGATACACAAAATCTAGAAAGGTGTCTGCATGGAGAGAGTCTCTTCCATGAATGGGGAAGTGGTGTATTTATCCTGGGACACACCGGGCCCAGGTGTTTCCCATGTAGCTGACGACCCTCCCAACTCCGCCCACCAGCATCCTAATAAGGAAACAAGAACAAAGAGAATACGGCAGACAGAGTGGGAGGGTCGTCACAACAGACACACTCGGAATGAATAGGAATCTTACTTGTGAACTGTTGTAGTTAGATGCACAGGGCAGAGCAGCAAAGGGACCGGATAAGATGGAGTCCTTGTTTATGTTTGGCTGAACTAGAGGTGCAGCTGTTAGCCAGTGTCACTCTAGAGCAGGGTTTCCCAACTGCTTGAATATTCCCAACAGTACACATTTTTGTTGTAGCCCCGGACAAGCACACCTGAATCAACTTGTCAACTAATCATCATGCACTCATTGAGTTGAATCAGGTGAGTTAAAACAAAAATGTGTGATATTGGAGGTGCTCGAGGACTGGAGTTGGGAAACACTGCTCTAGAAAACCATGGGGGCCAGGAGGGTGCCGGCTCCAACGCACGTAAGGAGCTTAGGGACTGACCCCATGAGGGAGGTGCACAGAGATGTGGAGTTAGTCCTGGGCCGCCCCATGGAATGCCACGGGTGGCGGAGGATCCTGTAACTCAGCTGGTGCAGGACTGCTGGGGCACATCTGTGGGCACTGATTAAGATGCCGGAGGCTGGCCAAAGCTGAAGGAGGTGGCTTACGTAATGTGGCAGAGGAAGGCAATGGCTCCCATGGTGGAGCAGGGAGGCCTATGAGAGATCTGGAGGCAGGAGCAGGCTGGGCCCCAGAGTCAGTCAGGTGGTCTCTCAGGTGTGAGGGGGTCGTCCAGTGCAGAAGGTGGGTGGCCCCCCCAGATCTGGTGACAGCAGGGCCCCCAGGCCAGGAAACGGTGGGTCCCCCAAGTCAAGGGGTTGAGGGCTTAGCAGGGAAGGAAACCCAGGGCCTGACAGGGCAGGGGACTGAGAAACAAGCTGACTAGGTAACTTGATGCCTGGCATTAGGACAGGCGACGGGGTGTCGGCTGGGTGCTATGAACTGGCTAGAGGCAGAGACTGCAGAACTAGAGGGGCAGAGCTGGGCTTGTAGCAATGAGGGAGCTGACTGCTTGCCGACTGAGGCTGGGGATTTCGGACTAACTGAGGGCAGAGGCTGTGGACCTAGTATGGCAGCGAACCTAAAGTCTGGCAGAGTAGTGGACTGAGGGCCGATTTTAGGGCTGGAGATGGCAAAACTAGAACGGCTGAAGGCTGGGAGCCTCGTGCTGATAACGTTGGGCCTGACAGGGACACTGACTCTGGGCCTGACAGGGACACTGACTCTGGGCCTGACAGGGACACTGACTCTGGGCCTGACAGGGACACTGACTCTGGGCCTGACAGGGACACTGACTCTGGGCCTGACAGGGACACTGACTCTGGGCCTGACAGGCAGTGGTGGGAAAAGTACCCAACAATCATACCTGAGTAAAAGTAAAGATACCTTTTTATTATGAATAGAAAATGACTCAAGTAAAAGTCATCCAGTAAAATTCACCTTGAGTAAAAGTATTTGGTTTAAAATATACTTTATCAAAAGTAAAAGTATAAATAATTTCAAATTCCTTAAACCACACGGCACCATTTTCTTGTTTTTTTAATTTACGGAAAGCCACGGGCACACCAAAATTCAGACTTAATTTACAAACAAAGCATGTGTCTCGTGAGTCCGCCAGATCAGAGGCAGTAGGGATGATGGGTTGGTAAGTGTGTGAATTTGACTATTTTCCTGTCCTGCTAAGCATTCAAAATGTAACGAGTACTTTTGGGTGTCAAGGAAAATGTATGGAGCAAAAAGTACAATATTTTCTTAAGGAATGTAGTGAAATAAAAGTAGTAAAACTATCCAAGCATTAGATCTATTGTAAATGTTAATATTCGGTTGTGTTGTCAAACACAAATTCTATATTACTTTTGTAATACAGTAAATAGCCAGTCTTAAACTAATGTAACAGTATTTATTTAACACATCCATGGCCATGTTGAGGTTACTGTAGCTATAAATGTCTTATGTAATCATAGAAAGCGTGCATGTTCAACATAGCATGCATTGGTCGCAGGTCTGTGGAAATCTTCACAATTGCTATAATAATCTATGCAGAATCTCAGACAGCATGGATCACCTGCACTATGTACATTTAATGTAATCTCAACTGCAATCCAGGTTATTTAATACCTGACCATTTATTCCCATTTGAACTTTGTTGTGGTTGAAAGTGCAGTGATAACACATTTAGATGACAACTAAGCCAAAAATCAGACATTGTTTTTCCGTTGGATTTTGGTTGTGCTTTTAGATGGTTGAAAGCATAGTGATAACACATTGGGAATTCAACAACTTCTGTCTGGCCTTTTTAGAGGTTGAAATCTCATTGATCAACGTCTCAACCAGATATTACCCACATTTCCACGTTTAAACGACGTGGCCCAGTGGGATGTAATTCACTTGAGAGAAGAAAAATGCATAAAAGACTCTGACCAGCCACCCTCTGCAGACAGGGTTGAATATTTCTTTTTATTTTTCTTTATTATTATTTATTATTATTATTTTTTTTTCTTTCGACATTTCTTTGGCATGGGTGGGGATTTTAATGAGCAGCTAGTGTGACAGGGACAGGGCAAATCTGACCTTGATTCTGAAATGAATGCAATAAATAGAAGGATTGAGGCTGAAATGGCTTTTCTCAAGGCTGTATTAGGAGAAGCCTGTCCGTGTAGGAATATGGTATTTTTCTCTCCACAAATTATGGACTTGGGGGCTTAGTCTAACCAATTGCTTGCCTTTAGACTCTTTTCAATTGTGTCACAAGTATGAATGAATGTGCTCATATTATGGCGATAAACTATAATTCTGTCTGATTACATTCAGCCTGGATGTGAATGTATTAATATTTAGTTGATATACAGTACCAGTCAAAAGTTTGGAAACACTCTTTCAATGTTTTTTTCTTCTTCTACATTGTAGAATAATAGTGGAGACATCAAAGCTATGAAATAACACATGGAATCATGTAGTAACCAAAAATGTGTTAAACAAATCTAAATATATTTCAGATTCTTCAAAGTAGCCACCCTTTGCCTTGATGACAGCTTTGCACACTCTTGGGATTCTCTCAACCAGCTTCACCTGAAATGTTGTATTTTTAAATTTTATTTCACCTTTATTTAACCAGGTAGGCTAGTTGAGAACAAGTTCTCATTTACAACTGCGACCTGGCCAAGATAAAGTGTAGCAATTCAACACATACAACAACACAGAGTTACTGTTACGGATACAGTTATCCTGTGTGTATCCTGTGTGTGTGTGTATCCTGTGTGTGTTTCTTTTCTCTCCTTCTCCCCTCACAGGTGAAAACCATCACTCCCCAATCAGTCAACAATCAATCATCAATCAGAAGACACACCTCCTCCTATTTCCTACCCTATCACAGTTCCTTCCCCATGGTTTAAAAACCCCATCATTTGTTTGTTCTAGAGCTCAATCTCTCTGTAAATGCCATGTCTGTAGGTCTCTGTGTTTCACTCTCGCTTTGTGTCTTAACCTCTCTTTTGTTTAAGCACCTCATAGCACTTTGTCATCACCTGTGAGTATTGTTTTTGGGTTATGGTGTTTGTTTGCTGGTGGGAAAAGGGGAAACCAAGACAAGTCGCCCATGGGCATACACTACCCGTAGGTGAACTTTGTTAAATACACTAGTTAGAACTGGGCGGACCACCCACTGTATTTTTGGTTAGTTAGTTAGCTGTTGTTAAAGTAGGCTAGTCTAGCTTAGGGGTGTTTTTGAATACTTATTGTTTCTTTTCTTGGGTACAGCTCAGCCCCTTTTCCTGCTCCCCCCATTACCGTGTGTTTATAAATAAACCTAGAGTTTGACGGTAGATTTCAGTTGTCGTGGTTATTTCGTGCACACTTTTACTTTGTCACAATAATAATTTGCATGAGTTATGTTACGGGTCTCATTACCATCCCCCCTAGACTGTCGGGCCAAAAGGGATTCGTAACAGTTACACATGGAATAAACAAAACATACAGTCAATAATACAGTAGAACAAAAGAAAACAAAAAGTCTATATACAGTGAGTGCAAATGAGGTAAGTTAAGGAAATAAATAGTCCATGGTGGTGAAGTAATTACAATATAGCAATTAAACACTGGAATGGTAGATCGGCAGAAGATGAATGTGCAGGTAGGGATACTGGGGTGCAAAGGAGCAAAATAAATAAATAAATACCAGTATTTGCTCAAACACATTAAGAAGGAAAGATATTCAACATATTAACTTTTTAACAAGGCACACCTGTTAATCGAAATGTATTCCAGTTGACTACCTCATGAAGATGGTTGAGAGAATGCAAGGCAAAGGGTGGCTACTTTGAAGAATCTCAAATATAAAATATATTTTGATTTGTTTAACACTTTTGGTTACTACATTATTTCATAGTTTTGATGTCTCCACTATTATTCTGCAATGTAGAAAATAGTAAAAATATATAAAAACCCTTGAATAAGGACGTGTCCAAACCTTTGACTGGTACTGGAGATCAGAATTCGGGTGCAGCGCTTTTTTTTAGGTACAGAAGTATGCCCTATCTACTTCTGATATGACACCGATATGACATTTTTGACCGATATCTGATATTTTCCTTGCCAAAAAAAACGATGAACAATATTTAAAAGTTTTGCGGCCTTTTTAAGCATTCTAGTACAATTTAAATAGTTGAAACACACACACATTGACCAAAGTTATTTTGTTGGCATTACGCATGTTCCCATTACCAGTAAAACATAATCAAAACCTATTTATTTCACTTACTTGCTGTGCTGTCGTTGTTTATTTGTTCAGTCTCAACCAGGATTTCATCATACATGTTGAAATGGCAGCAGTGGTATGACAACCAGCACATTCATGAGCAATACGACTTTCCTCAGTATGAAATCCTCCACGACCCACTGTACATGCTCATGGGGCTGACATCGCTGGTCCAAATGTCAGTCGTTAAGCTAATAGCAGTGACGCTATTACTGTGTAACTCCGGTAGGGCAACATCTGAAAAATAGCTCACTTGCTAGTGTGTACCGGTGCTCGACCAGTCGGTGAAAGCCAACATCATCCACGACAGAGAACGGTTGATTGTCAAGGGCAATGAATTCCATTATCTTGACGGATTTCGCCTTTAAGTTGTCTCTCTGAAAATGTCATACTCTTTCAAATGACTGCTGGACTTGAATTTGTTTAGTTGTAGGATGTGCTTAGTATTTTTCTGCTTTTGTTCTGTGTAGCGCTGTATTTCTTGTGGCGTCATTACTTCCTCTGCGTCAAACTTGACATCGGGCCAATGACGACGTTGGCATTTTTAGCTAATATCGTCCCATTCCGATATGCTTACTGATATATCGTGCATTCCTAGTATGCCCCATCAGGGAGTTCTTACAATTAGTCATTTAACCTAATTTCCACCTTTTTTATGGTACTAAACGGAGACAGTTCTACAGTATAACGGTATTTTTATTTTGCATTGTCCATGCAATTTTCTCCGTTAGCTGTTTCAAGACAGTGATTCCAATTCCATTTTCTTTGCTCTTCACTGAGCATGCTTATATTGTAATTCCTCTTAGTCTTCTGAAAGAGACCTCATTCACGTTCTCCGAGAAGATTCAGAGGGTGTGAAATAAGCCCCAAAGCTCTTTATTACTCTGTCAATACAAGCTGCCCTTTTCTGTTAACAAGTATAGTGAGTTGATTTCTAGAACTGGAATAAAAAGGGGTTTTCTAACTATACAATTTAACAGTGACAGCGTGAGTGGGAATTCACATTAAAACTTTGGGTCATAATCTCCTGAACTGTCACTTGATTTACCTCAGCGTGAGGTAAAGGACACTCAAAGAAACTTTATGAATGTGTAAGTATGCTGATTCCCATCAGGTTGACCTTTGACTGCTTCAAATTAGGAGTATAGTCCCATGTAATCCTCATGAGTCCTGAAACATTTGTACAGCGAGTATCAAAAGGTGTTAGCTCAATGGACAGAGAATACCCCAACACCAAGGGCTGTGATTGGGTTCCTAGGAGTAGGTGGAAGGAGGAAGCTGCAGAAACTGAGGATGTTTGGTCGTACCTCTTAAATCTGACAGATGAAATGCGTTCTGGTGTGGTTATAATGCATTGTAAGACATAAGCTCTTTGTAAGATCTATTATGTTGAACAGTTCCAAAATCACGGAACATGTTATGTCTCGCAACAGTGTTTGTCTTTGTTCTCCAACAGAGCATCAAATAATAAAATCAAAGCCTTGTATGGCTTTTGAGAGATGTAGTGGAAACGTAAACATTGTGTGATGTATAGAAGAAAAGACATATAACAAAAACATGCATTACCAGGTGCAGTTAAGGTCAGACATAGGGCACCACTTTGCTAAAGGGCTGTTTCAAGTGTCTCACTACAATGGTTTAATCGGAGAGAAAGCTCAATGTTCAACATTAGAACTACTTTGTCTGCTCAGTATGATCAAAGCAGAGGATGCTTTATCAGCAGGCTATGGACCCTAAAGCTCTGGATATTGGTCTTCGTCATGCATCCTGTCAATTCACTTGAGAGAAAAAGCAGATGGTTGTCTGAAAGAACGCAGCACGTGGTTCTTAGGTAGAGAAATTAATCGGTGCCTTAACTTCAGGGTAGACGTTGGAGCCGAATGTTATCCATAACCCTCATGAGACATTCATGGCACATCATCTGACTTTTATAATAATAATGTATTACATTTGTTAAGCACTTTTCATTATACAAGAATAATCTCAAATTGCATAAAATAAGTTAAAATAGCTACCCAAACAAACATAAATAACCATATCATAAAAGCAACAAAGTCTAGACAGCTGATAAAGATGAGTCTTAAGGCTTGCTTTAAAAGCTCAAACAGTCTGAACAGCCCTGAGATTGACAGGAAGGGAGTCCCAAAGGCGTGGTGCGTGGGAGGAAAAGGCACGGTTCCCCATTGTTCAGAGCCAGGTCCAGAGCCAGGTCCTGGGTGCATGAAGCAGTTTGGTGAGGCTTGACCGTAGGGGGAGAGTAGATAGGGGGAGAGTAGATCAGACAGGTAGGCAAATCCAATCTCATTTAGGCTTTTGTAGGAGGATAATTTAAGTAATTTATTTGAGGGACAGGTAGCCAATGGATGTCTTCAAGGATGGGGATGATGTGAGCAGAGTTTTTTTTTTTTGGTGTTAGAATCCTTGCGGCACTGCTTTGAATAATCTGTAATTTATTAATTGAGTTTACTGGCATGCCCCCAAGTACTGCATTCATAATAATTGAAAAACAAACAATTTTAAGATATTAACACCAAACCAACTTCCAAATATGCAGACTGCCCCAACGTAGATTGCTTGAGGAAATATAACTATTTAATTTAGCTCAGTGAATTTTAATGGGGAAAACACTCCATAGACTTGTATTTTTTTTCTCCTGATCTCCCTGGATGGGACACCAGATTCTTCTGGAAGTGGTGTTGGAGGACCAGTAGTAGGCACCCTTTCCTCTGTTCTAAAAAAAATCACAATGCCCCAAGGCAGTGATTGGGGACATTGCCCTGTGTAGGGTGCCGTCTTTCAAATGGGACGTTAAACGGGTGTCCTGACTCTCTGGTCACTAAAGGTCCCATGGCACTTATCGTAAGAGTAGGGGTGTTAACCCTGGTGTCCTGGCTAAATTCCCAATCTGGCCATCATACCATCATGGCCACCTAATCATCCCCAGTTTACAATTGGCTCATTCATCCCCCCCTCCTCTCCCCTGTAACTATTCCCCAGGTCGTTGCTGTAAATGAGAATGTGTTCTCAGTCAACTTACCTGGTTAAATAAAATAAAAACATTAAAGCTAGAGACACCAAACCAACACATATTCAAGCTATCCTAACTTCCAGATACAGTGGGGCAAAAAAGTATTTATTCAGCCACCAATTGTGCAAGTTCTCCCACTTAAAAAGATGAGGCCTGTAATTTTCATCATAGGTACACTTCAACTATGACAGACAAAATGAGGGGAAAAAATCCAGAAAATCACATTGTAGGATTTTAAATGAATTTATTAGCAAATTATGGTGGAAAATAAGTATTTGGTCATCTGCAAACAAGCAAGATTTCTGGCTCTCACAGACCTGTAACTTCTTATTTAAGAGGCTCCTCTGTCCTCCAGTCGTTACCTGTATTAATGGCACCTGTTTGAACTTGTTATCAGTATAAAAGACACCTGTCCACAACCTCAATCAGTCACACTCCAAACTCCACTATGGCCAAGACCAAAGAGCTGTCAAAGGACACTAGAAACAAAATTGTAGACCTGCACCAGGCTGGGAAGACTGCATCTGCAATAGGTAAGCAGCTTGGTTTGAAGAAATCAACTGGGAGCAATTATTAGGAAATGGAAGACATACAAGACCACTGATAATCTCCCTCGATCTGGGGCTCCACGCAAGATCTCACCCCGTGGGGTCAAAATGATCACAAAAACGGTGAGCAAAAATCCCAGAACCACACGGGGGGACCTAGTGAATGACCTGCAGAGAGCTGGGACCAAAGTAACAAAGCCTACCATCAGTAACACACTACGCCGCCAGGGACTCAAATCTTGCAGTGCCAGACGTGTCCCCCTGCTTAAGCCAGTACATGCCCAGGCCCGTCTGAAGTTTGCTAGAGAGCATTTGGATGATCCAGAAGAAGATTGGGAGAATGTCATATGGTCAGATGAAACCAAAATATAACTTTTTGGTAAAAACTCAACTCGTCGTGTTTGGAGGACAAAGAATGCTGAGTTGCATCCAAAGAACACAGTACCTACTGTGAAGCATGGGGGTGGAAACATCATGCTTTGGGGCTGTTTTTCTGCAAAGGGATCAGGACGACTGATCCATGTAAAGGAAAGAATGAATGGGGCCATGTATCGTGAGATTTTGAGTGAAAACCTCCTTCCATCAGCAAGGGGATTGAAGATGAAATGTGGCTCGGTCTTTCAGCATGACAATGATCCCAAACACACCGTCCGGGCAACGAAGAAGTGGCTTCCGTAAGAAGCATTTCAAGGTCCTGAAGTCACTGCTCTAGAGGAGATCTGCATGGAGGAATGGGCCAAAATACCAGCAACAAACCTTGTGAAGACTTACAGATAACGTTTGACCTCTGTCATTGCCAACAAAGGGTATATAACAAAGTATTGAGGTAAACTTTTGTTATTGACCAAATACTTATTTTCCACCATAATTTGCAAATAAATTCATAAAAAATCCTACAATGTGGTTTTCTGGATTTCCTTTTCTCATTTTGTCTGTCATAGTTGAAGTGTACCTATGATGACAATTACAGGCCTCTCATCTTTTTAAGTGGGAGAACTTGCACAATTGGCGGCTGACGAAATACTTTTTTGCCCCACTGTATATATATTTTTTACATCAATTTAAGGCTGCCCCGATTTAGTCGACTGGTCAATTGTTTGGTCGATAGGCTGTTGGTCGACCGAGATTTTTTTTTAGTCAAGCAGTAGCACACAAAAAAAGACACCACTGATTTGCGCCTGTTGTTGAAGCCGTGGGGATGGCACAGTCCATCACTCAAAGGCATATACTACTGACATTTTATATGGTTATATTACATAAGAACAATGGTGCAACACTAATAAAAATATTTTACAACAAATTCACCTTCTGCCGCATTGGGTAGCGGTCGCTGTCCGTGGTTCTGAAATATCAGTGCGTTGTTGAATTGGCTCCTTTTCCTATACATGTTGCTATGTGCATAATAGCAAAGTTACCAAGCATATTGGTGTTGAGAATAATGCAGCTGTGGATTTAGGAGATGAGCAAACAGCCCTTGACTTAATTGTCTAAGAACAGTGAGGAGCGAGGAATCCCACATTTTAATTAGGTCTATAATCAACAGACTAACTCTAGCTACAGAAATAAAGGATATCCTGCATGTGTTGCCTGTTAGAGTGTTTGTTTAATAGCCTACTGATTCCGTGAGCACCAAGCCTCATGCAACCACATGTCGGATGAACAAGTATACAAATTCGGCTGTTTTTAATATTTGCTATGATGTAAGAAAGGCTTAACATTTTTTAAAATTTGTTTTTAGAACAGCCTCTCTGGTATGAATGATAATTTATTTAGTGTTTACACTGTTCCAAATGGTTAAATTTATAACCCTTCCTTGATCTCGTTGTTGTTATTATTATGATCATCATTATAATAAGTAATGTCATTATCATTAGTAGGCTTTGTATAGCAGCCTTGTATAACCACCACGGAGCTGCAGGCCTAAGAGCGCATCCTGTTTAGTCTTAATACCATAATTTAGGCCTATATTTCAATACTTAATCCATTCGGAAAGTATTCAGACCCCTTCCCTTTTTCAACATTTTGTTACGTTACAGTCTTATTCTGAAATGGATTAAATATTTTTTTTTTACCCATCAATCTACACACTAACCTGTAATGACGAAGTGAAAATAGGTTTTCAGAAATGTTGGTTAATTTATTCAAAATGTATATATTTACAGTACCAGTCAAAAGTTTGGGCCTACTCATTCCAGGTTTTTTAATATATATATATATTTTTACTGTTTTCTACCTTGTAGAATAATAGTGATGACATCAAAGCTACAAAATAACCAATATGGAATCCTGTTGTAACCTAAAAAGTGTAAAAGAAATCAAAATCTATTTTATATTTGAGATTCTTCAAAGTAGCCACCCTTTGCCTTGATGACAGCTTTGCACACTCTTATCCCTTTTCTTTCCCTGTCCTTCAGAAATCATTTAGAAACATTTCAAACATTTCCATCATTCTACATACCCAGTTTAAAACCAAATTGAAAAGACCCCACACAATAAATCCTACTGTATTAACACCACTAACTAGAGGAATGGCCAATTTAATTAGGGCCGATTTCAAGTTTTCATAACAATCGATAATCTGCATTTTTGGACACCGATTATTGCCGATTACATTACACTCCACAAGGAGACCGTGGCAGGCTGACTACCTGTTACGTGAGTGCAGCAAGGAGCCAAGGTAAGTTGCTAGCTAGCATTAAACTTATATTATAAAGAACAATCAATCTTAACTAGTGATTATGTTAACTACACATGGTTGATGATATTACTAGATTATCTAGTTTGTCCTGCGTTGCTTATAATCGATGCGGTGCCTGTTAATTTATAATTGAATCACAGCCTACTTTGCCAAATGGGTGTTGATTTAACAATCACATTCGCGAACAAGGACTGTCTTTGCTCCAATGTGTACCTAACCATAAACATCCATGCCTTTCTTAAAATCAATACAAGTATATATTTTTAAACCTGCATATTTAGTTAATATTGCCTGTTAACATGATTTTTTTTTTTACTAGGGAATTTGTTACTTCTTTTGTGTTCTGTGCAAGCAGAGTCAGGTTATATGCAACAGTTTGGGCCGCCTGGCTCGTTGCGAACTGTGTGAAGACCATTTTCCTAACAAAGACCGTAATTAATTTGCCAGAATTCTACATAATTATGACATAACATTGAAGGTTGTACAATGTAACAGCAATATTTAGACTTAGGGTTGCCACCTGTTAGATAAAATACGGAACGGCTCTGTATTTCACTGAAAGAATAAATGTTTTGTTTTAGAAATTATAGTTTCCGGATTTGACCTTTGACCTAAGGCTTGTATTTCTGTGTGTTATTATATTAGAATTAAGTCTGATTTGATAGAGCAGTCTGACTGAGCGGTGGTAGGCAGCTGCAGGCTTCGTAAGCATTCAATCAAACAGCAATTTCCTGCATTTGCCAGCAGAGCTTATCAACTCCCAAGATTAGGCTGGCATTACTATAGTGCCTATAAGAGCATCCAATAGTTAAATGCTATATGAAACACAAATGGTATAGAGAGAAATAGTCCTATAATAACTACAACCTAAAACTTCTTACCTGGGAATATTGAAGACTCGTGTTAAAAGGAACCACCAGCTTTCATATGTTCTGAGCAAGGAACTTAAACGTTCGCTTTTTTACATGGCACATATTGCACTTTTACTTTCTTTTATTGCACTTTGTTTTTGCATTATTTAAACCAAATTGAACGTTTCATTATTTATTGATGTATTTAATTAAGTTAAAATAAGTGTTCATTCAGTATTGTTGTAATCGTCGCCATTACACACATATATATATATATATAAAATCGGCCGAGTAATCGGTACCAGCTTTTTTTTGGTCCTCCAATAATCGGTATTACCGTTGAAGAATCTGACACGGAGGAAACACCGTGCACCTGGCAACCTGGTTAGCGTGCACTGCGCCCGGCCCGCCACAGGAGTCGCTGGTGCGCGATGAGACAAGGATATCCATACCGGCCAAACCCGGACGTCGCTAGGCCAATTGTGCGTCGCCCCACGGACCTCCCGGTCGCAGCCGACAGCGGCAGCCTGGGCGTGAACCCAGAGTCTCTGGTGGCACAGCTAGCACTGCGATGCAGTGCCCTAGACCACTGCGCCACCCGGGAGGCCACGCAATTGCCGTTTTGATCACAGGTTTAAATCCTTTTTTGCTGAAATAACCATGTTTCCAAATATGTAAACTTTCCTGGGGGTGTACATTTTCACATGACTGTAAATGTGAATACATTTGCATAAAATGACTCCCCAACAGTAACTTTTGAACTGTTAAGCTCGAGACACCAAACCAACGTTCATATGTTCAGACTATTCTAACTTGAAATGTGTATTTATTATGGATGCCAATTAGCTTCTGTTATGGCAGCAGTCTTCCTGGGGTCCAGCAAAATTATGGCAGTTACACTTTTTTATGCAATTTTAAAAACATTACAATACACCCCTCAACACACTAAGTGTGTGCCCTCAGGCCCCCACTCTACTACCACATATCTTCAACACAAAATCTATGTGTACGTGTGTGTGTATAGTGCGTATGTTATTGTGTGTATCCATGTGTTTGTCTTCACAGTCCTCACTGTTCCATAAGGTGTATTTTTATCTGTTTTTTAAACTCTAATTTTACTGCTTGTATGAGTTACTTGATGTGAAAGAGAGTTCCATGTAGTCATTTCTCTATGTAGTACTGTGCACCTCTAATAGTCTGTTCTGGACTTGGGGACTGAGAAGAGACCTCTTGTGGGGTGTCCGATCTGTGTGCCAGTAGCTCAAACAGACAGCTCGTTGCATTCAACATGTCAATACCTCTCACAAGTACAAGTAGTGATGAAGTCAATCTCTCCTCCACTTTGAGCCAGGATAGATTGACATGCATATTATTAATTTTAGCTCTCTGTGTACATCCAAGGGCCTAGCCGTGCTGTTCTGTTCTGAGCCAATTGCAAAGTCCCTCTTTGTGGCACCTGACCACACGACTGAACAGTAGTCAAGGTGTGACAAAACCAGGGCCTGTAGGACCTGCCTTTGTTGATAGTGTTGTTAAGGTACAGTAGCTCTTTATTATGGACATACTTCTCCCCATCTTAGCTACTGTTGTATCAATATGCTTTGACCATGACAGTTTACAATCCAGGGTTACTCCACGCAGTTTGGTCAGTTTAACTTGATCAATTTCCACATTATGGAAACAATTTAGTGCGATTTAGGGTTTAGTGAATGATTCGTCTCAAATACAATGCTTTTAGTTTTTTAATTATTTAGGATGAACTCATTCCTTGCCACCCTTTCTGACCTGCAGCCCTTTAAATGTTTCAGTTGCTGAGTAGCTGACGTGTATAGTGTTGAGTCATCCGCATACATAGACAAGCCAGTGGCATGCTTTTAGTGAATATTGAAAAAAGTAAGATGCCTAGACATCTGCCCTAGGGAATTCCTGATTCTACCCATGATGGATAGGCTTCTTCTGTGTTCTGTTACCTCTCTAAGTCTTTATCCACAACATAGCAGGGGGTGTAAAGCCATTACACACATTTTTCCAGCAGCTGACTGATCGATAATGTCAAAAGCCACACTGAAGTCTAACAAGACAGCCCCCACAATATTTGTATCATCAATTTCTCTCTGCCAATCATCAGTAATTTGTGTGTCCTTGTTGAATTTCTTTCCCTATAAGCAATTTGTTTACTGTAAAATAGCATTTATATCTGGTCTAACACATTTTTTTCAAAAAAGGTACTAAGGGTTGGTAACAGGCTCATTGGTTGGCTAAATTGAGCCAGTAAAGGGGGCTTTACTATTCTTGGGTAGCGGAATGACTTTTGCTTCCCTCCAAGCCTGAGGGGGCACACTTTCTAGTAGGCTTAAATTGAAGACATGGCAAATAGGAGTGGCAATATTGTAATTTTCCATCCAAGTTGTCAGACCCCGGTGGCTTGTCATTGTTGATAGACAACTAAACATTTTTCACCTCTTCCACACTCCGTATACGAATTTCAGAATTACATTGCTTGTCTTTCATAATTCGGTCAGATATACTTGGACATGTAGTGTCAGTGTTTGGTGCTGGCATGTCATGCCTACATTTGCTTATCTTGCCAATGAAAAAAAATAAAAGTAGTTGGAAATATCAGCGGTTTTTGTGATGAATGAGCCATCTGATTCAATGGATGATGGAGCGGAGTTTGCCTTGCCCAAAATGTCATTCAATGTGCAAGTTTTTACTGTCATTCTTTGTCATTTATCTTTGTTTCATAGTGTATAATCTTTTTATTTATTTATACACATTTCTGCAGCATTAACAAAGATGTGATCAATACATGTTGATGATTTCATTCCTGTACTGTGTGTAACTACCCTGGTAGGTTGACTGATAAACTGAATCAGGTTGCAGGCACTGGTTACAGTTTGAACGTTTCTCTTGAGTGGGCAGCCTGATGAAAGCCAGTCTATTTAAATCACGCAGAAAATATACTTCTCTGTTGATATCACATATATTATAAAGCATTTCACACGTTATCCAAATACTGACTTCACTTGGTGATAGCTTCCCAGCCAGCTGCATACATACGCAAACACACTTGCTCTGTCCATTCTCCAAGTTAAAGCTCTAGTCAAAATGTAAAATACCATGTTCGTCCATCATTTTCTTCTCCACGTTAAAGCTCTAGTCAAAATGTAAAATACCATGTTCGTCCATCATTTTCTTCTCCACGTTAAAGCTCTAGTCAAAATGTAAAATACCATGTTCGTCCATCATTTTCTTCTCCAAGTTAAAGCTCTAGTCAAAATGTAAAATACCATGTTCGTCCATCATTTTCTTCTCCAAGTTAAAGCTCTAGTCAAAATGTAAAATACCATGTTCGTCCATCATTTTCTTCTCCAAGTTAAAGCTCTAGTCAAAATGTAAAATACCATGTTCGTCCATCATTTTCTTCTCCAAGTTAAAGCTCTAGTCAAAATGTAAAATACCATGTTCGTCCATCATTTTCTTCTCCAAGTTAAAGCTCTAGTCAAAATGTGAAATACCATGTTCGTCCATCATTTTCTTGCTCACATTGCTGGGCAGATGCTTTTTTAAAACTACCCTCATGGTGGACATATGACAAATTCTTCCCAATCCATAGAACACTGTGTTAATGTAGGCAACTTGATTTAAAGTGCCGTAACAGTGCTGCAACCCTTCTGGAATTCATCACTGGTTTTCAGTCCATCCTGGAAAAAGAATGCAGAGGATGCTGTTGAGTGCATATATGTGGTCTACAGTAAATGGTGAACTGGAGCATGCCACTGCGGAGGTTGACCCATGCATTATAAAATTAACAATAATGCATATGCAGATTCTGGGAAATGAATGTTTCAAATTTGGTCTGCCTTTAATTTACAATAATCCTAGCACAACCCCTACCCCCAATCACTGACCTCAACCATAGCCATAATCTAGATGTAGATATTAAGAACGTATGACGGGCTTGTCTTCGGTCTGTGACTATGCTGCCTACCCCCTCCACTCCATCACTCCATTTCAACCCCTTTACAAGGGTACACAATGACATCGTCACATAATAGACTAGAGCCAGGAAATTAGACCCCAATCCTCACCTGAAAAGTAGTCGTGTTCATTAGGGCACACACCATCCAAACCTATTGGACAGGTTTGGATGGTACCTTCCCACTATTTAGCTGGGAGCCTGTCCTCTCCTCTAGGGCATCTGTACTGTAGTTAGTCACAGAGACTCAGGTGGAAATAACCACAGGAGGGATGCTTTCATACAAGATTTATTAGAAAGAACTCTGCCTGATTACTGGTGGTTATAAATACATAAAACCTTTTGGGGTCAAATAATTTCAGTCCACACAGTTTTTAACCTCACCTGACACACGGTGACACAGTAGCTAGAGACATGTCCCCACCTCCCCCTGTTGCCCTTGGCTTGCTTTCAGGAGGTTGTTGGCCTGCATGCATATGCTCTTGGCAGTAGGCTGATGATCAGTGTCTGACATTTTTAAAAGCTCAGCAAATAATAATGCATATTAGGTTGAATGATTAATTTCCTAAATAATTAATATCAACTCAGTACCATTTCTGTAATTTCTCAAAGAGGCTGTTCATTTTATGCCATTCTGTCCTTGCAGAAAACGCACTACAAATGAATCCCTATTCTCAACACTAACTGGATCCAGTGAGAACAAGGGAAGGAGTCGTGGTGACATAGATATAGGCCATGTTTCCTTTTATGTACGTCTTTGAAACAAAACACTGCACTTCGGTTTGCATCTACTATGAAATGTGATGCCCACACGAAATTATATTGGCCGCATTCCAGAGACGCAGTATCAGTTGAATACCGCGTATGTCATTACCCTAGAATACGCATGGACTCTTGCATGCATGTGTGCTGTATTAATTGTGTTTACTTGAAAAAAACAGCAGTGAGCACTAATGATATCCATTTACTTGCATACAGTACCTGGTACACAATAATGACATCACCTATTACCTCATAGTAATCTTGGAATAATGTGTACTAAACATTAGGAACACATGGTCTTTCCATGACATAGACTGACCAGTTGAATCCAGGTGAAGGCCATTGATCCCTTATTGAGGTCACTTGTTAAATCCACTTCAATCAGTGTAGATAAAGGGGAGGAGAAAGGTTGCCGGGCGCACCTGTTTGAGTGTGTCAAGAACAGCAATGCTGCTGGGTTTTTCACTCTCAGCAATTTCTTGTGTGTCTCAAGAAAGGTCCACTGCCCAAAGGAAATCACCAACTTGATACAACTGTGTGAAGCATTGGCATCAACATGGGCCAGCATCCCTGTGGAAGTCTTTTGACACCTTGTAGAGTCCATGCCCAATTGAGGCTGTTCGAAAGGATATTATGCAACTAAATATTAGGAAGGTGTTTCTAATGTTTTATACACTCAGTGTAAGTGTTGCCAATATTTCCAAAGTTTCTAAAAGAACATGAGGTCAGGTTATTCAATCAAATGCAGATGATTTGGTTGGATTGATTTTCAATCCAATCGGGTTCTAATTCTGGCACAGACATGGCTATTGGGACTCATGATATGCTTGACTTGCAAAAGTAATGCATCATTATACAGGTGTGGGATGGTTTTGTCGAAACAGATGTGGTGGGGAAAAAAACGTTTAAGCCTCAGCCCAGATCAGCTCGGCTCTGCACTACTGGGAGTCTCAATGGTCGGAGGTAGACTGTTTGCTCAGCATATAGAAGGTTTATTTTTAGATCTGAAACGCGACTGCAACTCCCAAGCCACAACGATACTGAACAGCTTTACAGCCACATAAGATGCATGCATGGGTAAAAGAGTTGGAGAGAGAACGAAAGAGACGAGTTAAGGTGAGGCCAACATCCATTACCTTCTTATATCCATAAAACAGTGCTGACTACATGGAGGATGCGAACTGGCCACAAGCCTCTAGTGCAGAGAAGTTAATGTGGGTCCTTTATTGTAGGAACAGCATGTGACTTTTATTTTGATATGCTCTTCAGGAGGTTAAGAGAAGAGCAGATGTTAATTTAGGCAGTCTTGAGATTGGTGTGACTGTAGGTGCCATGCTGGTTTTATGATTTTGCCTTTCCCTAAATTGTAGTACTCTGCTATTTATTAAACATTAAAGTATTGGCTTACGGAGTTGCATTGTACCTGGTCATAATTCATACTATCGGTCTTACGTTAACATAGAAAAATATATTAAAATAGAAGCTTATTTCAAATGAAATGAACCGCCCCCCCACCTCTGTCATGGTTGAACCATTTTTCCCATGAGGCTGCACTACAGTCCTGTTTCTCAGCCCCTTTTCAGGTGTCCCAACTTTTCTCTAGAAAAAATATCATTTTGTCAGCAAGACAATTTTGGTGTTTTGTAACAGATGTCTCTTTCTATTCATCAAATAGATGCTGGAATTATTTTGGAGTGGATGAACATGCGCAGGTAGCCTACTTTTTTCCTGTCTTTATTATTAGCCCCATACATACCCCGAATGTTAAGGTATAATTTGCACTTGGACCTTGAGCCATTTAAACTGAACAATAATAACATTGAACAATTGACGAAAGAAGTGCATCTCTCAGTTTGAGCGTGATTGAGGAAGAAAGAGACTGAGAAACGAGATCAAACCAAAGTTAGCATGGCAGAGGAGTGGGAAAAATCTAAATGTCAGCTTGGTGTTTAGAGGTTGTTGTTGTTTACTTCTGTCCCTTTTAGCCTTTTCTGTTTTGGTGAAAAGTAAATGGAAAAGACGCGTGAAACTGCTAGCTGTGTTGTCATTGATCGTGCAGTGGGTTACCCGCCCTGAGACCTGAAGTAGTGTCGCCATCGCCCGATCAGGTCCATCCCACTGGGCACACCACGTCATTTCAACATGGATCAATGAGATTTCAACCTTTTTATTCACACACTCAGACAGCCAGAAGTTTGTTGAATTCCCAATGTGTTATCACTATCCTTTCAACCACAACTAAAAGCAAACCAAATTCCAATGGAAAAACAAGGTTAGATTTTGTATTTTTACAGCAATGTAATGTTATCACTTTGCTTCATCTAAAAGCACAACCAAAGGACATGGATTGTAGTTGAGATTACATAAAAAATGCATGGTGCAAGTGATCAATGCTGTTCAGATTATTACAGCAATTGTGAGGATCGCCACAGACCTGCGACCTTTGCATGCTATCTTGAACATGCATGCCTTCTATGATTACATAAATGAGACTTTTATATTTACAGTAGGCTAACCTCAATGTGGCCATGGATATGTTACTCATTTTAAGGTTGAATAAACACTTACATTAGACTATTTACTGTATTACAAAATCATTGAATTGTGTTTGGTTGACAATGCAACTAAATATCAACTTTTAAAGGATATCTAATGCTTCGATAGTTTAACAAATAATATACAGTGCATTTGGAAAGTATTCAAACGCCTTGATTTTTCCACATTTTGTTCCGTTACAGACTTATTCTAAAATTGATGAGGAAAACATTTTTATTTAAATCTACACCCAATACTCGACAATGGAAAAGCGAAAACAGGTTTTTAGAAATGTTTGCGAAATATAAAAAACAGATACCTTATTTACATAAGTATTCAGACCCTTTGCTATGGGGCTCAGGTGCATCTTGTTTCCATTCATCATCCTTGATGTTTCTTCAACTTGATAGGAGTCCACCTGTTGTAAATTCAATTGATTGGACATGGTTTGGAAAGGCACACACCTGTCGAAATAAGGTCCCACAGTTGACAGTGCATGTCAGGGCAAAAACCAAGCCATGAGTTCTAAGGATTTGTCCGTAGAGCTCCCAGACAGGATTTCTTCGAGGCTCAGATCTGGGGAAGGGTACCAAAAAATGTCTGTAGCATTGAAGGTCCCTAAGAACACAGTGGCCTCCATCATTCTTAAATGGAAGAAGTTTGGAACCACCAAGACTCTTCCTAGAGCTGGCCGTCCGGCCAAACTGAGCAATCGGGGAAGAAGCGCCTTGGTCAGGGAGATAGTCAATCTGACAGAGCTCCAGAGTTCCTCTGTGGATATGGGAGAACCTTCCAGAAGGACAACCATCTCTGCAGCACTCCAACAATCAGGCCTTTATGTTTGAGTGGCATGACAGAAGCCACTCCTCAGTAAAAGGCACATGACAGCCTGTTTGGAGTTTGCCAAAAGTCACCTAAAGATTCTGACCGTGAGAAACCAGATTTGTTTTGAAGTGGGATCGCACATTTTGCAACTCATGATTACATCTTCAGTCGTTGTGGGAAAGACGCAACGTTAAATACATTTGTAAACAACTGGTTGCAGTTCAGAGCCAACTGATACTAAGGAGATTCTGAGGGAAATCGATGAGTATCAACATAATCCATCATGGAAAGATCTGGCTAACTCACAAAATAACTCTAACCTGACAAGAAAAGAGAGACAGATTCATCTACAGACACGGACAATGTACTTACCGTTGAACTAGAGGCTAGTGCTCTTTCTGGAATCCATGAAACACTTAAAGTTGTGTGATGAGGTACAAGGGCTAAGGGGGAGTTTGGAGTTTCGCAAGAGTGAAATTCTCACGCTCCATGGAGAGAACAAAGTACTTACAGCCAAGGTAAAAACCCTTGATTCCAACATGGATTGTCTACTTGGGGAAAAGAGAGCGATGAGGGAGTCGCTACTAGACATACAAAGCATGCATGAAAATCTAAATATTTTCTTGGATTCCCGAGGACACCCAATAATCCAGAGGGGGTGATCAGAGAGTTCATGCAATCCGCCTTGAAACTTCCTCTAGAGACTGTAAACAAGGTGGCTTTCCACCGTCTACACAGACTTGGAGCGACAAGACCAAGAGTCCCCAACCTATCATCACAAAATTTGAACACTACCAACAAAAGGAGCTGATCGAGAGCAGGGGAAGGGAGCTTGAAGGGACCAAATTCGGTCTCAATGACCAATTTCCCCGGGAGATAAACAAACTTCGCAAGAAGCTGTATCCTGTGCAGAGTTAGCAAAGGGAGAGGGGTAAGCGTGCCTTTCTCATTGTGGACAAACTCTTTATAGATGGACAGCTCTTCCGAGACAGCTCCATGACACCATGGCTGTACTAAATTCTACGGAGACGTCAAGGGTTCCAAAAAAAAAACAAAAAAAGTATGGGATCTGTAAAAATATCTGAACACTATGAAGTTGATATTAACACACACACTCAATTACATGCTCACTTACACACACAGACACATAGACTTTATCTTGTTCTGTTCTATCCTCTCTTTCTCTCTCTGTCGAACTTTTCTATAATTTAATGTGTTTTGCCTATTTATCTTTTCTGTCTTTGTCTACATATTTATCTATGTTTACGACAAACAAGGGGAAGATACCAGAACAGAGACATTGAGGAATAATAACATTGTACGGGATACGTTTGTAGTGAAGCCGTCTCTATAGTAATGCAAGGTCTCTTTCATTATCATGTGAAACATCAATTGCTATGGAAATGCTGGGATGTGTTTTTCTATGAAAATTATGTTTAAGGTAATTATGATGAAACTATGATGGGGATACGATAGGGATTACAATTATCATCCTGAATATTAAGACTGTACTCCATGTTACACACAGTCACTCAAACATGCACATTGGCTGGGTTATTATTTATTTGGACATCACACATTATAGTCTTACTTTTATTCAGACATCGTACACACACCACACTCTTACTTAATAACATCCAATATCATACACATCAACCTACTCGGATTTACTACACACAATATCTTGACCCAATTTTCTAACATCTGTGGCATTGGCTCACAGGCAAACAGGCAAGGGACTAAAACAAATATTGCTAGAACCTGTTTCTTGAATTGTAAATATCGGACATTTGAAATCTCTCATTTTGACCGTCATAACTCTGATGGCAGTAACTTTACAATCACTTATTATGGTAAATTTCGACTGAGAATAGTATCTAGTTATGGTGAAGGGTGAAATAAGTATAGCCAGTTATAATTGTAAAGGTTTAGCAGATTATAAAAAGAGAAGATCAGTCTTTACGTGGCTAAAAGAAAAGGAATATAACATATCCTGTTTTACAGCAAACTCACTACATCCTGATGAAGTTATGGGGTAGTGAAATCATTTTCTGTCATGGACAAAGGAGCTCAAAAGGTGTGACGATATTAACAAATTTACTGAATGTTCAAAGGCACTTACATTTTTTTGTCTTGCCCATTCACCCTCTGAATGGCACACATACACCATCTATGTCTCAATTGTCTAAAGGCTCTCCTCCCCTTTATCTACACTGATTTGAAGTGGATTTAACAAGTGACATGATATGCTTGACTTGCAAAAGTAATGCATCATTATACAGGTGTGGGATGGTTTTGTCGAAACAGATGTGGTGGGGAAAAAAATGTTTAAGCCTCAGCCCAGATCAGCTTGGCTCTGCACTACTGGGAGTCTCAATGGTCGGAGGTAGACTGTTTGCTCAGCATATAGAAGGTTTATTTTTAGATCTGAAACGCGACGGCAGCTCCCAAGCCACAACGATACTGAAGAGCTTTACAGCCACATAAAATGCATGCATGTGTAAAAGAGTTGGAGAGAGAACGGAAGAGACGAGTTAAGGTGAGGCCAACATCCATTACCTTCTTATATCCATAAAACAGTGCTGACTACATGGAGGATGCGAACTGGCCAGAGAAGTTCATGTGGGTCCTTTATTGTAGGAACAGCATGTGACTTTTATTTTGATATGCTCTTCTGGAGGTTAAGAGAAGAGCAGATGTTAATTTAGGCAGTCTTGAGATTGGTGTGACTGCAGGTGCCATGCTGGTTTTATGATTTTGCCTTTCCCTAAATAGTAGTACTCTACTATTAAACATTGAAGTCTTGGATTACAGAGTTGCATTGTACCTGGTCATTCCAACTGTTGGATTCGAAATGTTGAACATTGAGATATTAAAGACATGATTGTATAGAAAGGAGTGAGATCTGTAGAAAGACCGAGTGGATGTGGAATGTGCTGGGTGGACGGGAGGGGATCAAAGGATTGCCATAGGGGAGACAGATGGACATCTGTGGACTAGGCGAAGGAGGGGTTGAGGTCAGGAGGTGAGGTCAGATCCCCTGAAGGGAGTAATAAAGGTTTACTACCGGTTTCCCGTGGAACCATAAGATGTAAGGATTGGAGAGAAAGGGTGTCTTAAGGGGAATATATACAGTGCCTTGCGAAAGTATTCGGCCCCCTTGAACTTTGCGACCTTTTGCCACATTTCAGGCTTCAAACATAAAGATATAAAACTGTATTTTTTTGTGAAGAATCAACAACAAGTGGGACACAATCATGAAGTGGAACGACATTTATTGGATATTTCAAAAAAAAATTACAAATCAAAAACTTAAAAATTGGGCGTGCAAAATGATTCAGCCCCTTTACTTTCAGTGCAGCAAACTCTCTCCAGAAGTTCAGTGAGGATCTCAGAATGATCCAATGTTGACCTAAATGACTAATGATGATAAATACAATCCACCTGTGTGTAATCAAGTCTCCGTATAAATGCACCTGCACTGTGATAGTCTCAGAGGTCCGTTAAAAGCGCAGAGAGCATCATGAAGAACAAGGAACACACCAGGCAGGTCCGAGATACTGTTGTGAAGAAGTTTAAAGCCGGATTTGGATACAAAAAGATTTCCCAAGCTTTAAACATCCCAAGGAGCACTGTGCAAGCGATATTATTGAAATGGAAGGAGTATCAGACCACTGCAAATCTACCAAGACCTGGCCGTCCCTCTAAACTTTCAGCTCATACAAATCAAAATCAAATCAAATCAAATTTATTTATATAGCCCTTCGTACATCAGCTGATATCTCAAAGTGCTGTACAGAAACCCAGCCTAAAACCCCAAACAGCAAACAATGCAGGTGTAAAAGCACGGTGGCTAGGAAAAACTCCCTAGAAAGGCCAAAACCTAGGAAGAAACCTAGAGAGGAACCAGGCTATGTGGGGTGGCCAGTCCTCTTCTGGCTGTGCCGGGTAGAGATTATAACAGAACATGACCAAGATGTTCAAATGTTCATAAATGACCAGCATGGTCGAATAATAATAAGGCAGAACAGTTGAAACTGGAGCAGCAGCACAGTCAGGTGGACTGGGGACAGCAAGGAGTCATCATGTCAGGTAGTCCTGGGGCACGGTCCTAGGGCTCAGGTCCTCCGAGAGAGAGAAAGAAAGAGAGAATTAGAGAGAGCATATGTGGGGTGGCCAGTCCTCTTCTGGCTGTGCCGGGTGGAGATTATAACAGAACGTGGCCAAGATGTTCAAATGTTCATAAATGACCAGCATGGTTGAATAATAGTAAGGCAGAACAGTTGAAACTGGAGCAGCAGCATGGCCAGGTGGACTGGGGACAGCAAGGAGTCATCATGTCAGGTAGTCCTGGGACATGGTCCTAGGGCCCAGGCCAGTTGAAACTGGAGCAGCAGCATGGCCAGGTGGACTGGGGACAGCAAGGAGTCATCATGTCAGGTAGTCCTGGGGCATGGTCCTAGGGCTCAGGTCCTCCGAGAGAGAGAAAGAAAGAGAGAAGGAGAGAATTAGAGAACGCACACTTAGATTCACACAGGACACCGAATAGGACAGGAGAAGTACTCCAGATATAACAAACTGACCCTAGCCCCCCGACACATAAACTACTGCAGCATAAATACAAGGAGAAGACTGATCAGAGATGCAGCCAAGAGGCCCATGATCACTCTGGATGAACTGCAGAGATCTACAGCTGAGGTGGGAGACTCTGTCCATAGGACAACAATCAGTCGTATATTGCACAAATCTGGCCTTTATGGAAGAGTGGCAAGAAGAAAGCCATTTCTTAAAGATATCCATAAAAAGTGTTGTTTAAAGTTTGCTTACAAGCCACCTGGGAGACACACCAAACATGTGGAAGAAGGTGCTCTGGTCAGATGAAACCAAAATTGAACTTTTTGGCAACAATGCAAAACGTTATGTTTGGCGTAAAAGCAACACAGCTCATCACCCTGAACACACCATCCCCACTGTCAAACATGGTGGTGGCAGCATCATGGTTTGGGCCTGCTTTTCTTCAGCAGGGACAGGGAAGATGGTTAAAATTGATAGGAAGATGGATGGAGCCAAATACAGGACCATTCTGGAAGAAAACCTGATGGAGTCTGCAAAAGACCTGAGACTGGGATGGAGATTTGTCTACACAAGTATATATTTTTAAACCTGCATATTTAGTTAATATTGCCTGCTAACATGACTCGTTGCGAACTGTGAAGACTTTCTTCCTAACAAAGACAGCCAACTTCGACAAACGGGGGATGATTTAACAAAAGCGCATTTGCGAAAAAAGCACAATCGTTGCACAATTGTACCTAACCATAGGCATCAATGCATTTCTTAAAATCAATACACAGAAGTATATATTTTTAAACCTGCATATTTAGTTAAAAGAAATCCAGGTTAGCAGGCAATATTTACCAGATGAAATTGTCACTTCTCTTGCGTTCATTGCACGCAGAGTCGGTGTATATGCAACAGTTTGGGCTGCCTAATTTGCCATAATTCTACGTAATTATGAAATGACATTGAAGGTTGTGCAATGTAACAGGAATATTTAGACTTAGGGATGCCACCCGTTAGATAAAATAGGGAACGGTCCCGTATTTCACTGAAAGAATAAACGTCTTGTTGTCGAGATGTTAGTTTCCAGATTCGACCATATTAATGACCTAAGGCTCGTATTTCTGTGTGTTATTATGTTATAATTAAGTCTATGATTTGATAGAGCAGTCTGACTGAGCGGTGGTAGGCACCAGCAGGCTCGTAATTATTCATTCAAACAGCACTTGCGTGCGTTTTGCCAGCAGCTCTTTGCTGTGCTTCAAGAATTGAGCTGTTTATGACTTCAAGCCTATCAACTCCCGAGATTAGGCTGGTGTAACCGATGTGAAATGGCAAGCTAGTTAGCGGGGTGCGCTCTAATAGCATTTCAAACGTCACTCCCTCTGAGACTTGGAGTGGTTGTTCCCCTTGCTCTGCATGGGTAACGCTGCTTTGAGGGTGGCTGTTGTCAATGTGTTCCTGGTACGATCCCAGGTAGGGGCGAGGAGAGGGACGGAAGCTATACTGTTTCACTGGCCATACTAAAGTGCCTATAAGAACATTCAATAGTCAAAGGTATATGAAATACAAATCACATAGAGAGAAATAGTCCTGTAATTCCTATAACAACTACAACCTAAAACTTCTTACCTGGGAATATTGAAGACTCATGTTAAAATGTACACCATATGTTCTGAGCAAGGAACTTAAACGTTTTTTTTTTTTACATGGCACATATTGCACTTTTACTTTCTTCTCCAACACTTTGTTTTTGCATTATTTAAACTAAATTGAACATGCTTAATTATTTATTTGAGGCTAAATTGATTTTATTGATGTGTTATATTAAGTTAAAATAAGTGTTCATTCAGTATTGTTGTAATTATCATTATTTACAATTTAAAAAAAATAATAATCGTCCGATTTAATCAGTATCGGCTTTTTTAGGTCCTCCAATCGGTATCGCCGTTGAAAAATCATCGGTCGACCTCCAGTAGCTTCAGGCATTTGGAAATTGCTCCCAAGGATGAACCAGACTTGTGGAGGTCTTGGCTGATTTTATTTAGATTTTTTCCATGATGTCAATCAAAGAGGCACTGAGTTTGAAGGTAGGCCTTGAAATACATCCACAGGTAACACCTCTAATTGACTCAAATGATGTCAATTAGCCTATCAGAAGCTTCTACAGCCATGACATCATTTTCTGGAATTTTCCAAGCTGTTTAAAGGCACAGTCAACTTAGTGCATGTAATCTTCTGACCCACTGGAATTGTGATACAGTGAATTATAAGTGAAATAATCCGTCTGTAAACAATGGTTGGAAAAATGACTTGTCATGCACAAAGTAATGTCCTAACCGACTTGCCAAAACTATAGTTTGTTAACAAGACATTTGTGGAGTGGTTGAAAATCGAGTTTTAATGATTTTAACTTAAGTGTATGTAAACTTCTGACTTCAACTGTAGCAGTGGCAACTCTGTCACTGACTGAAATGTACATTTCATCCACCTCCCACTATTAGTCATCTTTTAAGAAAAGTTTTATGGGAGCTGTTATGAAACAAGATGTTTAATAAATGAGTGGAGATACTAAAGCAGAGAGACAAGCCGTAAAAGTACTAGCTTCCTAAAATATGGCTGTGCAGATGTGAGGAAATTGTGAGTTGACACTGGTGTCCTAGAGTGAACTCTTTCCACTCCAAGTATCGAACCCAGACCGCATGATGGAAGAGCTTGTTTGCCATCTGAGCTAAAGCCTTGGTTTAGCTCTTGGAGCTAGCATGAGCCTTCAGGTTTAAGACAAGTTTATTTACCATGCAAATGTAGTGCAATGAACCAATCATTTGTTACATTGTTGAGTAAGTTGTCAAGACTAGTTACGCATCACATTCACTCATTCGGTGATCAATGTCCTTATCATAACTAAAGTGGAGTGTCTACTTCAAAATACCTATTTCCTCTTTAAAGTGTTAGGTTCTTATTTTTTAAAGTAAATAACTCACGGACACTAGAGAAGCTTAACCAAGTTGAATTCTTCCCAAAGTGTCGACACAGCTGTATTCAGACAAAAAACATTTCTCACCATCACAGGTGTGTGTATATATACCCCACTTTAGACACTCCTCCTTCTCTCCAATCCTTACATCTTGTAGTTCCACAGGAAGAGGGTAACAGGATAATAAACCCTTTACTCCCTTCAGGGGATCTGACCTGACCTTCTGACCTCAACCCCTGTTGTAACTTTAATGTGTTTGAGTTAATGTTTAAGTTTATTCTTTGAGCTGTATCTAAAGATATTTCTTTAGATTTATTTGCATATGTAATTGTATTGGGTTGTGTTGAATTACGCTTTTTGACTGCAAGTCCCAGAATGCCTTGCGAGAGGAATGAGTGATAACACACCAATTATGTGCAGGTGCAGGGAGTGTGGCTTTCGTATCAAAACCGACATCCCGAGTCATTACTAAGAAGTTAGTTAATCTAAAAAACCCTCCTTCGCCTAATCCACCGATGTCCATCTGCTTCCTCTATAGCAATCCTTTGATCTCCTCCCGTCCACCCAACACATTCCAAAGCCATCTGTCTTTCTACAGAAAACCATTAACTTCTGACATAAAACTCACTCCTTATATTCTATGCGTCTGATCTATCCTTTCTTTAATATCTACCGATTCCAACAAAAGCTAGAATCCTTAGTTGTTACATCCATTTTAGGACTTGTATATTAATGATATATGCCCATTGATTATTGAAGAATATAATTTACAAATGCCTCATGAGCTTATTTCAACGGTACCTCATCAGAACCCAAAATATATCATCTTGTTTTACTCCATTGTTTGTAAACAACAGAAATGGTGTTTACAACATAACATGGTTAAAACTATGCCTCATAACATGGTTAAAACCTCATAACATTGTTAAAACTATGCATTTGATATAATGGATGGGTCAGTCCTCGCACCCATAGCTCTGTCTATGAATGTGTGGTTACATTTCTCCAGCCCCATCCCTTAACTTTTTGGGTGAAACGGGCAGGGAGACGATTTGTTATTGTTGCAGTTAAGGATTCTAGCTCTGTCACTCAAAGGCTTGTAGTGGAGACTGATTTCATCTTTCCATCAAAACTCATATCTATATTGAGTTGTAATAATAGAAACCTGGACCAGTGTTCTCTCAAATGTTTGGCACTAAGCACATTTCTTTGTCTTCTGAGTGAAAATTCTGCAACTTCCAGTGTGCGTTTACTATGAACACTGAGGCTGTATCCGCTTTAAGTTAGTTTTAGACAGTTGTCATTTAGGCTACTGTGGCTATTTGATCATAATGTAGACCTACCAGATTAGCGTACCATAAAATGCTTTCTATAACATTTTACGTGGAAATAGCTGTTCTATTATTCAGCCTACAGTACCAGCCAATGTTTGGTGTAAAATGCCTACATTGCATGAGACTAGGGAGGGTTTAACATTAACCTGTTTATCCACTTGTCCTTCAGACAAGGGGGTGACAAAATGTTTTGTTTGATAAAAAAAAACACTTTACAAAATAGTTATTATTCCCATACCATTATTACAGAGAACCAGACAAATTATGCTACCCTCTGCCTATTGGCTACTTAGCTTACTCAAGAACCTCTCAAAATACAACACTGTGCCTTTAACCTTTGCGTGGTAATGTTACCCCCATATAAAATAAACAAACAAAATAAACAAACACACCTTATTTACGTAAGTGTTCAGACCCTTTACTATGACACTAGAAATTGAGCTCAGGTACATCCTGTTTCCATTGATCATCCTTGATGTTTCTACAACTTGATTGGAGTCCACCTGTGGTAAATTCAATTGATTGGACATGATTTGGGAAGGCACATACAGTGGGGCAAAAAAGTATTTAGTCAGCCACCAATTGTGCAAGTTCTCCCACTTAAAAAGATGAGAGAGGCCTGTAATTTTCATCATAGGTACACTTCAACTATGACAGACAAAATGAGAGAAAAAAAATCTACAAAATCACATTAAAAAATCATACAATGTATTTATTTACAAATTATGGTGGAAAATAAGTATTTGGTCACCTACAAACAAGCAAGATTTCTGGCTCTCACAGACCAGTAACTTCTTCTTTAAGAGGCTCCTCTGTCCTCCACTCGTTACCTGTATTAATGGCACCTGTTTGAACTTGTTATCAGTATAAAAGACACCTGTCCACAACCTCAAACAGTCACACTCCAAACTCCACTATGGCCAAGACCAAAGAGCTGTCAAAGGACACCAGAAACAAAATTGTAGACCTGCACCAGGCTGGGAAGACTGAATCTGCAATAGGTAAGCAGCTTGGTTTGAAGGAATCAACTGTGGGAGCAATTATTAGGAAATGGAAGACATACAAGACCACTGATAATCTCCCTCGATCTGGGGCTCCACGCAATATCTCACCCCGTGGGGTCAAAATGATCACAAGAACGGTGAGCAAAAATCCCAGAACCACACGGGGGGACCTAGTGAATGACCTGCAGAGAGCTGGGACCAAAGTAACAAAGCCTACCATCAGTAACACACTACGCCACCAGGGACTCAAATCCTGCAGTGCCAGATGTGTGGTCAGATGAAACCAAAATATAACTTTTTGGTAAAAACTCAACTTGTCGTGTTTGGAGGACATCCAAAGAACACCATACCTACTGTGAAGCATGGGGGTGGAAACATCATGCTTTGGGGCTGTTTTTCTGCAAAGGGACCAGGACGACTGATACGTGTAAAGGAAAGAATGAATGGGGCCATGTATCGTGAGATTTTGAGTGAAAACCTCCTTCCATCAGCAAGGGCATTGAAGATGAAACGTGGCTGGGTCTTTCAGCATGACAATGATCCCAAACACACCGCCCGGCCAATGAAGGAGTGGCTTCGTAAGAAGCATTTCAAGGTCCTGGAGTGGCCTAGCCAGTCTCCAGATCTCAACCCCATAGAAAATCTTTGGAGGGAATTGAAAGTCTGTGTTGACCAGTGTTACGCACGCCTCTATGAAGAGGGAACGCGACACCCTGCTACAACTAAACTCTCCGTGAAGTGAAAAAGTTATGGACTGTAGGTGCGAGTAAGGATGACAACAGACAGAATGTGGTACCGTTTACAAGGACTTTATTCCTTCACACGGTAATATAGGGAAAAGGGGCTGGACGGAACCAAAGCAAAGAAAGTAAATCTCAAAACCTCCCCCTCTCCTATCTTACCTGCCTACCCACTACTTACCTAATTTAGCACCACCTGGTGCCCTAACCAAAATACAGGGGTGGTCCGCCCAGGTCTTACCTAGTGTGCCTAGACATTGTTTCCCTTATAGCAAATAGGACAAAGGGCACCCCCTCATCCCAATCAGTACTGGTTTCCATACAATACTTGCGTAGCATTGCCTTCAGTGTCTGATGCCAGCGTTCTAGAGCCCCTTGACTCTCTGAATGATACGGACTGGAGACCTGATGGGAAATACACAATGTCTTTAACACATTTGAAAACAGTTTAGACATGAAGTTGGATCCCTGATCAGTTTGGATTACTTTAGGGAGTCCAAACGTAGAGAAGAACTTCACCAGTGCCTTCACCACAGTCTTAGCCGTTATAGTACGGAGAGGAATAGCCTCTGGGTATCGAGTAGCACTGCACATTATTGTTAGTAGGAACTGGTTACCTGACCTGGTTTTCGGCAATGGACCTACACAATCAATTATCACTCTTTCAAACGGTTCCCCCACCACAGGAATCGGGCAGAGTGGCGCTCGTGGAACTGTTTGATTCACTTTCCCAGTGAGTTGACATATGTGACATGTTTTACAAAATTCGACCACATCAGACTTCAAACCTGGCCAGAAGAAATGACGAAGGACCCGGTTATAAGTCTTTGTGATCCCCAAGTGTCCAGACCACGCCTGGTCAGCAGACTCTTTGTCCCTTGCAAATTCAACAAATGTACGGTGAGAGGGTTTCTTGTGGTTCCTGAAGCACTGTCTATAAGCTTCAGGCACCAACTCATAAGCCCGCAACACGGTAGTTTTAACTGTATTGTAATGTAAACTGTCTTCCAGGGAGAGAACAGCTACTACTTCCTGGGCTTTCCCAGACAATTTACATTGTAACAGGAGCGGCCAAACCGCAAGTGGCCAATGCAGCGCAGCGGCCACACGCTCAAACGCAAAGAAATAAGAATCAACTTCCGACTCTCGGAATGGAGGGACTAAAGCTATGTTTTTACTCACATCGAAGTGGGCTTGATGATGAGCAGCTTGTGGAGTCGCACTGGAGCCAGCATCTAGCTCCAGTTGTCGGATCCTCACCTCCTTGTCAGCTTCTATTTTCCTAATTTCAAGTTCAAAATGCATCTGTCTCTCTTTATCTTTTTGCTCCATTTCTAACCGAGCCAGCCTCACCTTCAGCCTAGCAGTCCCATCTGAACGACCCGAGGCAGAAGATAAAGATTCCTCCGCCCTGTCCTCTGACTTGGCAGCAGAAGGTCTACCCGTCTCCTCTCCTTGCAATGAGAGAATCCGTTCTCTCACTAAACCCTCCCTGACTAGCACCAATAGCTCAGCCTTTAGGACTTTCTCAGGGACAACAAATCCATAATGGTTAGCTATAGCTACAAGGTCTACTTTACAAAATCTACCCAAACAATCAATAGAAGGTGCTTCAAAAAACTTGGAGATGGCTGATGCAGCCATCTTATACAATGCAGTCTCCTGAACACACTAACTAAACAAGTCATCCAAACTCACAACCTACAATCACACCTCAATCACTAACCACAGAGAGCTCAGAGCAGCAGGGTCCGGTGGGTTTAATGGAAAAATCCCGGATGAGCCCCCATTATGTTACGCACGCCTCTATGAAGAGGGAACGCGACACCCTGCTACAACTAAACTCTCCGTGAAGTGAAAAAGGTATGGACTGTAGGTGCGAGTAAGGATGACAACAGACAGAATGTGGTACCGTTTACAAGGACTTTATTCCTTCACACGGTAATATAGGGAAAAGGGGCTGGACGGAACCAAAGCAAAGAAAGTAAATCTCAAAACCTCCCCCTCTCCTATCTTACCTGCCTACCCACTACTTACCTAATTTAGCACCACCTGGTGCCCTAACCAAAATACAGGGGGTGGTCCACCCAGGTCTTACCTAGTGTGCCTAGACAGCGAATATGCTACGGGTATATGTATGCCCGCGGGCCTCTTGCCTAAGCACTCCCAAGGTGCCTTCCCCTTCTCCCCCTGGGAACAAATGAAACAGAATATTAAACCATTTTCAAACAAACTAACAAACGACATCAAATAAGCTCTGAGCAACAAACTCACAAAATATACCAACTCTCAGCAAAATCTCTAGCAAAATCTCAGAAAATCTCTCTACAAAAAGCTCTCTCTTTTGAACAGAACACTGGCTTTTTCTATAGCTTCTGAAGGAATGTGTAATTGGAGACAGCTGCGTCTTGACGAGGGGGCGGGGTCAGCTCTCCAATTAGCGCTGGAGTCGACCAATCAGCTGTTTGAAGGATTTCCGGAAGCCATTTCCTGAAATAAACACATGCACAAACACAAACTACAACACATAAACTGGGGAACGTAACAACCAGCAACAGCCCCAAAACGTCACTGCTCTAGAGGAGATCTGCATGGAGGAATGGGCCAAAATACCAGCAACAGTGTGTGAAAACCTTGTGAAGACTTACAGAAAACGTTTGACCTCTGTCATTGCCAACAAAGGGTATATAACAAAGTACTGAGAAACTTTTGTTATTGACCAAATACTTATTTTCCATCATAATTTGCAAATAAATTCATTAAAAATCCTACAATGTGATTTTCTGGATTTTTTTTCTCATTTTGTCTGTCATAGTTGAAGTGTACCTATGATGAAAATTACAGGCCTCATCTTTTTAAGTGGGAGAACTTGCACAATTGGTGGCTGACTAAATACTTTTTTGCCCACTGTACCTGTTGTCTATATAAGGTCCCACAATTGAAAGTGTATGTCAGAGCAAAAACCACACCATGAGGTCGAATAGAATTGTTTAGACCCATATCTGCGGAAGGGGACCATCAATGCTGCAGAAATGTTTTGGTACCCAAGAACAGTGGCCCCATCATTCTTAAATGGAAGTTTTGAACCACCTAGACTCTTCCTAGAGCTGTCCTCCCCGGCCAAACTGAGCAATCGTCAGAGAGTAGGGTATGCGTCAGGGAGTTGACCAAGAATCAGAGTTCCTCTGTGAAGATGGCAGAACATTCCAGAAGGACAACCATTTCTGCAGCACTCCACCAATTAGGCTTTTTAAATGGTAGAGTGGCCAGATGGAAGCCACTCCTCAGTAAAATGACATGACACCCCACTTGGAGTTTGCCAAAAGGCACCTAAAGGGCTCTGACCATGAGAAACAAGATTCTCTAGTCTGAATCCAAGCTTGAAATCTTTGGCTGAATTCTAAGCGTCAAGTCTGGAGGAAACCTGGCACCATCCCTACGGTGAAGTGTGGTGGCAGCATCATGCTGTGGGGATATTAGTCAGGATCAAGGGAATGATGAACTGAGAAAAGTACAGAGATCCTTGATGAAAACCTTCTCCAGAGCTCTCAGGACCTCCGACTGGGGTGAAAGTTCACCTTCCATCAGGACAACAACCCTAAGCACACAGCCAAGACAACACAGGAGTGGCTTCAGGACAAGTCTCTGAATGTCCTTGAGTGGCCCAGCCAGACCCCGGACTTGAACCCGATCGAACATGTCAGGAGAGACCTGAAAATAGCTGTGCAGCGACACTCCCTATCCAACCTGACAGAGCTTGAGAGGATCTCTGCCAAAGGTGCTTCAACAAAGTTCTGAGTAAAGGGTCTGAAGACTTATGTTAATGTGATATTTCAGTGTCTTAAAGGTTTTTTCTTTGTCATAATGGGGTATTGTGTCTAGATTGATGGGAAAAACAATTTAATTCATTTAAGAATAAGGTTGTAACATAACAATGTGGAAAAAGTTGAGGTCTGAATACTTTTCGAATGCACTGTACGTACAGTACCAGTCAAAAGTTTGGACACCTTATTCATGGCTTTTTCTTTATTTTTACAATTTTCTGCAATGTAGAATAATAGTGAAGACGACATTATGAAATAACACCTGGAATCATGTAGGAACCAAAAATAGTGTTAAACAAAATATATTTTTTTGTTTAATATATTTTTCAAAATATATTTTATATTTGCAAAAGCCACCCTTTGCCTTGATGACAGCTTTGCACACTCTTGGCATTCTCTCAACCAGCTTCATGAGGTGGTCACCTGGAATGCATTTCAATTAACATGTGTGCCTTGTTCAATTCATTTCTGTAATTCATTTCCTCAATGTGTTTGCGACAATCAGTTGTGTTGTGAGAAGGTAGGGGTAGAATACAGAAGATAGCCCTATTTGGTAAAAGACCAAGTCCATATTATCGCAAGAACAGCTCAAATAAGCAAAGAGAAATGACAGTAAATCGTTACTTTTAAGACATGAAGGTCAGTCAATTTCAAGATACCCTGATATTTTATGGTACGATTATTAAACTCTGATTATGTCATGCTGCCCCTCACACGGTTGTCTTCAGTTTAAAGGGGCAACCCATCCATTTATCAGACTCTATATGCCTTTTTGTCATCATCTGAACATGAAACCGTATATTAAGTAATCCTTTTAAGGTAATGATCTACTTAAATTCAGATTTCTGTAGTGGAACACCTGTTTAAGTTATTTCAAACTGCCTATTCAATTCCTTGATATAAAAAGACATTGTCAGCATCCACTTTCAGTTTTTTTCTTCTACAGTATAAGTTCAATTAAAACCATAGAATTTGAATTACTAGAATGGACTTTCACATTCAAGTCAATGTTCTGTGATAGGTGTACAGGTGGCAAGTTGCCAGTCAGATTTTTTTTTTTTTTTCTAGTAATTCTATATCTATGGTTATAACAGGCCATTAAATGGTAAATTGAGGAAGTGGAATAGAAACCATTTATCACCGCTGACACAAGTCATTGTTGATCTCACTGTTATAGGGAAAAGGGGAAAGGGCTGTTGCCATGGTGCTGAAGGAGCTTCCGGGTAAAAAGGCATCCTCAGAAGGAAACCCCCTCCTCACCGTGACAACCAAGGTGGGCATGACGACCACTGACAGGAAGCAGCAATCAATCACTTCCTGGTTTGGTATACTGTACACAACTGCTTTTTTCAATTTCTTTACTTTGGCTTGCAGTGTCTGCTAAGCAACTCGCATGGCTTAGAATTCTGCACACATTTTTATATACAGCCTGGCAGTGAACCAATTAAGGTTAAATGCAGTGCCAGTGGCAGTGTTTCTTGCAGTGCCCCCCTGGGACTTGAAACAACTACCAACATATCACCAATGCTGTTCCTATTTACTTGGCTTGCTGCTGGCTGCATGTGCATTTATTTTTGCAAGCTGGAGCTGCGTCTAGACCCTTTACAACAATCAAAAGTAAAAAGAGAATGTCATCTGTTCTGCAGCTGCAACTTTCTATTTCTGAAAACAAACTGCAACATACACCCAAGGCCTTCTAAAAAATATTGGTATCGTTAATTTATATTACTGTTCTAAAACAATGCATGACATTTTCACATGTTAATTTTAAAACCATGAAATAACCTGGGGTGAAATTACTTCATGTGTAATATTTTTTTAATTAAAACTCAACCACCCCCAGGGGCCTCCCGAGTGGCGCAGCAGTCTAAGTCACTGCATCGCAGTGCCTGAGGTGTCACTACAGACTCGGGAGACCCATGAGGTGGGGCACAATTGGCCCAGCGTCGTTAGGGGAGGGTTTGGCCGGCTGAGATTTCCTTGTCCCATCGCGCTCCAGCGACTCCTGTGGCTGGGCGTGCGCCTGCACGCTGACATGGTCGCCAGTTGTACGTTGTTTCCTACAACACATTGGTGCGGCTGGCTTCCGGGTTAAGCGTGCAGTGTGTCAAGAAGCAGTGCGGCTTGTCAGGGTCATGTTTCGGAGGACGCGTGGCTCTCGACCTTTGCCTCTACCGAGTCCGTACAGGAATCGCAGCGATGGGATAAGACTAAATACTAATTGTAATACTAATATGTATATCTATACATGCATGCATGCAGACTATGATTTCAACAATTAAAATCAAAATGAGAAACTTAGATGCTGCTTAGCTTTTCTTTTCTGCTCCAATCCAAGCAATCTTGTTTTTATTTTATATGATTTTGTGTGTGAAGTGAGCTTTAATGCAACATTTCATTTTCGCGAATATGCTGTATTTGCAAAACTGATCTCTTAGTTATCCCATGCAGTAATACTATATTTTTTACCCCAGAAATGGATAATTACATTTTTTTTCTATTTTGGCTCGTCAATATATTCTACTATGCAATGAAATAGGCTTTTGGTGTTTTAGTAGCTTGTTTTATTTAAATGCCGATGGTAGAAATGTATGTGCTTGTTGCCCCCCAGTAACAGTCTCGAAGCACACTGAATGCACTGTTTCGCCCCTTACATTTCCGTTAGTTCTACAGTATATTTTGGTGTCCAGCACCAAAGTGCTCAGCGTGACATGCCTAGCCAATCTAAAATGGAACACGCCCATATCTGACATTATCTGATATTATCAACAAAGGTGATGATAAACTATCTTCGCCACTTAAACTTCCCGGTTTTGTCCATCCAGTGCTGGTCTATGGTCTATCCTTGGCATGTAGGTTTCTCACTTATGGGGGGCACACATTGCGATATGTGCGAGGGGAATAGGCAGGGTATATGCAAGTTAAATACTGTAGTATTACTATAGTTAAACTTGTGTTTTTGCGGTCATTACTATAATATTAACTAGTGTTTTTTTTACTGTAGTGTTAATATAGTATTCTACAGTGTACTACATGTGATTGAGGGCTACTACAGAGTGTACTATATTTTCTGCAATATACTGCAGTTTACTACAGAATTCTATAGTAAATACTAGAGGTCGACCGATTTCAGCGGAATGGCAGATTTGAATCAGGGCCGATTAGGCTGGCAATACGATAGTGCCTATAAGAACATTCAATAGAAAAAAGGTATATGAAATACAAATGGTATAGAGAGAAAAAGTCCTATAATTCCTTTAACTACAACCTAAAACCTCTTAACTGGGATTTATGAAGACTCATGTTTAAAGGAACCACCAGCTTTCATATGTTCTGAGCAAGGAACTTAAACGTTAGCTTTTTTACATGGCACATATTGCACTTTTACTTTCTTCTCCAACACTGTTTTTGCATTATTTATACCAAATTGAACATGTTTCTTTATTTATTTGAGACTAAATAGATTTTATTGATGTATTATATTAAGTTAAAATAAGTGTTAATTGTTCATTCAGTATTGTTGTAACTTTCATTATTTCAAATATATATAAAATCGGCCGATTTTAATCGGTATCGGCTTTTTTTGGTTGGTAATAATCGGTATCGGTGTTGAAAAATCATAATCGACCAACCTCTAGTAAATACTGCATTATTCTATGGTAAACTGTAGTAATTTTTGTGCTCTATGATCTTTGGAAGCTCCAATGTTTGTGGAATTGGAGCCATAAACCAGTATTAAAATATATTACAGAAAGTGGCTATCAATCAATCAATCAAATGTATTTATAAAGCCTTTTTTCTTAACCTGAGCAATGTCGCTTTCCTTCCAATAACACAAGATTCCTTTCATAGTACTTCACTCGTATATGCCGCTCCTCATCATCCATTTAAAATAATATGGGTACCAGGGTTGAAGTCAATTCCATTTCAATATGCTTAGAAAATCAAAAAGTTAACATTGCTGGAATTACCTTGCCGTTTTGGAGAAACTGTTGTGTTTGCTAGCACAGCGATTTGTGGTGGCTGATTTAAGTGAATTGTTTCGCCCCACAGTTATTCAAGATGATTAGTACACCAGCTAAAATAGTTTACAATAGTTAGCAATCACTTCTTCACCTATTTTGCTAGCTAAAGTGTGCCTGCCGTGTCAATGTATCTAAAACTGACGTGCTGTTTACAATTTTGACACTCATCCATGTGTATCCACTCTATGCGCATTGAGTCAATTCCGTAGTTGTCCTCATTGAAAAGCATTGAATTGATTGAATTTAAATGGAATTAACCCCGACCCTGGTGACGTACTGTCTCCGGCCATTCACATTGAAGTTGACTTCATACATCTCATCTAATGGGAATTAGGATTTCTAAAGCAGAGCAGATTTGGGGACTAGAACAGATCGTCTGTGATACTGGCAATGTTTACAGCCAGGGATTAGGCCATGGTTAAGCTTTAAGAGTAGGACGATTACTCCTCTGTGATTTGATAATAGATCAAATTCAGAAGGTATTCGGACCCCTTCACTTTTTCCCCAAAAATGTACATTTCTAAAATTAATTAAATAGTTTTTCCCCTCATCAATCTCCACACAATACCCTATAATAAACAAAGCAAAAACAGGTTCACATATTTTTAATAGAATATCACATTTACGTAAGTATTCAGACCCTTTACTCAATACTTTGCTGAAACACCTTTGGTAATGATTACCCAAAAAGACTCGAGGCTGTATGACACTACAAGCGTGGCACACTTGTATTTGGGGAGTTTCTCCCATTCTTCTCTTCAGATCGTCTTTCCCTCTCAAGCTCTGTCAGGCTGGATGGTGAGCGTCGATGCACAGCTATTTTCAGGTTTCTATAGAGATGTTAGTTCGGGTTCAAGTCCAGGCACCGGCTGGGTGCTTCAAGGACATTCAGAGACTGTGACAGAAGCCACTTCTGCATTGTCTTGGCTGTGGGCCTAGGGTTGTTGTCCTATTGGAAGGTGAACCTTCGCTCCAGTCTGAGGTCCTGAGTGCTCTGGAGCAGGTTTTCATCAAGGATCTCTCTGTACTTTGCTCTTCTCGTCTTTCCCTCGATCCTGACTAGTCTCCCTGTCTCTGCCTCTGAAAAAATCCCCACAGCATGATTCTGCCACCACCATGCTTCACCGAGGGGATGGTATTGGCCAGGTGATGAGCGGTGCTTGGTTTCCTCTAGATGTGACACTTGGCATTCAGGTCAAAGAGTTCAGTCTTAGTTTCATCAGATCAGAGAATCTTGTTTCCTTTAGGTACCTTTTGGCAAACTCCAAGTGGGCTGTCACGTCTTTTACTGAGGAGTGGCTTCCGTCCGAACACTGTACCATAAAGATCTGATTGTTGGAGTGCTGCATCGATGGTTGTCCTTCTGGAAGGTTCTCCCATCTCCACAGACAAACTCTGCAGCTCTGTCAGTTACCATTGGGTTCTTGGTCACCTCACTCCCTTCTCCCCGATTGCCCAGTTTGGCTGGGTGGCCAGCTCTAAGAAGTCTTGGTGGTTCCAAACTTCTTCCATTTAAAAATGTCAGAGGCCACTGTGTTCTTGGGAACCTTCAATACTGCAGAAATGTTATGGTACCCTGCCCCATAATTGTGCCTCGACACATTCTTGTCTTGGAGCTCTACGGACAATTCCTTCGATCTCATGGCTTGGTTTTTGCTGTCAACTGTAGGACCTTATATAGACAGGTTTGTGCCTTTCCAAATCATGTCCAATCAATTGAATTTAATACAGGTGGACTCCAATCAAGTGACAATATCTCTCTCATCATCACTCAATGCATAGGTGTACCTCCACTGTTTTCACATCCTACCACACCTGTCTGTACATTATGCCTTGAATCTATTCTACCTTGCCCAGAAACCTGCTCCTTTTACTCTCTGTTCCGAACGTGCTAGTCGACCAGTTCTTATAGCCTTTAGCCGTACCCTTATCCTACTCCTCCTCTGTTCCTCTGGTGATGTAGAGGTCAGTCCAGGCCCTGCAGTTCCTAGCCCCACTCTCATTCCCCAGGCGTTCTCATTTGTTAACTTCTGTAATCGTAAAAGCTTTGGTTTCATGCATGTTAACATTAGAAGCCTCCTCCCTAGGTTTGTTTTATTCACTGCTTTAGCACACTCTGCCAACCCGGATGTCCTAGCCGTATCTGAATCTTGGCTTAGGAAGGCCACCAAAAACCCTGAAATTTCCGACCCCAACTATAACATTTTCCGATAAGATAGAACTGCCAAATTGGGCGGCGTTAGCCTGCAGAGTTTTGTCTTACTATCCAGGTCTGTGCCCAAACAATTCGAGCTTCGACTATTATAAATCCACCTTTCCAGAAACAAGTCTCTCACTGTTGTTGCTTGCTATAGACCACCTTCTGCCCCCAGCTGTGCCCTGGACACCATATGTGAATTGATTGCCCGCCATCTATCTTCAGAGCTCGTGCTGTTAGGTGACCTAAACTGGGACATGCTTAACACCCCGGCCATCCTACAATCCAAGCTTAATGCCCTCAATCTCACACAAATTATCAATGAACCTACCAGGTATAACCCCAAATCCATAAACACGGTCACCCTCATAGATATCATCCGAACCAACCTGCCCTCCAAATACACCTCTTCTGTCTTCAACCAGGATCTCAGCAATCACTGCCTCATTGCCTGCGTCCGTAATGGGTCTACGGTCCAACGACCACACCGCATCACTGTCAAACGCTCCATAAAATACTTCAACGAGCAGGCCTTTCTAATCGACCTGGCCGGGGTATCCTGGAAGGATATTGACTTCATTCCATCAGTAGAGGATGCTTGGTTATTCTTTAAAAGTGCTTTCCTCACCATCTTAAATAAGCATGCCCCATTCAAAAAATGTAGAACCATGAACAGATATAGACGTTGGTTCACTCCAGACCTGACTTCCCTTGAGAAGCACAAAAACATCCTGTGGCTTATTGCCCCCGCGATATTTAACTTTTCAGGGAAGTTAGGAACCAATACTTTTCAGGCAGTTAGGAAAGCAAAGGCTAGCTTTTTCAAACAGAAATTTGCATCCTGTAGCACAAACTCCCAAAAGTTCTGGGACACTGTAAAGTCCATGGAGAATAAGAGCACCTCCTCCCAGCTGCCCACTGCACTGAGGCTAGGATACACTGTCACCACCGATAAATCCCCGGTAATTGAGAATTTCAAGAAGCATTTTAGTACGGCTGGCCATGATTTCCACCTGTTCACCCCTTCCCTGGTCAACAGCGCTGCACCCCCCACAGCAACTTGCCCAAGCCTCCCCCATTTCTCCTTCACCCAAATCCAGATAGCCGATGTTCTGAAAGAGCTGCAAAATCTGGGCCCCTACAAATCAGCCGGGCTACACAGTCTGGACCCTCTTAGTCTAAAATGATGTGTAGAAATTATTGCAACCCCTACTACTAGCCTCTTCAACCTCTCTTTCGTATTGTCCGAGATCCCCAAAAATTGAAGAGGGGGGATGACTGCGGCAGCTTTCCAAAGGGGGAGACACTCTAGACCCAAACTGTTACAGACCTATATCTATCCTACCTTGCCTTTTCTAAGTTCTTCGAAAGCCAAGTTAACAAACAGATCATCGACCATTTCGAATTCCACCGTACCTTCTCTGATATGCAATCTGGTTTCTGAGCTGGTCATGGGTGCACCTCAGACACGCTCAAGGTCCTAAACGATATCATATCCGCCATCGATAAGAGACAATACTGTGCAGCTGTTTTCATTGACTTGGCCAAGGCTTTCGACTCTGTCAATCACCACATTCTTATCGGCAGACTCAACAGCCTTGGCTTCTCAAATGACAGCCTCGCCTGGTTCACCAACTACTTCTCAGACAGAGTTCAGTGTGTCAAATCGGAGGGCCTGTTGTCCGGACCTCTGGCAGTCTCTATGGGGGTGCCACAGGGTTCAATTCTCAGGCCTCAGGCCTCTTTTTAAAAATTCTCAGGCAACTCTTTTCTCTGTATACATCAATGATGTCGCTCTTGCTGCTGGTGATTCTTTGATCCACCTCTACGCAGACCATACCATTCTGTATACCTCTGGCCCTTCTTTGGACACTGTGTTAACAAACCTCCAGATGAGCTTCAATGCCATTTACAACTCTCCCTCTGCCATACAACTCTCCCTCTCCAACTGCTCTTAAATGCAAGTAAAACTAAATGCATGCTCTTCAACCGATCGCTGTCCATACCTGCCCACCCGTCCTGCATCACTACTCTGGATGGTTCTGATTAACCAGTTGGATTTAGGGGGCGCTATTTTAATTTTTGGATGAAAAACGTTCCCGTTTTAAACAAGATATTTTGTCACGAAAAGATGCTCGACTATGCATTTAATTGACAGTTTTGGAAAGAAGACACTCTGGCGTTTCCAAAACTGCAAAGATATTGTCTGTGAGTGCCACAGAACTGATGTTACAGGCGAAACCCAGATAAAAATCCAACCAGGAAGTGCCGCATTTTTTGAAACCGCTTCATGCCAATGACTCCTTATATGGCTGTGAATGAGCTACAAATGAGCTTAAGTTTTCCCCAAGGTGTCTACAGCATTGTGACGTCTTTTTAGGCATTTCCCTTGAAGAATGGCTGTAAGGGACCATATATGGCATGTGGTCACATGGTGTCTCCCGCAGAAAATACTGAGGTAGCCATTTTTCCAATCGCTTCTTATGGGAAACCAACTGCCTCGACGGATATATTATCGAATATATTTGTTAAAAACACCTTGAGGATGGATCCTAAACAACGTTTGCCGTGTTTCTGTCGATATAATGTAGCTAATTTTGAAAAAAGTTTGGCGTTATAGTTGTAGCATTTTTCGGTCGATTTCTCAGCCAAGCATGGTGAAGAAACGGGAGCTTTTTCGCCTACAAAAATAATATTTTTGGAAAAAAGGAACATTTGCTATCTAACTGGGAGTCTCCTGAGTGAAAGCATCCGAAGTTCTTCAAAGGTAAATTAATTAATTTGGTTGCTTTTCTAATTTTTGTGAAAATGTTGCCTGCTGCCAGCAGAGCCTAGCATAGCATTATGCCATGATAAACTTACACAAATGCTTGTCTAGCGTTGGCTGTAACGCATATTTTAAAAATCTGAGATGACAGTGTTGTTAACAAAAGGCTTGTGTTTGAATATATTTTTCATTTCATTTGCGATTTTCATGAATAGGAAAAGTTTCTAGGGGTATTTATGTCCATTGCGTTATGCTAATGCATTTGAGGCTATGATTACGCTCCCGGATACGGGTTTGCTCGTCGCAACTGGTTAAGAATATGTGGACAACTACAAATACCTAGGTATCTGGTTGGACTGTAAACTCTCCTTCCAGACTCGCATTAAGCATCTCCAGTCCAAAATTACATCTAGAATCGGCTTTCTATTTCGCAACAAAGCATCCTTCACTCATGCTGCCAAACATATCCTTGTGAATCTGACTATCCTACCGATCCTTGAATTCGGCGACGTCATTTACAAAATAGCCTCCAACACTCTACTCAGCAAATTGGATGCAGTCTATCACAGTGCCGTCCGTTTTGTCACCAAAGCCCCATATACTACCTACAACTGCGACCTGTATGCTCTCGTTAGCTGGCCCTCGCTTCATATTCATCGCCAAATCCACTGGCTCCAGGTCATCTATAAGTCCTTGCTAGGTAAAGCCCCGCCTTATCTCAGCTCACTGGTCACCATAGCAGCACCCACCTGTAGGACGTGCTCCAGCAGGTATATTTCACTGGTCACCCCCAAAACCAATCTCTCCTTTAGCCACCTTTCCTTCCAGTTCTCTGCCGCCAATGACTGGAACGAACTGCAAAAATCGCTGAAGCTGGAGACCCATATCTTCCTCACTAGCTTTAAGCTCCAGCTGTCAGAGCAGTTTACAGATCACTGCACCTGTACATAACCCATCTGTAAATTGCCCATCCAACTACCTCATCCCCATACTGTTATTTATTTTGCTCCTTTGCACCCCAGTATCTCTACTTGCACACTCATCTTCTGCACATCTATCACTCCAGTGTTTAATTGCTATATTGTAATTATTTCGCCACTATGGCCTATTTATTGCCTTACCTCCCTTATCCTACCTCATTTGCACACACTGTATATATACTTTTTCTATTGTATTATTACCTGTATGTTTGTTTATTCCATGAGTAACTCTGTTGTTTGTGTCGCACTGCTTTGCTTTATCTTGGCCAGGTCGCAGTTGTAAACTAGCCTACCTAGTTAAATGAAGGTGAAATTAAAAAATAAAAGCCATTCCAAATTGTTTTTCTCATTCCTAATTAAAGGGGTTGTAATGTCTGAGTCATTAGAGTCTACCTCACAGAGACAGTTAAAACTCTAGGTCACACTCAGACCCTCTATCATTTTCCTTCCCAAATAGACATGGGCGTACATCCATAGTGCACATGGGCATGTATGTCCTCGCCGAACATAATACGCACGGACAAACACACGCACAGTGGTTTAATGGTGGATGGTGTCTATGGTAGAGGATCTGTTTGAAGGCAATGCACTGTGCTCACACGCACAGTGGTTTAATGGTGGATGGTGTCTATCTCCCTCCCAGCTCCTGCTTATCTGTTTGAAGGCAATGCACTGTTCCATATATAATACACACGGACAAACACACGCACAGTGGTTTAATGGTGGATGGTGTCTATGGTAGAGGAAGCGGTGCTCTCTATCTCCCAGCTCCTGCTTATCTGTTTGAAGGCAATGCACTGTTCCATATATAGTTTTATGTCCGTAAGTGGTCTATGTAACATCCCCAATGTTGCACAACCTGACATATATGGGATCTATACATATCTGTCATGTGCTATATATCATCCTTCAACAATAGAAAGTAAAGGATATCATATATTTTATTACATGACATTTTACTGTAAGCTGCTCTGTGTTTATTGAACATCAAGGAATACTCAGGGTCACTATTTAGTCAAGTGAAGTAAATAAATATAATTTGGTTACACTTTCACTTTTAGATTTCATTCTCAAATGAAAAATCATAAATGACATATGTCATTTTTCCCGTTTTATGATTTGAAGATCTGTTTCTCAACTCAACTTATGTGTTGTATGTTTCACCATCGCTCCTCTTTTGGTTCTGCTTCATCAAAATCAGTTATTTTCCTCATCCTCAGCGTGTGATCTGATTCATCTCAATCCCTATGAATTCAGGCATGAACTTGAAGTGTTCCATAACCAGTTGATAGTAGTTTCTAAATTGACTCTTAGATTGAAATGGACTTTAGCCCCCCTCAAGTTTGCCTTCCGTTACTGTATCTAACCTAAGAGTGTTATACATAAACAAAATAGGGCATCAACTGTTGACCAGGGATATTCACCAACATAAAAAAGACAATCTTGGTGTGCCACATCAAATCGGTTTGTGGGCTGGATTTGGCTCACAAGCCACGAGTTGCAGACTCCTACTATGGAGTATCCTTCTCCTGCAGCGTTTTTGTTTTCCTCACTGAGTCTCTCCTCCCCAGCTGGTCGGTGAGCAGCAAGAGAGCCGCCCGCTGCTGAGCCCCTCCATCGACGACTTCCTGTCAGAGAGCCGCATCGATGGCCCTGTGGTCCGGCCGGTCACCTCCAACACAGCAGGTAGCCCTCTCTCATTACCCACAACTCATTAATGCCCTCATCTGCTCCTCTCCTCTCATTCTCTCTCAGCCAGTCCCAATTTGTTCCCTGCCCCACCCTTCCCCTAGGCAAGTGTTTGCCATAGCTCTCCTCAAGGGCCCCCAGCCAAGGTTCATAAAGATGCCGGAATTCAGATATGACGTCATTGTTTTAGGACTATCCACAGAGTTTTTAAACAACGGCACATGACATGGTTCAATATACAGATAAACCGCAAAAATGTTCCAATTGGCAGGCATCTCAAAGCTACCCCACACACAATACCCCATAATGTCGAAGTTGAATTGTTTTTTTTTTCACATAAAAAAATGTAAAACTGAAATTTCATTGGTCAGTAAGTATTCAACCCCTTTGTTAACCTTCAACCCCTTTGTTAACTTGGTGTGTCCCCCCCCCTCCCCACGGGACGGTTGAGCTAACGTGTGCTAATGTGATTAGCATGATGTTTTAAGTATGAAGAACATTTCCCAGGACATAGACCTATCTGATATGGGCAGAAAGCTTAAATTATTGTTAATCTAACTGCACTGTCCAATTTACAGTAGCTATTACAGTGAAAGAATACCATGCTATTGTTTGAGGAGAGTGCACAGTTATGAACTTGAAAATGAATGAATAAACCAATTAGGCACATTTGGGCAGTCTTGATACAACATTTTGAACAGAAATACAATGATTCATTGCATCAGTCTCAAACTTTGCACATACACTGCTGTCATCTAGTGGCCAAAATCTAAATTGCGCCTAGATTTCAAAGTTAAATATTGGACTTTCTGTTGTATTTCAAAGATGGAGAAGGAAAAAAACACATGCTTTTATTCTTTGTATTATCTTTAACCAGATCTAATGTGTTTCACATTTCCACAAACTTCAAATGGTATCAAGAAAATGCATATCCTTGCATCAGGTCCTGAGCTACAGGCAGTTAGATTTGGGTATGTCATTTTAGGCGTCGAGGATGGATCAACATTGTAGTTACGCCACAATACTAACCTAGATGACAGAGTGAAAAGAAGGAAGCTGGTACAGAACATGCGTCCTGCTATTTTTTTTATCCTTATTATACCAGGTAAGTTGACTGGGAAGACATTCTCATTTACAGCAACGACCTGGGGAATGGTTACAGTGGAGTGGAAGGTGGATGAATGAGCCAATTGGAAGCTGGGGATGATGGTATGGGAATTTAGCCAGGAGACCGGGGTTAACACCCCAATCTTACGATAAGTGCCATGGGATCTTTAGTGACCACAGAGAGTTAGGACACCTGTTTAACGAAAGACGACACCCTACAGAAGTCAATGTCCCCAATCACTGCCCTGGGGTATTGGGATCTTTTTTTAGACCAGAGGAAAGAGTGACTCCTACTGGCCCTCCAACACCACTTCCAGCAGCACCTGTTCTCCCATCTAGGGACCAACCAGATCCAACTTAGTTAGTCGAACGTCTACAGACTAACACTAGTAACCCTCTGTAGATATGCATTGGGACCATCTAAATAAAGCGAAAGACTGTCTTAAGTTAATATGCTATAACCACCCAACACATCCATGTGTGCAACTTTTGTTGGAATGACTGAAATTACCATTGGAGCACATGGGGAAATAAATCAAGAGGGAAACAATCTCTAAACTTGTCTTTCCTAGTCGGTGATGAAGAAACGCATCAGAGGCATAATGTTAAAATCAATCTTTTAATTAGTAAAAATCATAATTGTCAATCAACATTTTTGGCCTAATGGCTAAAGGCTGTCACACCCTGATCTGTTTCACCTGTCTTTGTGTTTGTCTCTACCCCATCCAGGCGTCGCCCATCTTCCTCATTATCCCCAGTGTATTTATACCTGTGTTCTGTTTGTTGCCAGTTCGTCCTGTCTTGTCAAGTCTTACCAGCGTGTTTTCCAGTCTCCCTGCTTTCTCAAGTTCTGTTCCCTAGTTCCCCCGGTTTTGACCATTCTGCCTGCCTGCCATTCTGTACCTGCCTGACTCTGACCGGTTTACGAACCTCTGCCTGCTTTTGACCTGTCTTTTGCCTGCCTGCTGTTTGGGTCAATAAACCTCTGTGACTAGCTGTCTGCATTTGGGTCTTATCCTGAGTTCTGATAGAACGGATTGGCCCTGACTGACCCAGCATTCAGACCAGCTCCACAATGCTGTCTCCCTGCAAGGAGCCACCATTGGAAGACACAAGGAGCTACTGCAATGTCTTATGGAGAGACTCCATACCCTGGTAGAACACCATGACCAGGCGTTTGATACATTGCTGGAGCAATTCCGCAGATTCCCTACTGGGAAACGGATCACACCAGTAATCTCCCAGCCTACCAGAGTGTCCCAAGGACCCCGCTTGCCTCCTCCGGAGCGCTACGCTGGAGATTCTGGAACCTGCCAGGCTTTTCTCTCCCAGTGCTCCCTCATTTTTGAGCTGCAGTCTTCTTCGTTCCCCTTGAACCGCTTGAGGATAGCGTACATCATAATGCTGATGTCCGGGAGGGCACTCGCCTGGGCTGTGGCGGTGTGGGAGCAACTGTCCGCCGTCTGCCTCAGTCTGCCTCAGTCTGGAGGAGTTTGTGGCAGAAGTTCGGAAGGTTTGGAAGGATTGTCTGTTGTCCGGGAGAGCGGCTGCTTGTTAGCTGCTCCAGCTACGTCAAGACTCCCGTAGTGTGGCAGACTATGCGGTTGATTTTTGCACGTTTGCGGCTGAGAGTGCCTCGAACCCGGAAGCATTGTTCAAACATGTTCCTTCACAAATTATCAGAGGTGATCAAAGAAGAGTACACTAGTGGGCCATACAGAAAACTTTTGCTCTCCCCTTACTCGCACACCTTTCCATGCTATCCTGCTGTGGGGGAACCAGTCAAAATCCCTCCGACTCTGGGGCAGCCTGCCCCGGGACATCTTCCTGCAGGCACGGAAGTTGCCCTGGTCCTCTCCGCCATTCTCGAGGAGTACCAAGACCTCCGGCAGGTTTTCAGTAAGGCCCGGGCCACTTCACTTCCTCTGCACCGTCCCTATGACTGCGGGATTGACTTTCTCCCAGGCACCACACTGCCCTGGGGATGACTGTAATCTGTCGGGTCTGTAGACCAAGGTTATGGAGACCGACACTGAGGACTTTCTTGCTGCAGGGTGTATCCGTTCTATTGTTTCCTTTGCCGGCGCAGGGTTTTTCTTTGTGGAGAGGGATGAACTGCGCCCATGCATCCATTTTGGACCTGCGGAACACCTACCATTTGGTGCGTTTACGGGAAGGGGATGACTGGAAGACTGCCTTCACCACGGCGAGCGGCCACTACGAATACCTGGTCATGCCATTTGGACGCCCCTGCTGTGTTCCAGGCCCTGGTTAATGACGTTGTCCACGACACGTTGAGCTGTTTTTTTTTCGTCTACCTTGATGACATCCTCGTTTCTTCCCACTCAGCCCAATAACATGTGCTCCACGTCCAATAGGTCCCCCAGGGCCTCCTGGAGAACCAGCTTTTTGTGAAAGCGGAGAAATGAGAATTCCATCGCCCCGCCATCCGCTTCCTTGGTTACATCATCGCTGCAATGTACAGATCCTGGGAAGGTGAGAGCGGTGGGGGATTGGCCCCAGCTTACGTCCAGAATGCAGCTGCAATGCTTCCTGGGATTCACCGCTTTAGCCGGGGTTACAGCACCCTGGTTTCCCCCGTCTGCACTCACCTTTCCGACGGTTTCGTTCACATGGTCCCCAGCTGCTGACCGGGTGTTCCGGGACTTCAAGCACCACGCCACCACTGCTCCTGTCAGTTCGTGGTGGAGGCCGATGCTTCGGATGTCGGAGTGGGGACTGTCCTGTCCCAGCGTTCTGCCCTGTACCTCAAGTTAAATCTCTGCGCCTTCTCACATCACCTCAACGCCACAGAGAGGAACTACGATGTGTGGAATCGTGAACTTCTCGTTGTAAACATGGCATTGGAGGAGTGGAGACACTGGTTGGAGGGGGTGGAACATTCGTTCATTGTGTGGACAGACAATAGGAACCTGGAATATCTCCCCACCGCCAAGCGTCTAGATTCCAGGCAAGCCAGGTGGGCCCTGCTTTTCACCCAGTTTAACTTCTCCCTCTCCTACCGACCAGGATCCAAGAACATCAAGCCGGATGCACTGTCACTCTGTTATAGCCCCACCGCTACACTCTCAGAACCCAAGACCATTCTTCCCACCTCATGTCTGGCGACAGCACTTATCTGGGGAATAGGGAAGCAGGTTCGTGAGGCACAGCGTTCCCAGTCAAACCCAGGGGAGGGGGCCCAGATATCCGGATGTTTATGCCTGACTCTGTCCGCTCCTTGGTCCTGGAGTGGGCCCACTCCTCCAGGCTTGCCTGCCATCCGGGCTCCAGTCGCACACTGACCTTTGTGCGGCAACGCTTTTGGTGGTATGGTCCCGGACTTCTCCGCGTTCGTTGCCGCCTGCACAGTCTGTGCACAGAACAAGACTCGTCGGCAAGCTCTGGCTAGTCTTCAACCATTGCCTGTCCCTCACCATCCCTGGTCTCGCATATCCCTGGACTTCATGAGTCTTCCCCTGTCTGATGGCAACACCGCCATTCTGACAGTAGTGGACCGGTTTTCCAAGCCACCCACTTCATTCCTCTCCCCAAGCTACCCTCTGCCAAAGATGTGCTGCACCATGAGCTGGGCCATCTAATGTTTGCATGGATTCCCAGTGGACATGGTCTCCGACCGGGGTCCTCAGTTCTCGTCCCGGTTCTGGAAGGAGTTCTGCACGCTCATTGGGTCGTCAGCCTGTCCTCCGGGTTCCACCTGCAGTCCAATGGCCAGTCGGAGCAAGCCAACCACGACCTGAAGACGACTCATTGCTGCCTTGTCTCCGCCAACCCCACCACCTGGAGCCAGCAACTTGTGTGGGTTGAATACGCCCGCAACACCCTCCCCTGCTCTGCCACTGGGCTCTCAGCTTTCGAGGGTTCTCTGGGGTATCAGCCCCTGATAGAGGTCGGCATACCCTTGGCCCAGATGTAATGTCGCCGTATATGGAAGGGGGGGGGGGGTGCGCTGCTGTCACACCCTGGTCTGTTTCACTTGTCTTTGTGCTTGTCTCCACCCCTTCCAGGTGACGCCCATCTTCCTAATTATCACCAGTGTATTCATACCTTTTTGTTCTCTGTTGCCAGTTCGTTTCGTCTTACCAGCGCGTTTTCCCATCTCCCTGCTTTCTCATGTTCTGTTCCCTAGTTTCCCCAGTTCTGACCATTCTGCCTGCCCTGACTCCGAGCCTGCCTGCCATTCTGTACCCGTCTGACTTATTTACGAACCTCTGTCTGTTCTGACCCCAAGCCTGCCTGCTGTTCTGTACATTGTTGACTCTGCCTTGGTTTACGGACCTCTGCCTGCCTTTGTCCTGTCATTTGCCTGCCCCCTGTTTGGGTCAATTAACCTCTGTGACTCTAGCTGTCTGCATCTGGGTCTTATCCTGAGTTTTGATTTAAAGTCTGCCAGTGAAAGTGTGAGTGTATCGTCAGTGGGAGATTGTGCTAGAGACCTGAAGATTTTTGTCTTATTGTTATTCTTTGTACTGACAGAATACATTTAAGTGAGAATCCATAAACCATAATATATTAAAATAAACGGAGTTCCTAATTTGGAATAATGTCACCTATCTTCTGTTTTGGCAGTCAACTCACTCAGTTGCTGCTCCAGAAATGCTCGATCAGCCTCCAGGTCTTCCACTGGAGCTTGGTGGATCTCTGCTTTAATCTTCCATTGAACCAATTCCTGGTTCATCTACTTAATTAATTAATTTTTTTCACTTGAACTTCAACAACATAAACTGAATAAAATTATAAACGCAAGAGGCAACAATTTCAGATTTTACTGAGTTACAGTTCATAGAAGGAAATCAGTCAATTTAAATAAATAAATGAGGCCCTAATCTATGGATTTCACATGACTGTGCAGGGGTGCAGCCATGGGTGGGAGGGCATAGGCCCACCGACTTGGGAGCCAGGTCCACCCACCTGGGAGCTAGGCCCAGCCAATCAGAATGAGTTTTTCCCAACAAAAGGGCTTTATTACAGACAGAAATACTCCTCAGCACCCTCCTTCCCCCTTCTCAGTCGACCCCGCAAGTGAAGAAGCCGAATGTGGAGGTCCTGGGGTGTTGTGGTTACACGTGGTCTGCGGTTGTGAAGCCTGTTGGATATACTGCCAAATTGTCTGAAACAATGTTGAAGGTGGCTTATGGTAGAGAAATGAACATCTGTGACATCTGTGACATTGTGTTGTGAGACAAAACTGCACATTTTAGAATGGCTTTTTAATGTCCCCAGCACAAGTTGCACCTGTGTAATGATCATGCAGTTTAATCAGCTTCATAATATGCCACAACTGTCAGGTGGATGGATTATCTTGGCAAAGGAGAAATACTCACTAACAGAGATGGTGACACATTTGTGCACAGACGTTGAGAGAAATAAGCTTTTTGTGCACATGGAACATTTCTGGCATCTTTTATGTCAGCTCATGAAAAGTGGGACCAACACACTACATGTTGTGTTTATATTTTTGTTCAGTATAGTTGGTTGGAAAATATAGCACGGAAAGTTCATCATACCAGACACGAGACATTCAATAACCAAATTTGGTTGTTTTTTATGTTTGCATGCTTTTTATTCACTGTAGCACCATCTCAGGACCAATGGTGACTGAAAAGATATGTTTTGCAATCTGAACTCTTGAAGAGATCCAGCTTGTGATCGTTAATTAATGTTAACATTGACAAATGCTAGGTAAGTATAGCTGGCTAACTAAACATGGTATTTCACAAAGTTTAGCTTTCTAGCTAGTTAGCTAGCTACCTTTTTATAGCTTATACCATAGATAAGAGGTTATCTAGTTTTATAATCTTTGCTTATACTGTTAACATTAGCTAGGCTAGTAGCTTGCTAACTACTTACATTCTCCCTCCTCGTCCTCTTCCTTTGTATGGTCACACATGCGTGCTCTTGTCCCCTGAGCAGAAAAGATAGTGGACATGAAAACGTGAGCGAGCTAGCTAGCTAAACAAGCTCCAGGTAGCTAACTAGCTGTGGCCGAAAACAGCAATTATAATAGCAGCAATTGACTTGCAGTTTACATTTTGCTAGCCAAGATTTTTTAGCTCAGACATGAATCAAATTTCAACAATGTAGCTAGGCACCTAACATTAATTTACCTTGTATATTATTTTATCGCTTTGTAGACACTCCATATGGTCCTCATGCAGTTACAGCGGTGAATGTAACGTTACTGCAGGCGGGGAGAGGGGGCCCGTCTGGTTCGAAAGTGCAACGATGTGCAACGTCGACATAGAAACGAACACCCACATAGACGTCACTCATGAAAGATAGCAGTGAAATCTATTTGCATGGTTGTGCACTTTGGTCCCAGCCAATGAAATTAGAGTGTGCCAATTATATTCAAATGGTACACCAATTCCAGTCAAAACACTATCCATTATTCCAGCCTGTCCCGAATGGATAGTTTGGTTAGAAAACTAACTAGCAAACTAGCATGGTCTATGTCAAACAAAACAAAAAATCTACATAGAAATGGATAAACTGGCTGCAGGAGAAATGTCTGCTGAAAGGAAAAATGAAAAGCAAGAAATGTGGACGGAAGATGAAGATGGTGTCATACCAGTGCCAGACATCTTCATCTGGTAAGTCATTGTTAGCTAGTGTTAGCTGTATTAACCAACTGGAAGTCATACCAGTGCCAGACCTCTTCATCTGGTAAGTCATTGTTAGCTAGTGTTAGCTGTATTAATAAACTGGAAGTCATACCAGTGCCAGACATCTTCATCTGGTAAGTCATTGTTAGCTAGTGTTAGCTGTATTAATAAACTGGAAGTCATACCAGTGCCAGACATCTTCATCTGGTAAGTCATTGTTAGCTAGTGTTAGCTGTATTAATAAACTGGAAGTCATACCAGTGCCAGACATCTTCATCTGGTAAGTCATTGTTAGCTAGTGTTAGCTGTATTAATAAACTGGAAGTCATACCAGTGCCAGACATCTTCATCTGGTAAGTCATTGTTAGCTAGTGTTAGCTGTATTAATAAACTGGAAGTCATACCAGTGCCAGACATCTTCATCTGGTAAGTCATTGTTAGCTAGTGTTAGCTGTATTAATAAACTGGAAGTCATACCAGTGCCAGACATCTTCATCTGGTAAGTCATTGTTAGCTAGTGTTAGCTGTATTAATAAACTGGAAGTCATACCAGTGCCAGACCTCTTCATCTGGTAAGTCATTGTTAGCTAGTGTTAGCTGTATTAATAAACTGGAAGCAAATGGTATTTTTTTATTTGAGAAACTATGTTTAATTTAAATATGTAATAATGCAGCCCATCAATACTTTTTGTCGACCATAAACCGGAAAACAAGCTGATATGCTAATAAGCCATCGTGTTGCAGTCTGGGCCGAGAGGTGTGTTGCTGAGTCACTCAGAGATATGAGCTTTGAATGTTTTTTTGTGGTCCAAAAGGCTCTTCAACAGCTTCTAGCCCCAAGCCATAAGACTGCTGAACAATTCATCAAATGGCCACCCCGGACTATTTACATTGACACATTATGCATAGTCACTCTACCCCTACCTACATGTAGATATTACGTCGACTAACCTGTACACCCGCACATTGACTCAGTACTGGTACCCCCTGTATATAGCCTCCACATTGACTCTGTACTGGTACCCCCTGTATATAGCCTCCACATTGACTCAGTACTGGTACCCCCTGTATATAGCCTCCACATTGACTCTGTACCGGTACCCCCTGTATATAGCCTCCACATTGACTCTGTACCGGTACCCCCTGTATATAGCCTCCACATTGACTCTGTACCGGTACCCCCTGTATATAGCCTCCACATTGACTCTGTACCGGTACCCCCTGTATATAGTCTCCACATTGACTCAGTACCGGTACCCCCTGTATATAGCCTCCACATTGACTCAGTACTGGTACCCCCTGTATATAGCCTCCACATTGACTCAGTACCGGTACCCCCTGTATATAGCCTCCACATTGACTCTGTACCGGTACCCCCTGTATATAGTCTCCACATTGACTCAGTACTGGTACCCCCTGTATATAGCCTCCACATTGACTCAGTACTGGTACCCCCTGCATATAGCCTCCACATTGACTCAGTACTGGTACCCCCTGTATATAGCCTCCACATTGACTCTGTACCGGTACCCCCTGTATATAGCCTCCACATTGACTCAGTACTGGTACCCCCTGTGTATAGCCTCCACATTGACTCTGTACCGTAACACCCTGTATATAGCCTCCACATTGACTCAGTACTGGTACCCCCTGTATATAGCTTCCACATTGACTCAGTACTGGTACCCCTGTATATAGCCTCCACATTGACTCAGTACTGGTAACCCCTGTATATAGCCTCCACATTGACTCAGTACTGGTAACCCCTGTATATAGCCTCCACATTGACTCAGTACTGGTAACCCCTGTATATAGCCTCCACATTGACTCAGTACTGGTAACCCCTGTATATAGCCTCCACATTGACTCAGTACTGGTAACCCCCTGTATATAGCCTCCACATTGACTCAGTACTGGTAACCCCTGTATATAGCCTCCACATTGACTCAGTACTGGTAACCCCTGTATATAGCCTCCACATTGACTCAGTACTGGTAACCCCTGTATATAGCCTCCACATTGACTCAGTACTGGTAACCCCTGTATATAGCCTCCACATTGACTCAGTACTGGTAACCCCTGTATATAGCCTCCACATTGACTCAGTACTGGTAACCCCTGTATATAGCCTCCACATTGACTCAGTACCGGTACCCCCTGTATATAGCCTCCACATTGACTCTGTACCGGTACCCCCTGTATATAGCCTCCACATTGACTCTGTACCGGTACCCCCTGTATATAGTCTCCACATTGACTCAGTACCGGTACCCCCTGTATATAGCCTCCACATTGACTCAGTACTGGTACCCCCTGTATATAGCCTCCACATTGACTCAGTACCGGTACCCCTGTATATAGCCTCCACATTGACTCTGTACCGGTACCCCTGTATATAGTCTCCACATTGACTCAGTACTGGTACCCCCTGTATATAGCCTCCACATTGACTCAGTACTGGTACCCCCTGCATATAGCCTCCACATTGACTCAGTACTGGTACCCCCTGTATATAGCCTCCACATTGACTCTGTACCGGTACCCCCTGTATATAGCCTCCACATTGACTCAGTACTGGTACCCCCTGTGTATAGCCTCCACATTGACTCTGTACCGTAACACCCTGTATATAGCCTCCACATTGACTCAGTACTGGTACCCCCTGTATATAGCTTCCACATTGACTCAGTACTGGTACCCCCTGTATATAGCCTCCACATTGACTCAGTACTGGTAACCCCTGTATATAGCCTCCACATTGACTCAGTACTGGTAACCCCTGTATATAGCCTCCACATTGACTCAGTACTGGTAACCCCTGTATATAGCCTCCACATTGACTCAGTACTGGTAACCCCTGTATATAGCCTCCACATTGACTCAGTACTGGTAACCCCTGTATATAGCCTCCACATTGACTCAGTACTGGTAACCCCTGTATATAGCCTCCACATTGACTCAGTACTGGTAACCCCTGTATATAGCCTCCACATTGACTCAGTACTGGTAACCCCTGTATATAGCCTCCACATTGACTCAGTACTGGTAACCCCTGTATATAGCCTCCACATTGACTCAGTACTGGTAACCCCTGTATATAGCCTCCACATTGACTCAGTACTGGTAACCCCTGTATATAGCCTCCACATTGACTCAGTACTGGTAACCCCTGTATATAGCCTCCACATTGACTCAGTACTGGTAACCCCTGTATATAGCCTCCACATTGACTCAGTACTGGTAACCCCTGTATATAGCCTCCACATTGACTCTGTACTGGTAACCCCTGTATATAGCCTCCACATTGACTCTGTACTGGTACCCCCTGTATATAGCCTCCACATTGACTCAGTACTGGTAACCCCTGTATATAGCCTCCACATTGACTCAGTACCGGTACCCCTGTATATAGCCTCCACATTGACTCTGTACCGGTACCCCCTGTATATAGCCTCCACATTGACTCTGTACCGGTACCCCCTGTATATAGCCTCCACATTGACTCAGTACCGGTACCCCCTGTATATAGCCTCCACATTGACTCAGTACCGGTACCCCCTGTATATAGCCTCCACATTGACTCTGTACTGGTACCCCCCCTGTATATAGCCTCCACATTGACTCTGTACTGGTACCCCCCCTGTATATAGCCTCGTTAATGTTATTTGATTGTTACTTTTTATTCTTTTTTTTTTACATTAGTTTATTTAGTAAATATGTTCTTATCCAACAATGCAGTTCAAGAAATAGAGTTAAGCGCTTGACAAATACATTTTGATTTGATTTGCTGTGGTGGAGTTCTGCAGTAGCCAGTGAGTGCAGCCTGTGCCTTGGCCCTAGGTCTACTGCGCAACTGTAATATGTTTCTCTGACCTAGGCTATTGACCACTGTTTCTGTATGTGTAACCGATGTGAAAAGGCTAGCTAGTTAGCGGTGGTGCGCGCTAATAACGTTTCAATCGGTGACGTCACTCGCTCTGAGACCTTGAAGTAGTTGTTCCCATTTGCTCTGCAAGGGCCGTGGATTTTGTGTGGTGATGGGTAACTATGCTTCGTGGGTGTCAGTTGTTGTGTGCAGAGGGTCCCTGGTTCGAGCCCAGGTAGGGGCGAGGAAAGGGACGGAAGATATACTGTTACATATGGTCTCCACCGTATAGGTGACACCACTGTGTAATCACACTAAATGGTAGAATGTGAAACTATATCCCCTGTTGAAGTAGGCCTGTGTATGTTATAATTCCTATTTATGAAAACTGGGAATGTCTTCACACTTCAGACTATGGATACAGCAAATAGGACCTGGCAACCCTGTTTAGTTATTATACGATACATGTCATATGAGGACTGGGTCAATTTTGTACTGGTCCCACTCCAGCCTCTTCATGTGGATGCAATACATACACTGGTAGTTCTGCGTTATCACTGACAATGGGAGATAAGAGGTAAATGTGTGAAGAAAATGTAAAATAAATAGCTTTGTATTTTCATTAGACAATAATACATATATTTATTACATGTCCATAGAGACCCAGTTGTTTCTTATAATGGTCTTTTTTTTGTGTAAACATAATTATTGTCAGACTTTTCACTGGGTGAAAAGTGTCCATAACACGGGACATCTTTACATGACACGTTATTGATATTCTAGAGATTACAGACAATTTCCAATGAATTTTTGGAGTTTTCTGGATAGGCACCAAAATCTGAATCCAGATGTCTTTTAGACATTATATTGTAACATGCGTTACCAAGGAAGCATAACGTGAAAGTGAAATGAAACGTTGCCCCTAAAATAAATGAAATGATTAATATATGAAAATTATGTGTTGATGTACAGTCGTGATCAAACGTTTTGAGAATGACACAAATATACAATGGAATACTGAAGTATAATTACAAGCATTTCACAAGTGGCAAAGGCTTTTATTGACAATTACATGAAGTTGATGCAAAGAGTCAATATTTGTAGTGTTGACCCTTCTTTTTCAAGACCTCTGCAATCCACCCTGGCATGCTGTCAATTAACTTCTGGGCCACATCCTGACTGATGGCAGCCCATTCTTGCATAATCAATGCTTGGAGTTTGTCAGAATTTGTGGGTTTTTGTTTGTCCACTCGGCTCTTGATGATTGACCACAAGTTCTCAATGGGATTAAGGTCTAGGGAGTTTCCTGGCCATGGACTCAAAATATTGATATTTTGTTCCCTGAGCCACTTAGTTTATCACTTTTTCCCTTATGGCAAGGTGCTCCATCATGCTGGAAAAGGCATTGTTCGTCACCAAACGATTGTTGGGAGAAGTTGCTCTCAGAGGATGTATTGGTACCATTCTTTATTCATGGCTGTGTTCTTAGGCAAAATTGTGAGTGAGCCCACTCCCTTGGCTGAGAAGCAACCCCACATAATGAATGGTCTCAGGATGCTTTACTGTTTGCATGACACAGGACTGATGGTAGCGCTCACCTTGTCTTCTCCGGACAAGCTTTTTTCCGGACGCCCCAAACAATCGGAAAGGGGATTCATCAGAGAAAATTACTTTACCCCAGTCCTCAGCAGTCCAATCTCTGCACCTTCTGCAGAATTTCAGTCTGTTCCTGATGTTTTTCCTGGAGAGAAGTGCCTTCTTTGCTGCCCTTCTTGACACCAGGCCATCCTCCAATGGTCTTTGCCTCATCGTGTGTGCAGATGCACTCACACCTGCCTGCTGGCATTCCTGAGCAAGCTCTGTACTGGTGGTGCCCCGATCCCGCAGCTGAATTAACTTTAGGAGACGGTCCTTGTGCTTGCTGGACTTTCTTGGGCGCCCTGAAGCCTTCTTCACAACAATTGAACCGCTCTCCTTGAAGTTCTTGATGACCCGATAAATGGTTGATTTAGGTGTAATCTTACTGGCAGCAATATCCTTGCCTGTGAAGCCCTTTTTGTGCAAAGCAATGATGACTGCACGTGTTTCCTTGCAGGTAACCATGGAAGAACAATAATTCAGCATGACAGAATGATCTCCAGCCTTGTCCTCGTCAACACTTACCCCTGTGTTAACGAGAATCACTGACATGTCAGCTGGTCCTTTTGTGGCAGGGCTGAAATGCAGTGAATGTTGTTTTTGGGGGGGGATTCAGTTTATTTGCATGGCAAAGAGGAACTTTGCAATTAATTGCAATTCATCTGATCACTCTTCATAACATTCTGGAGTATTTGCAAATTGCGATCATACAATCTGAGGCAGCAGACTTTGTGAAAATTAATATTTGTGTCATTCTCAAAACTTTTGGCCACGACAAGACTATGTTAACACACTGTGTTGTGACTATAATGGCCTATTATGTAGTAGTGCTTTAAGGCTGCAGTTATGGGTGTGGTTGGAGGCGTGTTCAACTCACAGGTGACATCTTGAATTTGCTGTAAACCCATTCTGAGAGACAGCTGGGGCTAGCTCGAACCAATCGGGAGAGACGCTGGTTGGAGCTGGAGACCGAACAGTTGACGGCTGGTTTGTGCTTTGTCAGTGTCCGATTCGGATTGGAAAGCGACAGGTTTTTGAGTGTTGATGTAGAGGTGTTTATCCAACACTGCGCTGTGACTGGAGCAGAGATGGATGGATGGAAATGTAAGGGGGTTAGGACTTGAGGAGGATGTGATGGAGTGTAGCGATGGAGGGGGGAAAGTTGGAGGAAGAGTAGTGCGAGTAGATATGAAGAAGCGGAAGACTGAGGATCTTTTGCCGGTCTAGTCAGGGGAGAGTGGTAACGAAGGAGGTTCCGATCAGTGTTTTATGGAGAGAAGTGGAGTTCAATGGGTTGGTTAAGTTTAAGGACAAGAGTGGAGTAATGGCGGTGAGTCTGATCGAATTGGCTCGTGATTTGTATAGTAAAGTAGGAGAGGTTGTGTCTGCTAAAAGTCTTTGTGTTGGAAGTTTGGTGGTAGTGTGTATTGATGCTAAACAGCATGAGAAGGCTCTCAAACTCAAGCAGGTATGTAAACGTGAGGTTGATAGTAGCATACCGGATCAAACCGGGCGGTAGTGGCTGACAGGAATTATTTTACCAGAGTCCCAGAAATAGTTAACATAAAATAAATAAAGAATCACTTGAAGGGAGGCTCTCTTATTGATGCAAAGTGCCTCCAGATGACACAAGAAGGGAAGGTGGATAGCCTGTCAGAGATACTAAACTTTGAGGATCCGGTACTGGCAGAAAAAGTTCAGATGTGCAAGCTTATGTTCCCGAAACCATTGCGTTGATATAACTGTTAAAGGTTTGGGTATGTGGCGTTTAAAGGGAAAACGAGATTTGTGAAGTGTGGGGTCGAACATGAATGTGGAGATCCAGTTAAACTGCTGTGATGAAAAGACAAGTAGAAGTGCAGCAGGTGAGGAATGAGCGTAAAATCTCATATGCAGAAGCAGTAAAGGTTGTAAACGCAGAGCACCTAGAAGAGCAGGTATTCCAGGACAGATTGGGATGCAGGTTGGGCGTGATGTAGTGAGAAGAATGGGAGAGAACACACGACTGGTAGACATGAATAAGGTTGTTACATGTGCACGGTAAGTGAGAAATCTAAGAATAAGATTTGGCTTGTTTAGCATAGCCCTGCCCTGCCCCCTTGTGGAGCTCTTCAGTTACTGTTTCTTATATAATTCATAATTGGGATTTTGTTATTGCAACTTATTTTTATAGCAGTGTTATGATGTTACTTCATTGTAATATTGTTTTATTGCTATTTCCTAATATTGTATTCTAATTACTAACAATTCCTCATTCTGTACTTTCAGAAACCCACACACATAAACAGTAACAAACATTAATCGCGAACATCGTAACTGGACATCTTTCTTGCCGAAGATTGAGGCCAACTTTTGTATGCTAGCAACATACTGTTTGAATTTACACTCCTTTACAGTTTTAGTGGACGAGAAAATAGGTCTATATGTAATGGGTGTCTATTTTTTTTGAAGTATTGGTGGTGATTGAGCAACAGAAACAGCAAGAAAAGACTGACAACTTATTAATATGCAAAACCCATATTTCAATAATGTTGTGATTGAACAACAACAACTGCATTCCCATCCCCCACCTCTAAAGGCTCTAAAGGCATAGTCACGTCATAGTCAGTCATCAAGGCAGGTCACCTGTCAAGACAGTCAGTCAGTAATTGCGGCAGATGTGCTCAATAGTCCCCAAGCGTGGCGTTAACACACAGGGTGTGTCACAAGCTAAACACATGTACACATGAACATCCTCTGCTTCCTTCTCCTGACGCTGGACAAGCAGACTATGCAGTGCCTCCTTGTGCGACTGCCTTGAGCAGCAGTTTGAGGGTCTTCGGAGGGAAAATGCAGTGCCGTGAGGCATATCAGCAGGACACCCGCCAGTGGATGGACACAGAAGTGTGTGGTGCTCGTTCAGCGGCTCTCTCATGAGGTTCTCTCTATACTTTTGGTAGGTGATCTTCTCACCGATGAGGGAGTGGGTACGTGAGTGAGATACTGTCAATATAATTGCATAATGGAACTGTATGTGAACTATATGTCCAATTACAAAGGAACCTTGTTATATATTCCTAGCTGGCGGTGAATTATGTGGCCGTTAAGGACAGCAGTGTAGACCTGAATGAAAAAATATATTCTTATACCACTTGGTAGTTTTCCGAGCACATTCCACAAAGTTGTTTATCATGTCCACCTTATCCACTGTCCCCATTTTGATGTTACAGTCAAGCACGGTTTGCTCTTTCTCCCGTCTGGTGGTCCACCTTTCCTGTGGCAACATGGTCAGTGGAGAGGACATGTACAAATACAGCTGTTGACGGTTCTCCTTGAACTCCCCCTCTGCATCTTCCTGCTTCTGAATGCCTGCATCCCTTTCCTGTTCGAACAGTCTGTGCCAAAGGCCCCTGTGCTGTTCGAGAGCAGATGCTGGAAGTGTGTGGGACTGCTGTACCAATTGTGTGGCCCTTCCCGAGATGAGGAGCCAGCATGGTGATCAGCACGAACCCATAATATTAGATGTCAGTGTTGGACCCTGTGTACTTCACCCACTGTTGGTCTGCCTCCATCACCACCAGCATCTTCAGAGTGACCTGGTACTTCGTTGGTGTGCAAGGGGTCCTCAGACTCAGGGTTCTCAATGACCACAAGGTTGGGGGCAGCTCCTCACTGATTCCTGACTTTCCGACTCAGAATTTACGAAAATCTCTAGAATGTTTTGCTTTTGAAAGACATTGCTAATGCTACAGCTTAGCCCACTAGCTACATACATAAACAACAACACTGAATTTCTCTGAGTGACTGTCAGAGGTTACTTGATTGACTGCCGGCACACGCCAATTGTATGAATAAATCAATATCAGAAAATGATTTGTGGTGTTTTATTCACATGTTTTCAAGTACTGGTGACAAATCATGGATTCCGATTCTTGCATAGATTGTAATGGACACATACAGCATGATGTGTGTAAAATCCTTTTTCAAGGTTGTACTGATTATGATGAGCTAATTGCTAGTTAAGTGTGGATCCATGTTTGTTATCACCTAACAATGCATTCTGGGTGTCACGGTAACGTCTGTCAGACTAAAGATGTTATAACACATCGAGGTGAAAGGATGGTTCTAATCAAATGCAATTGTATTTGGCACATGCGCTGAATACAAAAGGTGTAGACTTGACCATGAAATGGTCACTTACGAGCCCTTTCCCAACAATGCAGATTTAAAAAGTAAGAACATTTAGCTTTTTTTTTTTAAAGGAAATAGTAATACAATTAAATACGATTTTACTGAGTTACAGTTCATATAAGAAAATCTGTGAAATTAAATAAATTAATTATGACCAAATCTATGGATTTCACATGACTGGGAATACAGATATGCATCTGTTGGTCACAGATACCTTTAAAAAAGTCTGGTGTGGATCCGGCTCCCAGGATCTCATCACCGTATCTCTGTGCATTCAAATGACCATCGATAAAATTCAATTGTTTTCGTTGTCAATAGCGTATGCCTGCCCATACCATAACCCCACCATGGGGTACTCTGTTCACAATGTTGACATCCGCAAACCGCTCACCCACACGACGCCATGCACGTGGTCTGCGGCTGTAAAGCCAGTTGAACGTACTGCAAAATACTCGAATGATGTTGGCAGCTTATGGTAAAGAAACAATCAATTCTCTAGGACCAGCTCGGATGGACGTTCCTGCAATCAGCATGCCAAATGCATGCTCCCTCAATGCTAAGCGTCACGTCTGGAGGAAAAAAACGAACAATTTAATCAATTCTAACGAACCTGGGTTTATAAGCGAGGAAATCGACCCTGCTGCTCGAGCATGCTATTGCGGCACAGCCGATAGCGCGCCGGACCTCGGGCTAGAAGGTCGAGGGTTCGAGACCTGCTCCCTGCCTGTTTCATTACATTGGTGTCAGAAGTGGGATCGTTACACAACTTTAGAATAAGGCTGTAACGTAACAAAATGTGGAATTAGTCAAGGGGTCTTAATACTTTTTGAATGCCTTTATGGCTCAATCATTAGTGATTTTTGGGCTTGGGCTCATTAAATGTCTTTAATGTTGGGCTAATAAAATTTGTTTAAATTATGGCTCATCAGGCTCAGTTAGCATCAGGCTCGAATTTCCAATCAAATCCACAGGCCTATGCTTTTGAATGACGTTTACGGTTTTGGCAGGAAATCCCGGGTTACCTGGGAGAAAAGTGTTTTTAGACATTTACAAAGTGATTTACAGTGCATTCGGAAAGTATTCAGACCCCTCTATTTTTTTCCCTCATTTGTTACATTACAGCCTTATTCTAAAATGGATTACATTTTTGTTCCTCATCAATCTACACACAATACCCTGTAACGACACAGCAAAAACGTGTTTTTAGACATTTTTGCAAATGTGTATATATATAAAAAAAACGAATTAACATAAGTATTCAGTCCCTTTACTCAGTACTTTGTTAAAGCACCTTTGGCAGCGATTACAGCCTTGAGTCTTCTTGGGTATGACGCTAAAAGCTTGGCACACCTGTATTTGGGGAGTTTCTCCCATTTTTTTCTGCAGAGCCTCTCAAGCTCTGTCAGGTTGGATGGGGAGCGTCGCTGCACAGCAACATCCCTACAGCATGATGCTGCCACCACCATACTTCACAGTAGTGATGGTGCCAGGTTTCCTGCATATGTGACGCTTGGCATTCAGGCCAAAGAGTTCATTCTTGGTTTCATCAAACCAGAGAATATTGTTTCTCATGGTCTGAGAGTCATTTAAGTGCCTTTTGGCAAACTCCAAGTGGGCTGTTGTGCCTTTTACTGAGGAGGGGTTTCCGTCTGGGCACTCTACCATAAATGCCTGATTGGTGGAGTGCTGCTGAGATGGTTGTCCTTCTCCAATCTCCACAGATGAACTCTGGAGCTCTGTAAGAGTGACCATCGGGTTCCCTGACCAAGGCCCTTCTCCCCCGATTGCTCAATTTGGCCAGATGGCCAGCTCTAAAAAGAGTCTTGGTGGTTCAAAACTTCTTCCATTTAAGAATGATGGAGGCCACTGTGTTCTTGGGGACCTTCAATGCTGCAGAAATGTTTTGGTACCCTTCCCCAGATCTGTGCCTCGACACATTCCTGTCTCTGAGCTCTACGGACAATTAATTAGACCTCATGTAAATCAGGCCTGTTTTTTGTTATAAATGCATTTCCCAAACTGTCTAATAACCTGTTTTAGCTTTGTCATTATGGAGTATTGTATGTAGATTGATGAGGAAAACATTTTATTTAATACATTTTAGAATAAGGCTGTAACGCAACAAAATGTGGAGGAAGGGGTCTGAATACTTTCCGAATACGCTGTATATACATCTTCCGGTTCAGCCCCATATATATGGATACTTTTTTGTCTGGTATAGTATTATCTAGATTATCAGATAGACCAGGTCTACCTGGCTATAACAGAAGATGAGGTTAGAGCTGCCATTTTATGCATGAAAGCTGGGAAGTCACCTGGTCTGGATGGCCTTCCTGTAGAATATTTTGAAAAGTATATTGACATTCTTGTACCTATATTGACAGTGGTTTAACAGGAGTCATTAATAATGGCTCCCTTTCGGACACCTTTAATGAGGCTTTGCTATCGCTTATCCCTAAAAAGGATAGCGATACTAAACAACCTGGGAATTTTAGAGCTATCAGCCTCCTTAATGTGGATTGTAAGATTCTTACTAAGACCCTTGCGATACGCTTAGAGAAGGCACTACCTAATATCGTACATGGTGACCAAGTAGGATTTATTAAGAACAGGACCTCAACTGATAATATGAGGAGGCTCTTACATCTCATGTGGTTAAATCGCTCAAACATAGTTCCTACCACTGCTGTCACCTTCGATGCTGTATTAATATGAAGATGTGCTCACCAAGGGATGTTGGAGGCTTGGCTTTACCAGATGTTAAATTGTACAATTTACCATTTGAAATGGCTGAATTGGCAAAGCATTGGGTAAAAGGGATGCTGGCTTGGATTGGATAACAATAGAACGGGAACTAACCTTTCACCCCTGTTGATACTCTGTCACATAGTCCTACAGGGGAGAGGTCTGTTGAAACTCCCAAAACAAATTTGTTACTCTCAAGTGGTGTGGAGAACAGTACACAATGTGGAATTTCACATGTAAGGATACTCATCTTTGTGGCACAATCCTAGGCTACTGGATGGGAAAGAAGTCTGTGTACTGGAAACAGTGGCTAATGAAAATAATTCATACTATAGGTAATCTGTACAATGAAGATGTTTTAAAGTCATACTCAGATTTGGTACAAAAATATGTGGGAGACTAGGGACATTTCTGGAAATATTCACAATGGAGGGAGTGTTTGTTCAACGGCTATCAACAAAATCCAGGAAAGAACCCAAAAGCGGAATATTTGAAATTATCCAAATATAAAGCAGATGTTTTTTTACTCAATATTTAGTCATCTGCTGAGTAAAGACTAAAAACCTCTGAACAATATGGAAATTGACCTTAAGTGTGATGATACTTGGTTGAAGGTTTTGTCCAGCTCAGGGAGGAACATAAGGGAAGCCAGGGGGAAACTTACTCAATATAAGATACTACATAGGTTTTATTGGACTCCAACAAGGCTTCATAAGATGGGGCTTGACCAACATACAGTGGGGCAAAAAAGTATTTAGTCAGCCACCAATTGTGCAAGTTCTCCCACTTAAAAAGCTGAGAGAGGCCTGTAATTTTCATCATAGGTACACTTCAACTATGACAGACAAAATGAGAGAAAAAAATCCAGAAAATCACAGTGTAGGATTTTTAATGAATTTATTTGCAAATTATGGTGGAAAATAAGTATTTGGTCAATAACAAAAGTTTATCTCAGTACTTTGTTATATACCCTTTGTTGGCAATGACAGAGGTCAAACGTTTTCTGTAAGTCTTCACAAGGTTTTCACACACTGTTGCTTGTATTTTGGCCCATTCCTCCATGCAGATCTCCTCTAAATCAGTGATGTTTTGGGGCTGTTGCTGGGCAACACGGACTTTCAACTCCCTCCAAATATTTTCTATGGGGTTGAGATCTGGAGACTGGCTAGGCCACTCCAGGACTTTGAAATGCTTCTTACGAAGCCACTTCTTCGTTGCCCGGGCGGTGTGTTTAGGATCATTGTCATGCTGAAAGACCCAGCCACGTTTCATCTTCAATGCCCTTGCTTATGGAAGGAGGTTTTCACTCAAAATCTCACGATACATGGCCCCATTCATTCTTTCCTTTACACGTATCAGTCGTCCTGGTCCCTTTGCAGAAAAACACCCCCAAAGCATGATGTTTCCACCCCCATATGCTTCACAGTAGGTATAGTGTTCTTTGGATGCAACTCAGCATTCTTTGTCCTCCAAACACGACGAGTTGAGTTTTGACCAAAAAGTTATATTTTGGTTTCATCTGACCATATGATATTCTCCCAATCTTCTTCTGGATCATCCAAATGCTCTCTAGCAAACTTCAGACGAGCATGGAGATGTACTGGCTTAAGCAGGGGGACACGTCTGGCACTGCAGGATTTGAGTCCCTGGCGGCGTAGTGTGTTACTGATGGTAGGCTTTGTTACTGCTCTCTGCAGGTCATTCACTAGGTCCCCCCGTGTGGTTCTGGGATTTTTGCTCACCATTCTTGTGATCATTTTGACCCCACAGGGAGAGATCTTGCGTGGAGCCCCAGATCGAGGGAGATTATCAGTGGTCTTGTATGTCTTCCATTTCCTAATAATTGCTCCCACAGTTGATTTCTTCAAACCAAGCTGCTTACCTATTGCATATTCAGTCTTCCCAGCCTGGTGCAGGTCTACAATTTTGTTTCTGGTGTCCTTTGACAGCTCTTTGGTCTTGGCCATAGTGGAGTTTGGAGTGTGACTGTTTGAGGTTGTGGACAGGTGTCTTTTATACTGATAACAAGTTCAAACAGGTACCATTAATACAGGTAACGAGTGGAGGACAGAGGAGCCTTTTAAAGAAGAAGTTATAGGTCTGTGAGAGCCAGAAATCTTGCTTGTTTGTAGGTGACCAAATACTTATTTTCCACCATCATTTGCAAATCAATTCATAAAAAATCCTACAATGTGATTTTCTGGATATTTTCTCTCTAATTTTGTCTGTCATAGTTGAAGTGTACCTATGATGAAAATTACAGGCCTCTCTCATCTTTTTAAGTGGGAGAACTTGCACAATTGGTGGCTGACTAAATACTTTTTTGCCCCACTGTGTTGGAAATGCCAAAAAGACACTGGGACATTTTTACATATGACAATGTACATTAGTGCTACCTTTCTGGAAGGATGTTTTTTAAAGCTGGAGTAATGGTTAGGGTTAACCAAGAATGTCTCTTGGGCGATAGAACAGAGTTACCTAATGTAACAAATGAGGAATTTGCACTGATCGCTGTTGTTATCGTTACATGCCACTCCTACTCTAAAACAGTGGAATCAATGTTGGAGGTAGTATCTTATGAACAAATGCTTGATAGGATCACTGGTAGAAACGACAATTCTAGAAGCTGGACGCATTTTATTTGTCATGCTGTTTCTAAGACTGGGAGGTGATAACTTATGCTTGTGAACCCATTTTAGTTGAGTATTTTAGCTTGTAAAATACTATTTGATTGTGTATATGTGATATGTTGGAGGTGTTGGTCCATTCAACAGATGATCAGGTTTATGTAATTATCAAACTTATATTGGGAGAAGAAAGGAAACAGACTCTTTGTTTAAGTATTTAGATTGCTAAGAGAGCTAAGACATTCTGTAACTCATTTAGCCTCCCCAGTCCCCCATGCATGACTTTCCCTGGCAACAACATTTTAATAAATATAACCTCTCCATGACAGCAGCAACCATCTTGTCAGCAATTAAAAGCTCGGAAGTGGGTTTGACCAAAACTTGACCTTTCATCACAAGTATAGGGTCATAACAAGGTGAACGAGTCTAAGCATCTTCTGACAGGAGGCTGTTTTCATCAGGCCTGCGGCAGCCTTGTGTTCTCAGGGAAACTGTTGTGTTCACAGAAACTCAGTTGGAACAGTTGGAATAATGGGGCAATTCGTAGTACAGTGCATTTCTCATCCCTGGATTGATGTGCTTTTTCCAAACTATATCTCACGCTGGCTCCACAGTGTCTTAATCTATACAGGAAGCCTGTCTGACCCTAGTGCAGCTGTAAGGGTCAGATCTGTTCGCTAACAGTAGGCCTACAGTTGAAGTCGGAAGTTTACATACACCTTAACCAAATACATTTCAACTCAGTTTTTCATAATTCCTGACATTTAATCCTAATAAAAATTCCCTTTTTTAGGTCAGTTAGGAACACCACTTAATTGTAAGAATGTGAAATGTCAGAATAATAGTAGAGTGATTTATTTATTTCATCACATTCCCAGTGGGTCAGAAGTTTACATACACTTAATTAGTATTTGGTAGCATTGCCTTTAAAATGGTAGAGTACAGGCCTCGGTGTAACGCTCATTCCTTTGACGATAAACGCGAATCCTACCATCACCCCCAGAGAAGAGCACTTTTTGCCAGTGACGGTGGGTTTGTGCCCATAGGCGATGTTATTGCTGGTGATGTCTGGTGTCTGGTGAGGACCTGCCTTACAACAGGCCTACAAGCCCTGTGACCTTAATTTCCTACCGTCTGTAAGCTTTTAGTGTGTTAATGACCGTTCCACAGGTGCATGTTCATTCATTATTTATGGTTCATTGAACAAGCATGGGAACAAGCATGGGAAACAGTTTACCCTTTACAAACCCTCTACAATGAAGATCTGTGAAGTTATTTGGATTTTTACGAATTATCTTTGAAAGACAAGGTCCTGAAAAAGGGACGTGTCTTTTTTTGCTGAATTTATATTCTCAACAAATACAATACATATGCTTTTTGACTGAGGTCCGTATCAGGATATTTATGTGCATTTTGATATACTACATTTTCTGTTTATTTGAGTTTTGAGGACATGTTCAATAATTTGAAATATTATTGACAAATAATTTGAAATATTATTGCCATATAATTCTTAGACATAAAGGCGCAAAACCGCAAGCTACAAGCACTGTAACTGGTAGCCTAGCAACAAGAACCACTTTTTTTTTCTGCTGCAGAATTCAAACCGTCATTTTTTTTTATTTGGGCGCCACAAATGAGTGTAAATGCTGTGGTCGAACTGACAACTGGAAAAACAAAGTGAGGAACTATTCAGAAAAGTGAGTAGCTAATTTGAGATGTTTTATTTATCTTATTTTCTCGAATCAAGAACGTTAGCTAATTTGGCCAGTAGCCAGCAGGTCTAAACTAGCTAGGCTTGATAGGGTGACTTAAGGCTGATGACTTTCACAGATCTCCATCTGCTAAATTCACCCCCCAAACTCACTCCACAGCGACATCAGCGTTTGAGATGAGCACAACTATTGTCAGAGTCCAGCTTACTTAGCGAGTCCCGCTTCCCCCTGATTCAGCTTGTACAGAGACTCAAACTCAGGACCTCTGCTTCAAAAACACACATGACCGCCCACATGACCGCCTCAAGGCCTCAACAAAAGTGAAGTAACTCAAGCATAGTGATCATAAGAATCATCCATAAAAGGTGCGTTAGATTGCAAGCAATCCTCAGGAGATTGAGGATAGAAATAAGGGTCTGGGGGATGAGGAACATGAAGCATAAACATGCCTGGCAGAGCCTTGTGAAGTACACATTTGCCAGCTACACAGAATGCACAAATGCAAATTAACAAAACGATCAGTGGGAGCAGTAATGGAACCAAAATGGAAAACAACTTAAATCCAAAATGTCCTAATTTATCTTTCAACCACCCAAACGGGAACCAGGAGTCTTCTCCTGTGGGGGTGTAGGTATCAGCCAACCGTGTTAATTCTTTCAAAATCTCTGTCAGAGGAGTCAAGGAGAAGCATAGCACATTCAGTCGGTGGAAATAGAATTTCCTCCTTATCCAGGATGTCGTCTAATGCCAGGCTATACCTGGCTGTAACAGCTTTAAGACTCTGAACATCAGTGGAAAGGAGGGCAAAACCAGCAATAGTCAAATTCATATGGGCCTGCATGGAGTAGGTGACGTTGTTAATCCAATCACCTACGGCAATTGATCCAAACAACTCACTCCAAGGGTTTTTCAAAACGACTACATACGAACCACTTGGCGTGACTCGTCTACTCTGGTTTTGGACCATGTTTACCCATTGATTACTGGCGTGACTCGTCTACTCAGGTTTTGGACCATGTTTACCCATTGATTACTGGCGTGACTCGTCTACTCTGGTTTTGGACCATGTTTACCCATTGATTACTGGCGTGACTCGTCTACTCTGGTTTTGGACCATGTTTACCCATTGATTACTGGCGTTGACTGTTTACCCATTGATCTACTCTGGTTTTGGACCATGTTTACCCATTGATTACTGGCGTGACTCGTCTACTCAGGTTTTGGACCATGTTTACCCATTGATTACTGGCGTGACTCGTCTACTCTGGTTTTGGACCATGTTTACCCATTGATTACTGGCGTCTGGTTTTGGACCATGTTTACCCATTGATTACTGGCGTGACTCGTCTACTCTGGTTTTGGACCATGTTTACCCATTGATTACTGGCGGTTTTGGACCATGTTTACCCATTGATTACTGGCGTCTACTCTGGTTTTGGACCATGTTTACCCATTGATTACTGGCGTGACTCGTCTACTCTGGTTTTGGACCATGTTTACCCATTGATTACTGGCGACTGACTGGTTTTGGACCATGTTTACCCATTGATTACTGTCTGTTTACCCATTGATTACTGGCTCTGGTTTTGGACCATGTTTACCCATTGATTACTGGCGTGATTACTGGTTTTGGACCATGTTTACCCATTGATTACTGGCGTGACTACTCTGGTTTTGGACCATGTTTACCCATTGATTACTGGCGTGGTTTTGGACCATGTTTACCTTGATTACTGGCGTGATTTCGTCTACTCTGGTTTTGGACCATGTTTACCCATTGATTACTGGCGTGACTCGTCTACTCTGGTTTTGGACCATGTTTACCCATTGATTACTGGCGTGACTCGTCTACTCAGGTTTTGGACCATGTTTACCCATTACTGGCGTGATTACTGGCGTTGATTACTGGCGTCTACTCAGGTTTTGGACCATGTTTACCCATTGATTACTGGCGTGACTCGTCTACTCTGGTTTTGGACCATGTTTACCCATTGATTACTGGCGTGACTCGTCTACTCTGGTTTTGGACCATGTTTACCCATTGATTACTGGCGTGACTCGTCTACTCTGGTTTTGGACCATGTTTACCCATTGATTACTGGCGTGACTCGTCTACTCTGGTTTTGGACCATGTTTACCCATTGATTACTGGCGTGACTCGTCTACTCTGGTTTTGGACCATGTTTACCCATTGATTACTGGCCCATTGATTACTGTGACTCGTCTACTCTGGTTTTGGACCATGTTTACCCATTGATTACTGGCGTGACCATGTTTACCCATTGATTACTGGCGTCTACTACTCTGGGTTTTGGACCATGTTTACCCATTGATTACTGGCGTGACTCGTCTACTCTGGTTTTGGACCATGTTTACCCATTGATTACTGGCGTGACTCGTCTACTCTGGTTTTGGACCATGTTTACCCATTGATTACTGGCGTGACTCGTCTACTCTGGTTTTGGACCATGTTTACCCATTGATTACCCATTGATTACTGGCGTGACTCGTCTACTCAGGTTTTGGACCATGTTTACCCATTGATTACTGGCGTGACTCTCTGGTTTTGGACCATGTTTACCCATTGATTACTGGCGTGACTCGTCTACTCTGGTTTTGGACCATGTTTACCCATTGATTACTGGCGTCTACTCTGGTTTTGGACCATGTTTACGGCGTCTACTCAGGTTTTGGACCATGTTTACCCATTGATTACTGGCGTGACTCGTCTACTCAGGTTTTGGACCATGTTTACCCATTGATTACTGGCGTGACTCGTCTACTCTGGTTTTGGACCATGTTTACCCATTGATTACTGGCGTGACTGGTTTTGGACCATGTTTACCCATTGATTACTGGCGTCTACTCTGGTTTTGGACCATGTTTACCCATTGATTACTGGCGTGACCATGTTTACCCATTGATTACTGGCGTGACTCGTCTACTCGGTTTTGGACCATGTTTACCCATTGATTACTGGCGTGACTCGTCTACTCTGGTTTTGGACCATGTTTACCCATTGATTACTGGCGTGACTCGTCTACTCTGGTTTTGGACCATGTTTACCCATTGATTACTGGCGTGACTCGTCTACTCTGGTTTTGGACCATGTTTACCCATTGATTACTGGCGTGACTCGTCTACTCAGGTTTTGGACCATGTTTACCCATTGATTACTGGTTTTCAATTGGTTATCCTGGATCTCTATTCCACTGAGTAGAGACTGCTGGTGCAGAATAAGAACAACCAAAAACATGTACCTTTTTAAAGGTTTACCCCAAGTTTTGTTTTTAACAATGTGAGCAGAATGTTCATGTGTGACAACATCTGGGTCTGGTTGTGCACGCTTATCTGTTATGATGGCTGTGACGTCTTCTGGCAGTGTGATAGGTGGTGCCACCCCTGGTGCTCCTGGACCTTCACTGCTGTGGGTGTTGCTGAGATGACCTGTTATGGGCCCATCCATCTGGGGTGGTTCCATGTTTGTTTGTGGGACCTTCAGCTTGATCCACTCTCCAACGTCAACAGGCAGGGTCTGGGTCGCCCTGTTCTTGAACTTCCTGGGCCTTCCTGTGTTGGGAATACAAAGACCTAACAGCGTGGATTAGTTCATATATTTACTCAAATCATCATCCAGTGTAGTCAGGTCAGTCAGTTTTGGAGTCATTGGTCTGTAAAGGAACGTTCATGGGATGGTCAGATAAGCGCTCATCTGGGCTAAGCCCTGTTCCGCGGTTTATGCTATTGTGCTTTTTCATCAAGACTAAGGGGAGACACTCTACCCATGACTGCCCTGTGGAGTGACATGCTTTGGCAAGCCCCCCTTTTATGGTTTGATTAGCTCTTAAAGTAATCCCATTACTTTGTGGGTGGTAGATACAAACAAACTCTTGGTAGATGACAAACTCTCCAATTGGGCAGCCACCTGTGCAACCACATCTCCTGTGAAATGGGTGTCATTGTCTGCAGAAATAATTTCTGGTCAAATCTAGAGATGATTTCCCTTACCAGAAGTTTTGCTACCGTTTTGGCATCACAGTGCACGGTTGGAAATGCTTCAACCCACCTGGTAAGCAGTCAATTATTACCAGGCAGTATCTCTTTATTTCCTTTAGTTCAGCCATGTCTATGAAATCCATAGCTAAATGGATGAATAGGCCGGCCGGTGCTGGAAATTTCCCTGGTTTCAGGAGGGTACACTTACCAATGTTGTATTGCATGCATGTACTACATTTATACATGTGTGTTTTGAAAATTCCAATCAGATTTGGACAAAACCAGGTGTCAGATATTAGTCTTACCATCTCCCCCTTGACATTTACATTTACATTTACATTTAAGTCATTTAGCAGACGCTCTTATCCAGAGCGACTTACAAATTGGTGCATTCACCTTATGACATCCAGTGGAACAGCCACTTTACAATAGTGCATCTAAATCTTTTAAGGGGGTGAGAAGGATTACTTTATCCTATCCTAGGTATTCCTTAAAGAGGTGGGGTTTCAGGTGTCTCCGGAAGGTGGTGATTGACTCCGCTGTCCTGGCGTCGTGAGGGAGTTTGTTCCACCATTGGGGGGCCAGAGCAGCGAACAGTTTTGACTGGGCTGAGCGGGAACTGTACTTCCTCAGTGGTAGGGAGGCGAGCAGGCCAGAGGTGGATGAACGCAGTGCCCTTGTTTGGGTGTAGGGCCTGATCAGAGCCTGGAGGTACTGAGGTGCCGTTCCCCTCACAGCTCCGTAGGCAAGCACCATGGTCTTGTAGCGGATGCGAGCTTCAACTGGAAGCCAGTGGAGAGAGCGGAGGAGCGGGGTGACGTGAGAGAACTTGGGAAGGTTGAACACCAGACGGGCTGCGGCGTTCTGGATGAGTTGTAGGGGTTTAATGGCACAGGCAGGGAGCCCAGCTAACAGTGAGTTGCAGTAATCCAGACGGGAGATGACAAGTGCCTGGATTAGGACCGGCGCCGCTTCCTGTGTGAGGCAGGGTCGTACTCTGCGGATGTTGTAGAGCATGAACCTACAGGAACGGGCCACCGCCTTGATGTTAGTTGAGAACGACAGGGTGTTGTCCAGGATCACGCTAAGGTTCTTAGCGCTCTGGGAGGAGGACACAATGGAGTTGTCAACCGTGATGGCGAGATCATGGAACGGGCAGTCCTTCCCCGGGAGGAAGAGCAGCTCCGTCTTGCCGAGGTTCAGCTTGAGGTGGTGATCCGTCATCCACACTGATATGTCTGCCAGACATGCAGAGATGCGATTCGCCACCTGGTCATCAGAAGGGGAAAGGAGAAGATTAATTGTGTGTCGTCTGCATAGCAATGATAGGAGAGACCATGTGAGGTTATGACAGAGCCAAGTGACTTGGTGTATAGCGAGAATAGGAGAGGGCCTAGAACAGAGCCCTGGGGGACACCAGTGGTGAGAGCACGTGGTGAGGAGACAGATTCTCGCCACGCCACCTGGTAGGAGCGACCTGTCAGGTAGGACGCAATCAAGCGTGGGCCGCGCCGGAGATGCCCAACTCGGAGAGGGTGGAGAGGAGGATCTGATGGTTCACAGTATCGAAGGCAGCCGATAGGTCTAGAAGGATGAGAGCAGAGGAGAGAGAGTTAGCTTTAGCAGTGCGGAGCGCCTCCGTGATACAGAGAAGAGCAGTCTCAGTTGAATGACTAGTCTTGAAACCTGGCTGATTTGGATCAAGAAGGTCATTCTGAGAGAGATAGCGGGAGAGCTGGCCAAGGACGGCACGTTCAAGAGTTTTGGAGAGAAAAGAAAGAAGGGATACTGGTCTGTAGTTGTTGACATCGGAGGGATCGAGTGTAGGTTTTTTCAGAAGGGGTGCAACTCTCGCTCTCTTGAAGACGGAAGGGACATAGCCAGCGGTCAGGGATGAGTTGATGAGCGAGGTGAGGTAAGGGAGAAGGTCTCCGGAAATGGTCTGGAGAAGAGAGGAGGGGATAGGGTCAAGCGGGCAGGTTGTTGGGCGGCCGGCCGTCACAAGACGCGAGATTTCATCTGGAGAGAGAGGGAGAAAGAGGTCAGAGCACAGGGTAGGGCAGTGTGAGCAGAACCAGCGGTGTCGTTTGACTTAGCAAACGAGGATCGGATGTCGTCGACCTTCTTTTCAAAATGGTTGACGAAGTAATCTGCAGAGAGGGAGGAGGGGGATTCAGGAGGGAGGAGAAGGTGGCAAAGAGCTTCCTAGGGTTAGAGGCAGATGCTTGGAATTTAGAGTGGTAGAAAGTGGCTTTAGCAGCAGAGACAGAAGAGGAAAATGTAGAGAGGAGGGAGTGAAAGGATGCCAGGTCCGCAGGGAGGCGAGTTTTCCTCCATTTCCGCTCGGCTGCCCGGAGCCCTGTTCTGTGAGCTCGCAATGAGTCGTCGAGCCACGGAGCGGGAGGGGAGGACCGAGCCGGCCTGGAGGATAGGGGACATAGAGAGTCAAAGGATGCAGAAAGGGAGGAGAGGAGGGTTGAGGAGGCAGAATCAGGAGATAGGTTGGAGAAGGTTTGAGCAGAGGGAAGAGATGATAGGATGGAAGAGGAGAGAGTAGCGGGGGAGAGAGAGCGAAGGTTGGGACGGCGCGATACCATCCGAGTAGGGGCAGTGTGGGAAGTGTTGGATGAGAGCGAGAGGGAAAAGGATACAAGGTAGTGGTCGGAGACTTGGAGGGGAGTTGCAATGAGGTTAGTGGAAGAACAGCATCTAGTAAAGATGAGGTCGAGCGTATTGCCTGCCTTGTGAGTAGGGGGGGAAGGTGAGAGGGTGAGGTCGAAAGAGGAGAGGAGTGGAAAGAAGGAGGCAGAGAGGAATGAGTCAAAGGTAGACGTGGGGAGGTTAAAGTCGCCCAGAACTGTGAGAGGTGAGCCGTCCTCAGGAAAGGAGCTTATCAAGGCATCAAGCTCATTGATGAACTCTCCGAGGGAACCTGGAGGGCGATAAATGATAAGGATGTTAAGCTTGAAAGGGCTGGTAACTGTGACAGCATGGAATTCAAAGGAGGCGATAGACAGATGGGTAAGGGGAGAAAGAGAGAATGACCACTTGGGAGAGATGAGGATCCCGGTGCCACCACCCCGCTGACCAGAAGCTCTCGGGGTGTGCGAGAACACGTGGGCGGACGAAGAGAGAGCAGTAGGAGTAGCAGTGTTATCTGTGGTGATCCATGTTTCCGTCAGTGCCAAGAAGTCGAGGGACTGGAGGGAGGCATAGGCTGAGATGAACTCTGCCTTGTTGGCCGCAGATCGGCAGTTCCAGAGGCTACCGGAGACCTGGAACTCCACGTGGGTCGTGCGCTGGGACCACCAGATTAGGGTGGCCGCGGCCACGCGGTGTGGAGCGTTTGTATGGTCTGTGCAGGGAGGAGAGAACAGGGATAGACAGACACATAGTTGACAGGCTACAGAAGAGGCTACGCTAATGCAAAGGAGATTGGAATGACAAGTGGACTACACGTCTCGAATGTTCAGAAAGTTAAGCTTACGTAGCAAGAATCTTATTGACTAAAATGATTAAAATGATACAGTACTGCTGAAGTAGGCTAGCTGGCAGTGGCTGCGTTGTTGACTTTGTAGGCTAGCTGGCAGTGGCTGCGTTGTTGACACTACACTAATCAAGTCGTTCCGTTGAGTGTAAAAGTTTCTACAGTGCTGCTATTCGGGGGCTAGCTGGCTAGCTAGCAGTGTTGATTACGTTACGTTGCGTTAAAAGAACGACAATAGCTGGCTAGCTAACCTAGAAAATCGCTCTAGACTACACAATTATCTTTGATACAAAGACGGCTATGTAGCTAGCTATGTAGCTAGCTACGATCAAACAAATCAAACCGTTGTACTGTAATGAAATGAAATGAAAATGTGATACTACCTGTGGAGCGAAGCGGAATGCGACGGGGTTGTTGAGTGCGGAAGTTCTATTTTTGACAATGACCCCTTGCCAGGCGACACACAGAGGAGACGAGAGGTTTGCCAGAGAGGGACTGCCTCCAAAGGCCATCAGGGGCCCTAGAGCAGCCTCTAAACTCCCACAAAGGGTGATTAAGTGCATCCGTAGCCTGGTGTTGGTCCAGATCAGTGATTTCAGACTTACACAGGGTAGTAAAGCATAATGGCATGAGTATGGCAGTGAGAAGCAGCATTCTTAGCAGCAGCAGCATTACCTAAACTAATGCTATCAGTGTTGCCTGTGTGGGCACGGACCTTGAGAATAGCCAACTCAGCTGGAAGCAACATGGCCTCCATCAGGGATTCAATCTGTATGCGGTTCTTGATAGGAGTACCAGAAGCGTTAACAAAGTCCCTACCTTTCCAAACCCCTATCCAAGACAGGCAAACACCAATGGTGTATGCAGAGTCAGAATACATGTTAAACTTCAAACCACTACATAATTTACATGCTTCAGTAAGTGCCAACAGCTCGGCAGAGCAATATTCAGGCATGGGCTGTTCAGTCAACAGTGACCTATCCAGTGAGACTATACCAAAACCTGCATGTTTCCTACCAGTGTCCTTATCAATAAAGGCAGAGACTTCAACAAAGAGAGCAACATCAGGGAGCTCACGAGGTTCATCATAAAGGTCAGGTCAGGTCGTGCCTTTGAATCATGTTGGACTTGATCAGGAAAATGTCTACCCAGTAGGCTAACGGGAGTGGCTGGAGAGTTCAGAAAGGGAGCCTTAATAGTATTACCTTCCCCCAGGTCAATTGTTGTATCTTCAGTCCAGTACAGCTTTTGAGATATCCCAGCGACTCCCATCGTCCTCACTGACTTAGACGTGAGTCCCAGGCTGAGGTGTTGGCCTGTAGATCCAATGCAGGAGGTGTGAGCTCCAGTGTCTATTAAAAATGGTTCCTCTTGATCGTTGACCTTCAGAGTAATGATTGGTTCTTTGGTACCATCAGGAAATACAGTGCCTTGCGAAAGTATTCGGCCCCCTTGAACTTTGCGACCTTTTGCCACATTTCAGGCTTCAAACATAAAGATATAAAACAGTATTTTTTTGTGAAGAATCAACAACAAGTGGGACACAATCATGAAGTGGAACGACATTTATTGGATATTTCAAACTTTTTTAACAAATCAAAAACTGAAAAATTGGGCGTGCAAAATTATTCAGCCCCCTTAAGTTAATACTTTGTAGCACCACCTTTTGCTGCGATTACAGCTGTAAGTCGCTTGGGGTATGTCTATCAGTTTTGCATATCGAGAGACTGAATTTTTTTCCCATTCCTCCTTGCAAAACAGCTCGAGCTCAGTGAGGTTGGATGGAGAGCATTTGTGAACAGCAGTTTTCAGTTCTTTCCACAGATTCTCGATTGGATTCAGATCTGGACTTTGACTTGGCCATTCTAACACCTGGATATGTTTATTTTTGAACCATTCCATTGTAGATTTTGCTTTATGTTTTGGATGATTGTCTTGTTGGAAGACAAATCTCCGTCCCAGTCTCAGGTCTTTTGCAGACTCCATCAGGTTTTCTTCCAGAATGGTCCTGTATTTGGCTCCATCCATCTTCCCATCAATTTTAACCATCTTCCCTGTCCCTGCTGAAGAAAAGCAGGCCCAAACCATGATGCTGCCACCACCATGTTTGACAGTGGGGATGGTGTGTTCAGGGTGATGAGCTGTGTTGCTTTTACGCCAAACATAACGTTTTGCATTGTTGCCAAAAAGTTCAATTTTGGTTTCATCTGACCAGAGCACCTTCTTCCACATGTTTGGTGTGTCTCCCAGGTGGCTTGTGGCAAACTTTAAACGACATGGATATCTTTAAGAAATGGCTTTCTTCTTGCCACTCTTCCATAAAGGCCAGATTTGTGCAATACATTCACATTTAAGTCATTTAGCAGACGCTCTTATCCAGAGCGACTTACAAATTGGTGCGTTCACCTTATGACATCCAGTGGAACAGCCACTTTACAATAGTGCATCTAAATCTTTTAAGGGGGTGAGAAGGATTACTTTATCCTATCCTAGGTATTCCTTGAAGAGGTGGGGTTTCAGGTGTCTCCGGAAGGTGGTGATTGACTCCGCTGTCCTGGCGTCGTGAGGGAGTTTGTTCCACCATTGGGGGGCCAGAGCAGCGAACAGTTTTGACTGGGCTGAGCGGGAACTGTACTTCCTCAGTGGTAGGGAGGCGAGCAGGCCAGAGGTGGATGAACGCAGTGCCCTTGTTTGGGTGTAGGGCCTGATCAGAGCCTGGAGGTACTGAGGTGCCGTTCCCCTCACAGCTCCGTAGGCAAGCACGATGGTCTTGTAGCGACTGATATACGACTGATTGTTGTCCTATGGACAGAGTCTCCCACCTCAGCTGTAGATCTCTGCAGTTCATCCAGAGTGATCATGGGCCTCTTGGCTGCATCTCTGATCAGTCTTCTCCTTGTATGAGCTGAAAGTTTAGAGGGACGGCCAGGTCTTGGTAGATTTGCAGTGGTCTGATACTCCTTCCATTTCAATATTATCGCTTGCACAGTGCTCCTTGGGATGTTTAAAGCTTGGGAAATCTTTTTGTATCCAAATCCGGCTTTAAACTTCTTCACAACAGTATCTCGGACCTGCCTGGTGTGTTCCTTGTTCTTCATGATGCTCTCTGCGCTTTTAACGGACCTCTGAGACTATCACAGTGCAGGTGCATTTATACGGAGACTTGATTACACACAGGTGGATTGTATTTATCATCATTAGTCATTTAGGTCAACATTGGATCATTCAGAGATCCTCACTGAACTTCTGGAGAGAGTTTGCTGCACTGAAAGTAAAGGGGCTGAATAATTCTGCACGCCCAATTTTTAAGTTTTTGATTTGTTAAAAAAGTTTGAAATATCCAATAAATGTCGCTCCACTTCATGATTGTGTCCCACTTGTTGTTGATTCTTCACAAAAGAATACAGTTTTATATCTATGTTTGAAGCCTGAAATGTGGCAAAAGGTCGCAAAGTTCAAGGGGGCCGAATACTTTCGCAAGGCACTGTATGTACTGGTGACACTGGAGAAGGGGGTCAGGGCATCCCTATTGTTGATTATTTTGCGGTGGGAACCACGCCTGGTTTGTTGCAGGAGGTTATTGGGGCCATCCATATTGTCGACCATTCAGAGTCTGTGGAAGAAACAGGTTGAGGCTGTCCAGTGTAGGCTGGTCTTCCACCTCTACCACCTTGCAAGTTCTCTCTGCCAGCATTCCCTCTCCATTGACCTCTTCCGCTCTGCTGCCAAGGTTGCTGCTGTGGTTGTTGTGGGCACATGTTTCTCATATGACCTGTCATTCCAATTCCAGCAGTTGTCTAAGTGGTGGTAGGTATCGTTGTGGGTTCCCATATGGCTGAGGAGGGAACTGAGCTGTAGGTGGTTGAGGTTGTTGTGTTGGTGGTTGTTGTTGCTTGATGGCTGAAGTTACAGCCACCGTCAGGGTGTTGGTCTTTCCTTTGTCCAGCTGGGCCTTCTTGAGCTGTGTGTCAAGTCCAGCCTTTCTTGCTCTTTCCTCAGTCTTCCTTTATGTTACTTCCACTCATCGTTTTGTCTGTCTTCATCATCGCAATGTCGTCTGATTTTCTCAACAGCTTTATCCATTTCTCTCTGCACCTTCTTTTCTTGAGCTGCCATGAGGTCCTTTGCTGTGGTAACTCTAGGGTAGAGAGGCGTTGAGTGTGCCCAGGCATCATTCCATATATTCCCTTAGTTCTTTATACATTCTACCTGGTGGTGGGGGAGAGTTGTCACCTTGGTCTGGCAGGGGAATAGGTTCCCGTGTCTCCGTATTCAGAAAAGTCAAGTCTCCAGTAAAGACAACCTTCCTGGTACCATCCGAATCCCCTCCTTGGCTCAGGGCTCTTCCTCCCTCTGGTCCTGGAGACCAAGCACCTGGAGCTACTAGTTTGTTTGGGAGTAGTGGATACATTCTTTTAAACCTATCTCCGCAGCAGGGAGGGGGCAGTGGAACATATGGTAGGGGCGCTACACTCCAGAGGAAGCTTCTCTTTCTTAAGAGAGCCAGAGTCTTTAATCTTTGTCAATTCCTTTTTCAAACGGGTAGCTTTCTGTTGAGTCCAGAATAGATTACCCTCAGTTTTTAACATTGCCAAAGCAGTCACGGTAAACAGGGTGGACTTATTTTCCTGTCTTCTTTTCACAATGTCCTGCACATGTTGATATTTGGTCTTGTTAAATGATCCATCCGTAGGCCATCTATATTCAAAAGCCTCTTTGGTCCACTCATGCCATTTCTTGAAAACCTAGGTTGTCTTTTTCCACAGTGGGGTATTTCCCAATTTAAAACTGTTGAGACAACTCTGAGCTCCCGTCAGCCATATCTCAAAAATGTTTTCCATTTCTTTTTAAATTAGGCTCTGCGTGTAATGTAAAGATAAATGAACTGCAAAATATCCCTATATGTGCGTATAATCTACCCCTTACGTTGTGTAAGTGTATTGAGAACATGGTGATAAGTAAATGATCATTGAATACCATGTAATGTATGGGTGGTGTAATATAAACATCCTCTATGGAGCAACCACGGAACAGTAAAAGGTTCAAGATGATTTATAACTGATATAAGTTTTGGTATAACCCCCACTACGATTCTGGTATCCCTGTGATAATGTTCTCCTTCCAAAGGAGAAACTACTACTTCGAAACTAGTTCCTTCTAAAAATAACATGGGTCAGTAACACGCGGGGGTAGGTGTATTTCCTAATACAACAGGGTGTATGCATTAAGGTTTATACCCCCACAGGCAACTCTTCGAGCGTCTGATCCAAATGTCCACTCAGTTAACTCAAATACACGGGCATTATATTGTTTATAACTAACTCCTGATTACATGTCCCACCATCCAGTAATAACACACAGAAAATATCATAAACAGAACAATTACAATCTAAATTATTAGAAGATATTTGAACAACTCTCAATTCTATCAAATATCGGTGTTTTATACTTGGAATTTATGCCCTATCACCAAGTCTCATCACAATAATCTCAACAATCAGTGTTTTATACTTGGAATTTGTGCCCTAAGTCCTATCACCAAATCACATCTTCTTTGTCAAAGTCATTAACTTGTTATTTAACCTAGGAATTTATAACCTATTTCCACCTAGGCGGTCTGTGCTTCCTCCGAAGAATTTCCCAACAATAGGTTCACACTTTCAATTATTTCATCATTACACAGAAATGTAGATTTGTATAAATTTAACAGCGAGGTGCCACTTACTTGCCAGAATGACTCATTAACCACAACATGCTATAGCAAACTTACAGACTTTAGACATAACATGCGTCTGCTTACCTTATAATTTTGTAGCTCTTGCACGTGGATCAATGGTCAGTCTAGCGAAGTGATCACTCGATCCTGGAAAGCTCACCAAAGTGTTGGTCAATTTCTTCAACAGATGATTAGGTCTATATAATTTACAAACGTATATATATATATATATATTTGTAGTAGAAAGTAAACACTGACTCTTTGTTTAATAAGTATTAAGATATCCTTTAGTAATACAATTATAGGCAGAAGTTGGTACAGAGTACAATATATGATTCTCTCCCCAGGTTCTGCAAAGTGTCTAAGACATCCTGTACTCATATAGCCTCCCCAGTCCCCCTCCCCAGTCCCTGGCAACAACATTTTAATAAATCTAACCTCTCCCTGACAGCGGCAACCATCTTGTCAGCAATTAAAAGCTCAGAAGTGGGTTTGACCGAAACATGACTTCTCATCACAAGTATAGGGTCATAACAAGGTGAACGAGTCTAAGCATCTTCTGACAGGAGGCTGTTTTCATCAGGCCTGCGGCAGCCTTGTGTTCTCAGGGAAACTGTTGTGTTCGCAGAAACTCAGATAGCCACGGTTTCCGCCTTCTGATAGTGTCTGAAGGGGACAACACTCAAAACAGATGTTACCACACACCCAGAGGTCTCCTTACAGTTTATCATAACACAATTTATTAACCCTTTAAAAGGTATGAGGCCTTGGTTTAACACCTTCAGAGGATATGTCTGGATGTCATGCTCAATATTTTTATGCTGTACGTTGTTTTAAAAAATATATACAACTTTCATAACAAACCAAAAAACTAGCATTAGTTCAATCGTCTTGGGGTAACAGTTGGAATAATGGGGCAATTCGTAGTACAGTGCATTTCTCATCCCTGGATTGATGTGCTTTTTCTAAACTATATCTCACGCTGGCTCCACAGTGTCTTAATCTATACAGGAAGCCTGTCTGACCCTAGTGCAGCTGTAAGCAAGTGGGTCGGATCTGTTGGCTAACAATAGGGCTACATAGTATATTTTCTCAACAAATACAATGCATATGCTCTTGACTGAGGTCCGTATCAGGATCTTGATATGCGTTTTGATATACATTGTCTGATTATTTGAGTTTTGAGGACATGCTCAATACTTTGTTATATATTAAATCCATATAATTTATAAAGGTGCAAACCGCAAGCTACAAGCACTGTAACTGGTAGCCTAGCAACAAGAACCACTTTTTTTTCTGCTGCAGAATTCAAACCGTCATTTTTTTTATTTGGGCGCCACAAATGAGTGTAAATGCTGTGGTCGAACTGACAACTGGAAAAACAAAGTGAGAAACTATTCAGAAAAGACCTCAAAGCAGTTAAAGTGAGTAGGTAATTTGAGATGTTTTATTTATCTTATTAACTCAAATCAAGAACGTTAGCTAATTTGGCCAGTAGCCAGCAGGTCTGACTTAGCTAGCTAGGCTTGATAGGGTGACTTCAGGCTGTTGTGAGAGTCCAGCTTGCTTAGCGAGTACCACTTCCCCCTGATTCAGCTTATACAGAGACTCAAACTCAGGACCTCTGCTTCAAAAACACACGTGACCGTCCTCCTGTACCATACCATCACGCCATTAAAAAAGGCTTCTTCAATAGCGCAAGGGGTCACACTTCAGGCTGAGGAGTGAGTTTCACAGATCCCAATCTGCTACACTAATACAAGTCTGCAAAATCCAGCAAGGTTAATCATCAAAAGAGAGTGGTTTGGTGACCCAGACTTATGTGATGAGCAACTGAAGATTGGTTTCTTTCAAGTACTAATTATAAGGGTAACGTGACTGGGTTAAGACTTTGTTAACCAATGCCTAGGCTATGTTACTTTGATTGGTCTCTTCGAGGAAGAGGTCAAACGGGGGTGAAGTGTAACACAGGTGGTCCGGGGACCACATTTGCGTGATAACTAACATTTCAGAGACAAGTTACATTGTCTGGCGCGCAGGATTGGGTTATAAACCCATCAGTCAAACTAACATGTCTTCAGGTCTCAGGCAATACGTTTGCTCATCACATGCATCACCAAACCACCTCTGTTGCACTTCCATTGAGGTGCACAGATCCTTCTGCTTCTGTTTGCCACAGAAAGTGTTGTTGTGCAGTGGGCCTGAGTTCAAATGCAGTCAGCTATATTGGTGCTATGATGGAGTATGAGGTCAAAAGTATGTATAAGGTCAAAATGTAACCTTGCTGGAGACTTGTTAGCTTCCTGTAGTCATTCGGATGGGCTTCAGCTAAGTGGGCTAAAACAGTCTTCTGACATGCAGGAGACCCAGTTCGCACCCAGTAAGTCACAAGAGCAAGAAAAGGTATTGAACTATATTGTAATGCGGGCCAAAATGCTGTTTTTCCCCCTCTCCTTCTAATGTGTCCATAGAGGGGAACAGAAGGCACCACCATGTTCCAGAGAAACTTCGCTTTCAAGAATGGGGTCATAATAGCTTATAGCCCAAACAGTTCAAATGCTAGTGCCAAATTCGTATAAAGAACATACATTCAACATGCTACATTGGCTTCAGAAAACACCAGAAACCTGCTTAACATAGTGTTTGATTCTCTGTTCTCTTTTACCATTTCTTGCTGGCAAGGTACAGTACCAAGATGTTGTCTCTGGTTTTGAATCTGAAATTAAAGAACTGAATCTAGACGCATCTGAGAAGTGGAATATATTAAACTTTGGTAAACTTGAAATGATGGTTTTTAACTTGATACACAGACAATGAATGCAATAGTTACCATATTGAAACTGAATATATAAAGAACAGTAAAGGGGCCTCCTGATGTGGCGCAGCAGTCTAAGAGGCGTCACTACAGACCCGGGTTCGATCCCACGCTGGGTTGCAGCTAGCCGTGACTGGGAGACCGCACATGAGGCAGTGCACAATTGGCTCAGCGTCTTGTGGTTTAGGGGAAGGATTGGCCGGTCCTTGTCCCATCGCGCTCTAGAGCATCCTGTGGCGGGCCGGGCGCATGCACGCTGACTTCAGTCGCAAGCTGTACAGTGTTTCATCCGAAATATTGGTGCGGCTGACTTCCGGGTTAAGTAAGCAGTGTATCAAGAAGCAGTGCGGCTCGACCTTCGCTTCATTGCAGCGATGGGACTAGACTGTAACTACCACTTGGATATCCACGAAAAAGGGGAGGTTAGCATTTTTTTGGGGGGTAACTTTCTCACTCACTCAGGAATCAATGGCTATATAACCGGTTCAAAAAAAGAAAAATGTACATGAGTTTTCCCCCAAATTGAATTCAACTTCCCTGGTGCTGCAATGTCTCTCTCTTTTACTCACTCTCCTCGAGCAATGGCCCAACATGCACTGGCAGCCTTTAGCAAGTAGGCCAAAAATGTTGATAGACAATGTTGTGATTTTTGTTCATTAAAACATTGAGTTTAACATCATGCTTCTGATGCGTTTCTTCATCACCAACAGGAAAGAGACACGTTTAAGCTTAGTGGTTGTTTGTTAGCTTCCCTCTTGATTTATTTCCCTGGGTGCTCCAGTGTCTAAAGGTCATTTCAGTCATCCCAACCAACATCAGTTGCACATTTGGATGTGTTGGTTGATTATTGCATATAAACTTAATCACTTTATTTCCATAGTCCCAATGCATGTCTACAGAGTGTTACTAGAGTGTTGGTAATTGCACAATTGCAACATGCCCATCAGTTGATATATATTTGAATGTGAAGTAGATAGTTGAAGGTCTATACAGACTAACCTCAACTTGTGTTTCACTTGATTTAGATAGTCCCAAAGCGTATCTACAAATAGTTACTAGAATGCTGTTAAAGGGATAGTTCACCCAAATTACACACTTGATTTAGATAGTCCCAAAGCGTATCTACAAATAGTTACTAGAATGCTGTTAAAGGGATAGTTCACCCAAATTACACAATTCCGTTGGCTTCCTTACCCTGTAAACCAGTGGTATTAAAAAAAATTCAGCAGGGACCCCATTTTTTTTTCTACTAGAATTTCTGGGAACCCATTTCTTTCACCGGAAATTCACGTCAACAAATAACCTTCAGTTATTGCATTTTCATCTCTCTAGGAAAACCAGTATATGCATTTACTCAATAAAATTGTATTTACATTTTTTTATATTTTTTTATCAGTAACGTTTTTACACGGTGTATAAAACATTAAGAAAACTAATATTCAGTTGCATTCCCCCTTTTCCCGTCAGATCAGCCTCAGTTCATCAGGGTGTCAAGTTGGAGTCAACTCTACAAGGTGTCAAGCGTTCCACAGCTGGCTCATGTTGACTCCAATGCTTCCCACAGTTGTGTCAAATTGGCTGGATGTCCTTTTGTTGGTGGTCCATTCTAAATACACACGGGAAACTGTTGAGCGTAAAAAAACAAGCGTTGCAGTTCTTGACACAAACCAGTGTGCCTGGAACCTACTACCATACCCTGTTCAAAGGCACTTTTGTCTTGCCCATCCACCCTCTGAATGGCACACATACACACTCCATGTTTCAATTGTCGCAAGGCTTAAAAATCCTTCTTTAACCTGTTTTCTCCCATTCATCTACACTGATTGAAGTGACATCAATAAGGGATCATAGACTGACCAAGTGAATCCAAGTGAAATCTATGTTATGTAAAGTGCAGGTGTTCTTAATGTTTTGTACACTCAATGTATATTGTCCCATAGAATAAACTGTACTCTTAATTTTTGCAATTCCTAGTGGTGACCCCACTGCAAATCCGACTTTGAATACCTCTGCTGTAAGCAGTCTATGGACAAGGTATGACAGCAATCCGTGCCTCGGTTTAGTTTCTCTGACACTGTTTCCACATGCTAATGTTTTAGCATTTGTGGCTCAAATCACATTCAAGTCATTGGAACGATATTGGATTTCACGCATCATGTCCAAATCATACGAAAGTATCTAAAATCGATTGTGAAGCTCAACAACGTCACTGAGATAATTTGAACATGATGCGTGAAAAATACTAGTATCGGTGCCATGCCTTGAATGGTATTTGTGCTATAAAGGCTAAAGCATTAGCATGTGGAAACAGTGCCGCTAAGGAAACTAAACCAAAGCACGGATTGCTGTCCATATACGGCTTACAATGAAAGGAAATCAATATGTAACTGATATGCAGTTGAAATGCTGCTGATAGTCTACAGATGGTTTGTTGAGCATCTATAGATGGAATATCCAAATAAAGTGTTACCGAATAGATCAACTAAGTGGAAGTGGGAGGAGAATAATAGGTTTGGGAAACACTGCTCCCTTTGATGTTTGCAGATCTGTAAGAAGTAAACAATATGGTAGAAGTCCTACCACTACACGGTCTGCTTATACTTATCCAGACAACTCAGATCTGCAAGCATAGAAGGGTTATAGGGTCAGGGGGATGGATAGAATTAGAATAGGTTGTCTTTTGTATGCATTACATGTTCTCCTAGAAAGTGTTTCCCAAGTTGTTAATTCAGCAGTAACACAACTACATTTATGACTACACAGAAATGACCTTCTGTTTGTGTGTCTCCTCAGTTCTATCCTCAGCCCTTGACCTGGTGGACCTGAGCGAGCCCAGTGAACGCAGTAGCAGGAAGGTCAGCGTCAGGGAGCGTCCGAGCCCCTTGGGGCCCCGTAAGGGAAATTCTAAAAACAGCCCACGGAGAGGGAATAGACGAGATGAGACAGAGCTCATCCAGGTGGAGGTGGAGCGCGCATCGAGCGCTCGCACCCCACGAGCCCCCGAGAGGGTCTCCCTAGAGTCAGGTATTGACTGCACGATGTGTGTGTTTGGATTGAGGGGGGGTGGGTGAATGTTTTGTGCATGGGGGTTGTGTGTTTGAGTGTTACAACATGCAGTTGTCTTCATACTGTGTACCTACAGCAATATCATTAGACATTCATATTGGGAGGACACTTAGAGTGCCTTCAGAAAGTATTCACACCCCTTGAATTTTTCAACATTTTGTTGATTTTGTTGTTACAAAGTGGGATTAAAATGGATTTCATTTTCATTTTTCGTCAATGATCTACAGTGAGGGAAAAAAGTATTTGATCCCCTGCTGATTTTGTACGTTTGCCCACTGACAAAGAAATGATCCGTCTATCATTTTAATGGTTTATTTGAACAGTGAGAGACAGAATAACAACAACAAAAATCCAGAAAAACGCATGTCAAAAATGTTATAAATTGATTTGCATTTTAAATGAGGGAAATAAGTATTTGACCCCTCTGCAAAACATGACTTAGTACTTGGTGGCAAAACCCTTGTTGGCAATCAGAGGTCAGACATTTCTTGTAGTTGGCCACCAGGTTTGCAAACATCTCAGGAGAGATTTTGTCCCATTCCTCTTTGCAGATCTTCTCCAAGTCATTAAGGTTTTGAGGCTGATGTTTGGCAACTCGAACCTTCAGCTTCCTCCACAGATGATTTTCTATGGGATTAAGGTCTGGAGACTGGCTAGGCCACTCCAGGACCTTAATGTGCTTCTTCTTGAGCCACTCCTTTGTTGCCTTGGCCGTGTGTTTTGGGTCATTGTCATGCTGGAATACCCATCCACGACCCATTTTCAATGCCCTGGCTGAGGGAAGGAGGTTCTCACCCAAGATTTAACGGTACATGGCCCCGTCCATCGTCCCCTTGATGCGGTGAAGTTGTCCTGTCCCCTTAGCAGAAAAAGGCGTTCTTGTGAACGTAGCGTAGGTATGTACGGCAGGAACAAATCGGTGAGATAGGTACAGTAGGAGTAAGTCCATGTAATGCTTTGTAGGTTAGCATTAAAACCTTGAAATCAGCCCTAGCTTTAAGAGGAAGCCAGGCTAGCACTGGAGTAATATGATCAAATGTATTGGTTCTAGTCAAAATTCTAGTAGCTGTATTTAACACTAGCTGAAGTTTATGTAGTGCCTTATCCGGGTAGCCAGAGAGTAGAGCATTGCAGTAGTCTAATCTTAAAGTGACAAATCATTGATGAGCTTTTCTGTACCATTTTTTGACAAAATATTTCAGGTTTGTGCAATATTACGAAGATGGAAAAAGCCTGCTCTTGAAATATTTTTGATATGTTTATTTTTTTTTACCATAAAAAACTCCCTAGTCTTTGTTGATGACAAGCATACCCATAACATGATTCAGCCACCACCATGCTTGAAAATATGAGTGGTACTCAGTGATGTGTTGTGTTGGATTTTCCCCAAACATAACACTTTGTATACAGAACATAAAGTGAATTTCTTTCCAAATTTTTTGCAGTTTTACTTTAGTGCCTTATTGCAAACAGGATGCATGTTTTGGAAAATTTTATTATGTACAGGCTTCTTTCTTTTCACTCTGTGGAGTAACAACAGTGTTGTTGTCCGGATCCGGGATCATGACTACAGCCTCACATCCATTACCATAACTCAACGTTAACTATTCATGAAAATTGCAAATGAAATGAAATCAATATGCTAGCTCTCATGCTTAGCCTTTTGTTAACAACACTGTCATCTCAGATTTTCAAAAATATGCTTCTCTACCATAGCAAAACTAGCATTTAGCGTTAGCATTTAGCATTAGCATTTAGCGTTAGCCTCACCAGGCAACATTTTCACAAAAACCAGAAAAAACATTCAATAAATCATTTACCTTTGAATAACTTCGGATGTTTTCAATGAGGAGACTCTCAGTTAGATAGCAAATGTTCAGTTTTCCTGAAAGATTATTTATGCAGGAGAAATCAGTCCGTTTTCTGCGTCATGTTTGGCTACCAAAAAAAACAGAAAATTCAGTTATAAAAACACAGAACTTTTTCCAAAATAACTCCATAATATCGAATGAAACATGGCAAACGTTGTTTAGAATCAATCCTCAAGGTGTTTTTCTACATATCTTTTATACATATCCGCTCAGCCCAGTCAAAACTGTTCGCTGCTCTGGCCCCCCAATGGTGGAACAAACTCCCTCACGACGCCAGGACAGCGGAGTCAATCACCACCTTCCGGAGACACCTGAAACCCCACCTCTTTAAGGAATACCTAGGATAGGATAAAGTAATCCCTCTCACCCCCCCTCCCCCTGAAAAGATTTAGATGCACTACTGTTCCACTGGAGGTCATAAGGTGAATGCACCAATTTGTAAGTCGCTCTGGATAAGAGCGTCTGCTAAATGACTTAAATGTAAATGTAATATCTCTTCAATGATGTATCGTTCCTGGAAGTGTGCTTCTCCGTCTGTATCGCATGGTAAAATGATTGCCACTGAGAATTACGCACCAACTTAGACAAAGGACACCGGACGAGCCCCTGGCAAATGTAGTCTCTTATGGCCAATCTTCCAATGATATGCCTACAAATACGTCACAATGCTGCAGACATCTTGGACGAACGGCAGAGAGCATAAGCTCATTCACAGCACATTCACAGCCATATAAGGAGACGATAGTAAAACAGAGCTTCAAAAATTCAGCTCATTTCCTGTTTGAGGTTACATCTTGGTTTCGCCTGTAGCATCATTTCTGGGGCACTCACAGATAATATCTTTGCAGTTTTGAAAACGTCAGTGTTTCCAAAGCTGCCAATTATATGCATAGTCGAGCATCTTTTCATGACAAAATATTGCGCTTAAAACGGGCACGTTTTTTTATCCAATAATGACATAGCGCCCCCATAGGTTGAAGAGGTTAAGTGGGATAACTTGCACAATTGGTGGCTGACTAAATACTTTTTTGCCCCACTGTATGTGATTTACTTGGAATATGCTCTAGTATGGTTTGTGTGAAAATTTGCATCACTGTTATGTTCCTATTGTTGGATAGCACTATGCTAACAGTACTTTGTGGATAGCATTATGCAAACAGTTCTATGTTCTTGTCCATGTTGTTGGATAGCATTATGCTAACAGTTCTATGTTTCTGTCTATATCTTGTGGATAGCATTATGCTCACAGTTCTATGTTTCTGTGTATATCTTGTGGATAGCATTATGCTAACAGTTCTATGTTTCTGTCTATATCTTGTGGATAGCATTATGCTAACAGTTCTATGTTCTTGTCCATGTTGTTGGATAGCATTATGCTAACAGTTCTATGTTTCTGTCTATATCTTGTGGATAGCATTTTGCTAACAGTTCTATGTTCTTGTCCATGTTGTTGGATAGCATTATGCTAACTGTTCTATGTTTCTGTTTATATCTTGTGGATAGCATTATGCTAACAGTTCTATGTTTCTGTCTATATCTTGTGGATAGCATTTTGCTAACAGTTCTATGTTCTTGTCCATGTTGTTGGATAGCATTATGCTAACAGTTCTATGTTTCTGTGTATATCTTGTGGATAGCATTATGCTAACAGTTCTATGTTTCTGTCTATATCTTGTGGATAGCATTTTGCTAACAGTTCTATGTTCTTGTCCATGTTGTTGGATAGCATTATGCTAACAGTTCTATGTTTCTGTCTATATCTTGTGGATAGCATTTTGCTAACAGTTCTATGTTCTTGTCCATGTTGTTGGATAACATTTTGCTAACAGTTCTGCACCCTTTATTCCTTCTGCTCAGTCAGTTCCTCTTCTCCTTTGGAGAAATGGGAGGAAGTGAATCTTCACCCTGAAGGTGCCCTGAATGACAGCAGGAAGAGACGATACGAAAATAAGTGCACCTCACACCATTCCTCCAGTGAATTAATATGGTAAAGACATTTTTATAAGCCTGTAAAAGGCTTTATTTATTTATTATTTAACCTTTTATTTAGCTAGGCAAGTCAGTTAAGAACAAATTCTTATTTACATTGACGGCCTACCATGGCTATACTTTCCATCTTGTCCACTTTAAACGTCAAGCCTTAACGTGTTAGAAATAGAGTTCAATCAATTATGTGTTATAAGTTACAGGAAACAAAACATAAAAAATGAAATATTACTAGAAATATGAATAGTGGTTGTGAACAGATTTTTTAAATTGTGTTGTACAACTGTAGTGTTAGAGTATATTGTAGAAGTATACCTTTCCCTTCGATACCAGAAATGTTTACCCTTCTTTCTCCCCAGGTCAGCAGAGTTTAAAACAAATCCATCTGTGAAAAACTCATTTGAAGTCAATAGCATTGATGACGAGGACCACATATCAGCACTAAAGGTCTACAGAACCTCCATTAACATGTATACTAATAGAAAATTATGTGATGGTATGGTATCTTCCTTGAAAATAACCATATACAGGTCAAGTTTCACCACAAAGTTTGAGGATGTATCGAAAGCAATTTTAAATGATATATTGGTGTCTCCATTGCCTTCTGGGATTATAAGTGTGACCCCTCACACAGTTAAAGGTGAGGGTGTTTTTGCTGATCTTGCATTTCTGTGTGTGTGTGCGTGTGTGTGTGTGTGTGTACGTACACATTTCTGTGTCCTACAGGACCCAGTACCCCGACAAGTGCGGCCCAGTCTCCGTCACCTCTTGGGCAGACATCATTCCCAGGAGGAGGAGTTTGTAAGGGCAAAGGCTGCTGTAGAGGTGAGAGATTAATACACACACACATAATCTAAGATATTTGTTTGCTGGAAGTAGTAGTTTGGTAATGGCTAAAACTTTAAAAACATCCTACACATCTGTTATCTACAAGTTTCCACGGGATACAACAGGTGTAAAACGGTACAGTGAAATACTTACCTTGAGAGCTCTTTCCCAACAGTAATAATATACGGTAGATAATAATAGGAAATAGAATAAAAAATGAAAGCAAAAACAAAAGCCACACAATAACTACAATGAGAGTTAAAGAAACACGAGAATGCAAGTTTGTATACAGTCCAGGTCAGTGCCAGTATCTTATTCAATGTGCATGGCTACTGGAGTGGTTGAGGTGGGTTTATACATAAAACGTGACTGGTAGTAGGATATACATGTAAACATGGCTGAAAAGGGACTGATAGCAGGAATATATAAATACATATGGGAATATGTGACCGACCGCCTCGATTCGTTCTTATGGTTGCTCGACTAAAGGTTTTGAGATTATGCTGCGGGATTTAGAGGTCATTTGTGGTTTGGTACGGTACCATGCATCACTGCTTCATTTCTGAAGCCCAGCGCAAGGGGGAGTTAGAACACTTATTATGATTTTGGCTCCCAAGGTGTTACTGTGTCTCTGACAATGAATGGGTGACATAAACCAAATAGAAACTGATAATTGTGCACGACTCTTCAAAATGTAATTTCAATTAACTGAATGATGAGGATGAAGGTGATTGAATTGAGAACAATAGTGTAACACCATACCCGCTTGCGCCATCGTGTGCAAATGTATTTTGTCCCCCCACATCAAATGTGATCACGAAACGCAGGTTGAAATATCAAAACAAACTCTGAACCAATTATATTAATTTGGGGACAGGTCAGGAAAGCATTAAACATTTATGGCAATTTAGTTAGCTAGCTTGCTGTATCGTATTTTGAGTAGAGCAGACATTTCCATATATTTTTGTTAGCTGCATGTCTGACAACTCCACCAGTCCTATTTATGAAAATAATTTACAAAGATTATGTCATTATATTTGGTGTAATATGTTATTTTCTGGTGGAATAAACTGAAATTGCAACCAACTTTCAAAGACTTAGCGATATTTTGGAAATTATTTCATTTTCAAATTTTCAAAGTGAGAGGTTGAAATCTGAATAAAGGAGAAAATGACATTCTTGAACGTGGGACATTCTTACTAATCTGCTATAGAACCAGTTCGGATTTAAGTAAACTCAGCAAAAAAATAAACGTCCTCTCACTGTCAACTGTGTTTAGTTTCAGAAAACGTAACGTGTAAATATTTGTATGAACATAAGATTCAACAACTGAGACATAAACTGAACAAGTTCCACAGATATGTGACTAACAGAAATGGAATAATGTGTCCCTGAACAAAGGGGGGGGGTGTCAAAATCAAAAGTAACAGTCAGTATCTGGTGTGACCACCAGCTGCATTAAGTACTGCAGTGCACCTCATCCTCATGGACTGCACCAGATTTGCCAGTTCTTGCTGTGAGATGTTACCAGACACTTCCACCAAGGCACCTGCACGCTCCCGGACATTTGGGGGGAATGGCCCTAGCCCTCACCCTCCGATCCAACAAGTCCCAGACTTGCTCAATGAGATTGAGATATGGGTTCTTCGCTGGCCATGGCGGAACACTGACATTCCTGTCTTGCAGGAAATCACGCACAGAACGAGCAGTATGGCTAGTGGCATTGTCATAATCAAGGGTCATGTCAGGATGAGCCTGCAGGAAGGGTATCACATGAGGGAGGAGGATGTCTTCCCTGTAATGCACAGCGTTGAGAATGCCTGCAATGCCCGCAAGCTCAGTCCGATGATGCTGTGACACACCGCCCCAGACCATGACTGACTCGCCACCTCGAAATCGATCCTGCTCCAAAGTACAGGCCTCGGTGTCACGCTCATTCCTTTGACGATAAACGCGAATCCTGGTGAGACAAAACCGTGACTCGTCAGTGATGAGCCAATCCTATCTGGTCCCGCAACGGTGGGTTTGTGTCCATAGGCAACGTTGTTGCCGGCGATGTCTGGGGAGGACCTGCCTTACAACAGGCCTACAAGCCCTCAGTCCAGCCTCTCTCAGCCTATTGCGGACAGTGTGAGCACTGATGGAGGGATTGTGCGTTCCTGGTGTAACTTGGGCAGGTGTTGTTACACGTGGTCTGCCACTGCAAGGACGATCAACTGTCCGTCCTGTCTCCCTGTAACGCTGTCTTAGGCGTCTCTCATTACGGACATTGCAATTTATTGCCCTGGCCACATCTGCAGTCATCATGCCTCCTTGCAGCATGTCTAAGGCACGTTCACGCAGATGAGCAGGGACACTGGGCATCTTTCTTTTGGTGTTTTTCAGAGTCAGTAGAAAGGCCTCTAATGTCCTAAGTTTTCATAACTGTGACCTTAATTGCCTACCGTCTGTAAGCTGTTAGTGTCTTAACGACCGTTCCACAGGCGCTTGTGTCACATCTGCTCCTGCAACGCCCTCTAATGCTCATCCTGTGTCTCCTTGACCTGCCACCACTCCCCCAGTACTCCCTCCCTCTCTCTGTGTGTGATTGTGTCGGCGGAAACAGGTGTGCTGGAGTCAGAGCAGATCCACACTAGCTGCAACCTGTTCCATAATCAAGACCTTTGCAAATACTCAGTCCTGCCACTTCCACACTGCCAGATCGTAATCTATGCTCAGTCAGTCTACGTTCCTAGCCGGTTGTTACTATTCAGACCCTGTTATCCGTTTGTGCCTGTTTCCCCTTGCCTGACGCGGTTTTCCTCTTCGCTACAGTTCTGCCCGCTCTGACTCTGGTCCCTGTCTCCAGTCCACGTCTCGTCATCCTGCTACTCTGTCCTGGATTCCCCACTCTGCTACTCCCTTGGATTCCCCTCCGGACCTACTTACCCTGTTTCAACCCCTCTCGCTCCAGCCTCAGCCTCCGCACCTGGTTTCCAGAAACCCGGCCGAGCTTCCCTTGACCTGCACTCCATCTCCCCCTGTGTCTCAAAAAATACCTTGGTTACTTCATACAAGTCTCCTCGTCTGAGTCTGCTCTTGGGTTCCCCTGTTCCACTCCGCGTAACAGCATGTTCATTAATTGTTTATTGTTCATTGAACAAGCATGGAAAACAGTCTTTAAACCCTTTACAATGAAGATCTATGAAGTCATTTGGATTTTTACAAATTATCTTTGAAAGACAGCGTCCTGAAGAAGGGTTTTATAGAAATGACCATAGCTCAAAATATGCATGACACAGTATACTTTAAATGCATGCAAAGTTGTTTGTATTATATTTGGGTCATTCAATAAATATTAAAGATATATTTAAAGATCTTGTTAGGTATGTATGCATTGATACTTGTTTGTGTGTGAATGTCCAACCCAGGTTCAAATAGTCATTCAAATCAAATGCAATGATTTTGAATATGGTTTGAACCTAAGTCTGGTGAATGGTGATTCAAATTGTATTAGTCACATACACATGGTTAGCAGATGTTAATGCGAGTGTAGCGAAATGCTTGTGCTTCTAGTTCCGACAATGCAGTAATAACCAACGAGTAATCTAGCTAACAATTCCAAAACGACTACCTTATACACATAAGTGTAAAGGGATAAAGAACATGTACATAAAGATATATGAATGAGTGATGGTACAGAGCGTCATAGGCAAGATGCAGTAGATGGTATCGAGTACAGTATATACGTATACATATGAGATAAATAATGTAGGGTATGTAAACATTATATTAAGTAGCATTGTTTAAAGTGGCTAGTGATATATTTTACATCAATTCCCATTATTAAAGTGGCTGGAATTGAGTCAGTGTGTTGGCAGCAGCCACTCAATGTTAGTGGTGGCTGTTTAACAGTCTGATGGCCTTGAGATAGAAGCTGTTTTTCAGTCTCTCGGTCCCACCTGTACTGACCTCGCCTTCTGCACGATAGCGGGGTGAACAGGCAGTGGCTCGGGTGGTTGTTGTCCTTGATGATCTTTATGGCCTTCCTGTGACATCGGGTGGTGTAGGTGTCCTGGAGGGCAGGTAGTTTGCCCCCGGTGATGCGTTGTGCAGACCTCACTACCCTCTGGAGAGCCTCCTGGTTGTGGGCGGAGCAGTTGCTGTACCAGGCGGTGATACGGCCCGACAGGATGCTCTCGATTGTGCATCTGTAGAAGTTTGTGAGTGCTTTTGGTGACCAGCCGAATTTCTTCAGCCTCCTGAGATTGAAGAGGCGCTGCTGCGCCTTCTTCACGATGCTGTCTGTGTGGGTGGACCAATTCAGTTTGTCTGTGATGTGTACGCCGAGGAACTTAAAACTTACTACCCTCTCCACTACTGTTCCATCGATGTGGATAGGGGGGTGTTCCCTCTGCTGTTTCCTGAAGTCCACAATCATCTCCTTAGTTTTGTTGACGTTGAGTGGAGAGTGAGGTTATTTTCCTGACACCACACTCCGAGGGCCCTCACCTCCTCCCTGTAGGCCGTCTCGTCGTTGTTGGTAATCAAGCCTGCCACTGTTGTGTCGTCCGCAAACTTGATGATTGAGTTGGAGGCGTGCGTGGCCACGCAGTCGTGGGTGAACAGGGAGTACAGGAGGGCGCTCAGAACGCACCCTTGTGGGGCCCCAGTGTTGAGGATCAGCGGGGTGGAGATGTTGTTACCTACCCTCACCACCTGGGGGCGGCCCGTCAGGAAGTCCAGTACCCAGTTGCACACGGCGGGGTCGAGACCCAGGGTCTCGTGCTTGATGACGAGTTTGGAGGGTACTATGGTGTTAAATGCTGAGCTGTAGTCGATGAAAAGCATTCTCACATAAGTATTCCTCTTGTCCAGATGGGTTAGGGCAGTGTGCAGTGTGGTTGAGATTGCATCGTCTGTGGACCTACTTGGGCGGTAAGCAAATTGGAGTGGGTCTAGGGTGGAGGTGATATAGTCCTTGACTAGTCTCTCAAAGCACTTCATGATGACGGAAGTGAGTGCTACGGGGCGGTAGTCGTTTAGCTCAGTTACCTTAGCTTTCTTGGGAACAGGAACAATGGTGGCCCTCTTGAAGCATGTGGGAACAGCAGACTGGGATAGGGATTGATTGAATATGTCCGTAAACACACCAGCCAGCTGGTCTGCGCATGCTCTGAGGGTGAGGCTGGGGATGCCGTCTGGGCCTGCAGCCTTGCGAGGGTTAACACGTTTAAATGTTTTACTCACCTCGGCTGCAGTGAAGGAGGGTCTGCATGTTTTGGTTGCGGGCCATGTCAGTGGCACTGTATTGTCCTCAAAGCGGGCAAAAAAGTTATTTAGTCTGCCTGGGAGCAAGACATCCTGGTCCGTGACGGGGCTGGTTTTCTTTTTGTAATCCGTGATTGACTGTAGACCCTGCCACATACCTCTTGTGTCTGAGCCGTTGAATTGAGATTCTACTTTGTCTCTATACTGACACTTAGCTTGTTTGATTGCCTTGCGGAGGGAATAGCTACACTGTTTGTATTCGGTCATGTTTCCGGTCACCTTGCCCTGATTAAAAGCAGTGGTTCGCGCTTTCAGTTTCACGCGAATGCTGCCATCAATCCACGGTTTCTGGTTTGGGAATGTTTTAATCGTTGCTATGGGAACGACATGCACGTTCTAATGAACTCGCTCACCGAATCAGCGTATTCATCAATGTTGTTGTTTGACGCAATACGAAACATATCCCAGTCCACGTGATGGAAGCAGTCTTGGAGCGTGGAATCAGATTGGTCGGACCAGCGTTGAACAGAGCTTTTGTCTGTAGGCAGGGAGCAACAACATGGAGTCGTGGTCAGCTTTTCCGAAAGGAGGGCGGGGCAGGGCCTTATATGCCCTGCCCCGCCCTTATATGCCCTGCCTCTCGTCCCCTTTCCATCTGTATGGAAGGCCAAAGCTGATAAGACAGTACAAAACAGTCACATACAGTATATGAGTTTTTACTGGCATTATCTGACAATTCTCTGTATATCTATCCTTAGCTCTTGCAACAGCCAATAGCTGGACATGTTATGGAGGTTTGGGTATCGGAGCTGAAACAAAGCACACGATGCATGTCATCAAAATATTAGATTACTCCGTTGAGCCCTCATTCTTCTCCACCTCACCTTCCTCCTAACCTTCTCCCACCTTTCCGTCCTTGTGTCTCCCCTTTCAGTTTAATGGGGACATGATATCAGTTCTGCCATATGTACAGTGCTGTAAATATGCTGACCTCTTTGTTTGCTGTCAAACTGATATGTTACTGCAGGTGTTGTTTTCCAATGGTGAAGTTCAATTGTGAATGAAGTTGTCTTTATTTGTCTCACAATGCATTATAAAGTTAGTTAATTTGACCAGGGAATAATATCCCCTCATATTAATGTCCCAGGTGTGTGTGTGTGCACGTGGGTGCGCATGTGTGTGTGTTCACCTGTGCATCCATGTGCGTCTGTGTCTGTATGCATCCCATTTCATTAACAACTATTGACCCATCATTTTCAAATCTGGACCTCGAAGCCAGTTCCACTGCTTTTTTTTCTTGATCTGTGTGCTATTCCTGTGCGCCACCATTCGCTTCAATTTCAGTCATCAGTCAGGTAAGAAAGAGGATAAGAAATTCAGACAATAGCGAGCCCACTTTCCCTACTTTGGCTAAAGCACCAATTGTTCTGCAACTGATATAAGCTGTATTTATGCTGCATTAAACAGCATTATTCTTGACACGTGTCATTTAAATTTAGGTGATCAAACACGTGAATAGTGAATATCATCGTACTGAAAAAGATTTAAAAAACATATTCCCAGAGGTATTGTCAGTAATAATCTTGCGACCATAAAGTTCAATTCCACTGTTAGCCCATTTGGGAAGCCCACTGTGGTAAGCTCATCCAGTGCTCATACTTTAAATGCCATAAATATGGATACCCCCACTGTTTTAAATCGTGTAGGAGGCTTGAGCTGTTCAGCCGTGATTTTGGGCAGCTCCATGGTAAGAAATATGACCGTTCCTGGTGCAAAATCAATGTCGTATCCCGGCGCTCGAGTAAATTACACTACTAAGCTGTTCCTGAATGTACTACGTCAGGACATGGGAATTGATTGTATCTTAGTCCATGTGGGTTTTAATGACATTATGATGGGCAGCACTGAGCAGTTGAAACTGGATTTTAAAGAGCTGATTGACTCTCTGCTAGACACTAACAAATATCTGCTCCTGTGCCCTCTCTGAATCGTGGCATTGATCGCTTTAGCAGGATTCTTTCTCTTCCCAACTGGCTACGTGATTATTGCAGCTCAAGCAAAAGTCATTACGCTACCTAAGAATACGTGGCGTTGGTGGATGAAGCAAGACATGATGTCCCAGATGTGCTCAATTGGATTCAGGTCTGGGGAACGGGCGGGCCAGTCCATAGCATCAATGCCTTCCTCTTGCAGGATCTGCTGACACACTCCAGCCACATGAGGTCTAGCATTGTCTTGCATTAGGAGGAACCCAGGGCCAACCGCACCAGCATATGGTCTCACAAGGGGTCTGAGGATCTCATCTCGGTACCTAATGGCAGTCAGGCTACCTCTGGCGAGTACATGGAGGGCTGTGCGGCCCCCCAAAGAAATGCCACCCCACCCCACACCATGACTGACCCACCGCCAAACCGGTCATGCTGGAGGATGTTGCAGGCAGCAACTCAGTGTGAACCTGATTTCATCTGCGAAGAGCACAGGGTGCCAGTGGCGAATTTGCCGATCTTGGTGTTCTCTGGCAAATGCCAAACGTCCTGCACGGTGTTGGGCTGTAAGCACAACCCCCACCTGTGGACGTCGGGCCCTCATACCACCCTCATGGAGTCGGTTTCTGACCGTTTGAGCAGACACATGCACATTTGTGGCCTGCTGGAGGTCATTTTGCAGGGCTCTGGCAGTGCTCCTCCTGCTCCTCCTTGCACAAAGGCGGAGGTAGCGGTCCTGCTGCTGGGTTGTTGCCCTCCTACGGCCTCCTCCACGTCTCCTGATGTACTGGCCTGTCTCCTGATAGTGCCTCCATGCTCTGGAAACTACGCTGACAGACACAGCAAACCTTCTTGCCACAGCTCGCATTGATGTGCCATCCTGGATGAGCTGCACTACCTGAGCCACTTGTGTGGGTTGTAGACTCCGTCTCATGCTACCACTAGAGTGAAAGCACCGCCAGCATTCAAAAGTGACCAAAACATCAGCCAGGAAGCAAAGGAACTGAGAAGTGGTCTGTGGTCACCACCTGCAGAACCACTCCTTTATTGGGGGTGTCTTGCTAATTGCCTATAATTTCCACCTGTTGTCTATTCCATTAGCACAACAGCATGTGAAATGTATTGTCAATCAGTGTTGCTTCCTAAGTGTACAGTTTGATTTCACAGAAGTGTGATTGACTTGGAGTTACATTGTGTTTAAGTGTTCCCTTCATTTTTTTGAGCAGTGTATATTGTCCTGCTAATAACAGGTTAATAATATATTTTTGGAGAATATCCAACGGCTTTTATATAATTCTAAATTAATAATAATAATCGCTTTGTATAAAAAAATATATAAATATTTTGGAGATTATTTCATTTTTCAAATAACGTAAAAGGAGCAAGAAAAAAGCCATTCTTGAACATGGGGTGAAACATTGTTAGTAATTTGTAAATAAAGCCAGTTTGTTATTTAGAATTATTTATTTCTGTTTTTAGAGGAAGAGAAACCAAAAACCTACAGTCATCTCATGGGTCTCCCAGTCAAGGTCAGCACGGGTATTGAACCAGCATCTGTAGCAACACAGCTTGCACTGATATGTAGTGTCTAAGACCATTGCACCACTCAGGCGCTGTATATTGTGACCGGTCGGGAGTGGGCTACACTACTACAGTAAGAGCAAATAATCCTGACAAAATAAAATTGTAAAAACCTCAGTGTAACAACAGTTTTAGTAAGTAATACTGAAGTTGTACACAATTATCAGTTTCTATTTAGGTTTATGTCGCCCATTCATTGTCAGTTAGAGAAACAGTAGGACCCAAAAGCATAATCAGTGCTCTAACTAATGCTCTAACTGTGTTGGTTCATTGTCCTGTTGAAAACAAATGAGTCCCACTAAGCAGATGGGATGCAGAATTCTATGGGAGCCATGCTGGTTACGTGTGCCTTGAATTCTAATTAAATCACTGACAGTGTCACCAGCAATTCACCATCACACCTCCTCCTTCATGCTTCACAGTGGGAACAACACATGCAAAGGTCATCCGTTCACCTACTCTGCATCTCACAAAGACACGGCTTTTGGCACCAAAATTCAAAAATTTGGAACCATCAGACCAAAGGACAGATTTCCACCAGTCTAATGTCTATTGCTCGTGTTTCTTGGCCCAAGCAAGTGTCTTCTTCTTATTGGTGTCCTTTAGTAGTAGTTTCTTTGCAGCAATTCGACCACGAAGGCCTTATTCACTCAGTCTCCTCTGAACAGTTGATGTTGAGATGTGTCTGTTTACTTGAACTCTGAATAATTTGTTTGGGCTGCAATCTGAGGTGCAGTTAACTCTAATGAAAGTATTCTCTGCAGCAGAGGTAAATCTGGGTCTTCCTTTCCTGTGGCAGTCCTCATGAGAGCCAGTTTCATCATAGCGCTTCATGGTTTTTGCGACTGTACTTGAAGAAACTTTCAAAGTTCTTGAAATATTACAGACTGACTGACCTTCATGTCCAAAAGTAATGATGGACTGTCATTTCTCTTTGTTTATTTGAGCATTTCTTGCCATAATATGGACTTGGTCTTTTACCAAATAGGGCTATCTTCTGTATACCATCCCTACCTTCTCACAACACAACGGATTGGCTCAAACGCATTAAGAAGGAAAAAATTCCACAATTAAAATTTTAACAAGTAATTGATATGCATACCTTATGAAGCTGGTTGAGAGAATGCCAAGAGTGTGCAAAGCTGTCAAGGGAAAGGGTGGCTACTTTGAAGAATCTCAAATATAAAAATCACTTTTTTGGTTACCACATGATTCCATATATGTTATTTATAGTTTTGATTTCCACTATTATTCTACAATGTAGAAAATAGTAAAACTAAAGAAAAACCCCTGAATGTGTAGGTGTGTCCAAACTTTTGACTGGTACTGTATGTGAAATAATCTCTTGTGGCGTCATGTTATATTATAATTATTGAGAATTGACAATTGAGAAATAGATACACCTCCTCAATCAAGAACGCTAAATCATGCTACTTTCTATCTCATATTCTGATGGTGTCCCGTCTAAATTTTGGAAAAATGTTAATGCACTGAAGCGCGGAAATGAATCTCTCCCTGCCTAAGAAAGCTGTGGATCTAACATATTTACTGAGAAACATTTGATAAGTGATTATTTTAATCAATGTGTTATCTCTGCAGGACTTTTATTTGAAAGAAATGGTGGTTTAATTTACCCTGATCAGTCAATCGACTGCTTTTCCCAGCCTCTAGTTGGCATGATGGAAGATCCATCAACTACTGGGGCTAATTTGCTTGATCCTCTCTTGCTGCTGCATTCTGCTCCTCTAATTGTAGAATGATTGACACATTTTAAACCTGAGAATTATATTGGGTGCTATCCCTAGGGTCTGGAAGGCTGCCCATGTGCTTCCTCTCCATAAAGGTAGCGACCGCTCTGACATTAATAATTATCACCCCATCTCTAAACTCTTTCCTATTGAAAAATGTTCAATCTTTAATCAACACAGCTTAGATATTTTCCAGTGTCCATCAGTCTGATTTCAGGCCAGTACTATATCTGCTTCTTCTTTGGTGATAAATGACATTGTAAATTGCTTTGACAAAAGGCAGCGTTGTGCTGCCCTTCTTATAGGCTTGTGGAAGGCTTTCGACACTTGACCTGTCACCATTATTCTTTTGTCGACTGTCTGAAATTGGCCTGGGTTAGGCAGCCTGCATTTGGTTTGAAAATTACCTGACAGACAGTGTTACGGTTCTTTCTCCTCTTCCTCTGAAGAGGAGGTGTAGCAGGGATCGCACCAAAATGCAGCGTGGTTATTTGTATAGATGAAAACACAAACAGTATACAAAAACAATAAACGTGAAAACACCTAAACAGCCTATTTTTTTTTATTTTTTATAAAAATAGTTTATTATCTTCAATACCATTCATTCTTTACAACTCATAATTTACATACATACACAAATAATGGTATTTTAAATAAACTAATTAAACTAAAACATAAACCAAACAAAACCTCAGGGGAGCATCTTCCTTCCCCGTTACCCTACAAAATACCTCTCCCTATCTCCCCGTCCCTAATCTATCCTCTTACAAATCTAAATGACACCCAGCCCTAAACCCCCTTCCACCTCTCCCGAGCAGCATGCTGCCCCCACTTCCTCTCCTCCTCTTCATCCTCCCCCTCAAATCTCCTTCCACCCTCCTCACTATCCCTTCCACCCCCAAACTTTCCCTGTCTTCTGCCCATGTTCTGCCTTGCTTCCCACAGCCCCCGTTTAAAGAGACTCATGAGAAGCCAGAGCAGAAACCTGTCCCTATCCGTCCCTCTCGCTCTCCCTACACCCCTCTCTAACCTGGCCCACGTCAATACAAAATCCCCTTTACCAAACCTAACAACACCCGTGCCCTAGCCCATACTACTCCGGCAAAGGCACAGTCCCAAAAGACATGGCGCACAGTCTCCTCCCTGCCACAAGAGGATCTTAGACAGGTGGGGGATTGCACCAAATTATACCGGTACAAGATGGAACGTGCCGGCAAACACTTATGAAGGCTCAACCAATTCAGGTCCTTGAGCCTGTTATCCAGACCCCGCGCCTGCACTCCCTCCCAGACCACTTCCGAGATGCCCACTACAGGCGCCGGACTCCCTGCCTTTCTGACCTCCTCGTACAGGTGCCTGTGATCTAAACCTACTCGGGCAACTTCAACCTCAGGGTGCGCACGCAGCCACTTGGCCGCATGACCAAAGTGCCACGGCAGCTGTTCCGCCCGAGGACCCGTGTTAGACCACACCATTATGCTTCTCGCCTGATACGAGAAAAACACCCGCAGGAGGTAACCGGACGGGTGTATCACTGGCTGAGCAAGCTCCGTTAACAAGAAGGAAACAAAAATTGAGTCCAGCTTGAGGGGGAAATGTGGTACCCCCTACCTCCCTCCCCGATGGGACAGATCATGCGTGCCCTGGCGACCCACTCGCACCTGCCACTCCACATAAACTGAAACACAAGCCTCACTAGAGGCCTCCTCAGACAAGCCGGCAATGGGTAGATGTATGCCAAATACAAAAGAGACGGCAACACATCCACCTTTAGGACCAGGACTTTGCCCATAAAAGACAAATACCTAGCTTTCCACATTGCTAGCTTCCTCTGTACCACTGCGATACGCATGTTCCAGTTTAGCGTCGCTGAGCCGGAGGTCTCAAAATGGACCCAGAACTGAGAATCCTCAGGGCCCCCTCACAGAGATAACCCCCAGGCACATCCGTTCTACCGCGCCATCTTCCGAAAAACTTGACAGAAGACTTTGCATGGTTCAGAACTGCTCCCTGACGCTCGGGTGAAATCCCCAAAGATGGCAAGGGACCTTGTCAGGCACGAGTCCTTGCACAACAGCAAGGAAGTGTCAGTCGGCGTACTGCGTCATCTTAACACGCAGCCCACCACTTCCAGGGATCAGCAAACCTTCCACCCCTGTGTCTGCCCTAATGGCAGCCCCAGAGCTCCATCAAAAACATCACCCAAGTGAAACGAATCCATCCTATAAACTTCTCCCCAAATCCTAATCGACCTAACACTCTGAATAAAAGATCTATTCACGCGATCGAGGCCTGATCTAGCTACCATTAAAGGCAGACCGCGTGGAGTCCCTGCTGTACATGAACGACGTAGCTACAGAGCGAAGAGAGGTCGAAGAGGAGAGCCGAGTGGGCCTTCCCCTTGTGGCCTTCCCCTCTGGACCTGAACTCTGGTCATGAGGCGTGCTTCCTTCCCCTCCTCTTCTTCCCCCATCCCCCGCTCCTGCTCCCCCAGCCGCAGACGCATATGACCTCTGACGGGCCGGGCACCCCTCCACAGGTGTGCTGACGAGCCACACCCATGGCACGTCTTAGGCTTGTCACAATCCCTCGCCTCGTGATCCTCAGATGCACAAAATCTGCATTTTCTTGCACTGCATGAGGCGAATATGTGACCATAGGCCATACAGCGTCTGCAAAATGGGGGCTGACGTGCATAATACAACGTCCCCCTGTCAGCCCCTAGGGAGAACATAGCAGGAGGATGGAGGTAGCCACCATGTCCCCTTGGGTCCTCTCTGAGGAGGGCCTGGAAGCCTCTCCTCCCATTCCAAAACCCAAGGGAGTCTTTGAGGTGCCTTGCTGAGGAGACGTTAGTGCCTGAGGGTCCCACCACAATCCATGTATCTCCCCAGAAAAGCCCTCACCTCTTCGTCCTTAACGTAAGGGTTGTAAATGTTCACAGTTACAACCCTAAAGTTATTCTTCGCCAAGCTTGTTATTTCGTAGTGGCACATCGGCCTCTCACCTCCCACTGCTCTTGCCCTTCTCAGGATATCATCGTGTTTTTCCTCTGTATATAGTGCAACGTCGTATGCTCCCTCCAACGAGTTGCCTTGGAAACAAAACACGTCCTTCACCGTCAGCTTTAGAATCCCCATCAATATTATCCTTCCAAAGGATTCCCGTCCTAAAGGCTCAAACTCCTTTTCCTTCCAAGCAAACCGAATCGTGTTGGCCAGCCCAATCCCAGGGACCGACCGTGTTGATGTATTTAGCACCATCTCCGCAAGGAGAATGGCGCTCGTTCTCTTCTCTTCCAAAACAATTGAAAAGAAAAAACCAAGTGACTGAGCCTATCTGGTGACATACACAGAGACAGGTACAATCACCCACGAAACACTCAAAGAATATGGCTGCCTAAATATGGTTCCCAATCAGAGACAACGATAAACACCTGCCTCTGATTGAGAACCACTTCAGGCAACCATAGACTTTTCTAGACAACCCCACTATACCACAATCCCTATACCTACAAAAAAACAAGACAAAACACACCACATAATTAACCCATGTCACACCCTGGCCTCACCAAAATAATAAAGAAAACACAAAATACCAAGACCAGGGCGTGACAGACAGGACACAATGTTTTTCTTCTGATGGTGTTAAATCAGGGTTCCTTGAGAGGAATAGGATGCCTTTCATTAAATAGCAGAAAACAAATAATTCAGTCAACATTCATACTGGTTATGGTTAATGGTGATATCGCCTATATGAATGCAGCTGCCACTGTGCTTAAACCAGTGGACAAAGTTTATCGTAACGCACTACACTTTATTACGGGTGACAGGTTCAGTGCACATCATTGCTTTCTGTATCAGAAAGTAGACTGGCCCTCTTTGAAGTCTTGTAGATTGATGCATTGCACTCTTTTTGTTTATGAAGCCCTGTTGCATAGACTTCCGTCTTACTTCGTTGGGAACCTGCAGACATAAGAGCTACCAGGCTCAGCCTCAGGGATGGTTTACTCTGGAGATCCCTTCGATCTCCACTGAGTTAGGTAAATCTGCTTTTAGTTTTTTTTACACCTTACTTATGGAATAATCTCCAAAACTCTAAAATTGGAAGAATTGGTGACTAGGGCGATTCAGATGGCTGATTGAGAACCCTTTTACTGAAGAATGCATTTGTTTTATATGCTTATTTCGCTTTTCGTATATTGATGTGTCTGTTTGATACAGGGCTCATCTGTACAATAGACCTTGGTCTCAGCAGACTCTCTGTCCAAAAAAAGGTTACTTAAAAAAAGTGTAATCCGAAGATTTGGCAATGTATTTGTTTCTTCTGTTCCCATTGAAGATGGCTTCTTTCCAAATATAGCGTATCTATCTATTGAGGCTAATTTGAACTGACAAGACCCACATTTAGCAGCGGGAGAAATATGCTTCAGTAAATGGGTGAAATTATGGATTTTTTTTCAAATCGCAGTGTGTTGTCTTGGACAGAGGCCAGTGGGGGCATGCAAATTGAGTAAGCAAACACAAGCAACAAAACACGCAATTGGATTCGATTTTTTTCAGGGTCTGAATACTTTTATTTTTAATAAATTTGCAAACATTTTTAAGTACCTGTTTTCGATTTGTGTGTAGATTGATTTAAGAAATTTTTTTTTAAAATCCATTTTAGAATAAGGCTGTAACATATAAAAATTTGGAAAAAGTGAAGGGGTCTGAATACTTTCCGAATGCACTAGCTTGGTCCTTGCAAGTTTGTGGATATTAGGGCTGACCCCATTTGGCCAACAGGTCAATTGTTTGTTGAAAAGGCTTTTGGTTGACAGATTATTTTTGTTGAGCGGCCCATGAGACACGTGTCTGATTCGTGCCTGTCTCAGTGGATTAATCCATTGCGGAGGCTGCGGGAATGTCACAGTCCATCACTCTAAGACAGGCATCTGCAACATAAGGCACACGCGAGGGTATTTGCCTTGGCACGCCAAGCAATTTTATAATATAAAAAAAATAAGTAAAATTGCATTTGTTTCAAAATTGCATGGGTTTTTCCATAAATAGCCTTTGCTTTGGACATGACACCATTTATTAAGTTTTCTTAGACCTACAGTATAGTATGTGTGAAGATAATTATTTTAAATTTGACTGTACGCTTGTTTATTCCATGTGTAACTCTGTGTTGTTGTTTGTGTCGCACTGCTTTGCTTTATCTTGGCCAGGTCGCAGTTGTAAATGAGAACTTGTTCTCAACTAGCTTACCTGGTTAAATAAAGGTGAAATAAAAAAATTAAAATGTTGAGTCAAGAAGAAGGGGAATGTGGCTAAGATCCACAAGGCACATCTCTCTCCAGAATGCGATCTGTCCTGCCAATTTGTGCACGTTCATTGTTTCATGCCTTAATTGTGTGAATATTTTTTCCCTTTGATTGTTATTGTCTATCAATTCCCCATTACGTAAACTATATATACAAAAGTATGTGGACACCCCTTCAAATGAATGGATTTGGTTATTTCAGACACACTTGTTGCTGACAGGTGTATAAAATCGAGCCCTGCAATCTTCATAGTTTGTTAAGTGGAATGTCTAAGCGCAACAACGGCTCAACCACAAAATGGTAGGCCACACAAGCTCACAGAACTGGATAGCCAAGTGCTGAAGCTTGTAGCTTGGTAGTGAGTGTTGCAACCGAGGACAGACGATTTGTCCAAATTGCCTCTGGAAGCAAAGTCAGCACAAGAACTGTTCGTTGGGAACTTCATGAAATGAATTTCCATGGCCGAGCATCCGCACACAAGCCCAACATCATCATGCGCAATGCCAAGTGTCGGCTGAAGTGGTGTAAAGCTCGCCGCCATTGGACTCTGGAGCTGTGGAAAGATGTTTTCCGGAGGGATGAATCACACTTCACCATCTGGAAGTCTGACGGATGAGTCCCTGTAGCAATGTTCCAACATCTAGTGGAAAGCCTTCCGAGAAGAGTGGAGGCTGTTATAGCAGGAAAGGGGGGACCAAGTCCATATTAATGCCCATGATTTTGGAATGAGATGTTTGACGACCAGGTGTCCACATACTTTTGGTCATGTAGTGTATATCACCAATAGTACATTTACCATAAATCCCCATAATTTCTAATCTACAATGTTTCTTTGGTTTCGGTCATTTCTGTTAATAGATTCAATAGGCTATATTATTTCTACAGTCGTTTACTGTTCTCATTATTGGAGTGGACACATTGTTTGCAGAGCTCACAACCTATGCTACACCTGTAAGACATGTTTTGGTTTATTTAATTTACTAGTTTTGTCAATTTATTAATTGTCTTTTGTTTGGAGCGCTCCTGTCAATGTTGAGTAAGGACGCAGACCAGATTGTGCATAGAGGTAGGCATAGGCTACCTATCCTGTGCGTAAATGTATAAATGTGGCCATTTGGGGATGTCAGATAGTATTTCTGATTGTCTTAACTCACCACCACGAATGAAAAGTAATTGTGTCTTCACCTTAAACAGCAAGTAAAGTCTGTTTTTACATCTATTGAGAATGACAATAGTTCCTCAATGTATTAAAAAATCTTTCCAGCTCTCTCCCTTTCGATAACCACGAGCCTCTGGGTGAAAGGGAAAAATGTCAATCACTCATCCAGTGGGCCGGACCCAGTTGATAGTTGATACAATATGTTAAGTTCGTCGTAGACAGGCGGTGTAGAGAGATGATGCGATTCAAAGAACATGAACAAACTGCCATGCGTAGCCAATGTGATTTATAGGACATTTATTTTTATTAGGGTATTTTCTACCTAAAATTATTTTTATTTGCCGGTTTTCTTTTACGTAGTTGGCAATACAAGTTACTTGCATTGTTATATAGGCCTCTCTCTGTGTTCTGCTAATGGCTCACAGTTTAGGCTATCATACAATGTGTTCATTTGGCAGAGGCAGGTGCTCTTGCATTAGATTGATTTGTATAATTTCGATTTAGATAGAATTTAGATTAACTATATGACAATGATTTTGAGATACTAAGATGTTCTAAAAATTTAAATGAAACTGCTCCATGAAAATGCTTTTGAAAATTATAACTTGCATGCAGATCGGGAGAAATGGTATGATAAATTGTAAATTGGCATTCCACATGAAAAAGGTTGCCGACCCCCAGCAACTTCAGGAGTTTAACGGCAGAATCTGCGAAGGCCAGTAGCAGCAGGAGTAGGAGAGTTGGGAACATTTTTCTTCAAATGATTTTCTTTCTATCTTGATCTCTGGCTCTCTCTTGAGTCATTTGTGTGTGTTAATTATTCCATCAAACAGTGTGCTTAAACATCAGACAAGCTCAGTGCATATAGTTGATTTTATTAAAACGTTTATAAATGAAAAAATACATGTTTTAAAATGTCTACCAATTGACTTGTCGAAAGAACAGACGACCCTCTGTCAACCAAGATATTCTTTTGGGTCGGGGACAGCCAATAATGGTTAGAATGGAAATAGCTCATTGAAGATTTGGAAGAGAATGGTATATAAAGCCAATGACCCAATCCTAAACTATTCAATTTTTTTACCTCTCTAGACCCTTTAATTGTTGGCCCTCCCTATTAGCTCTAACTAGCATTGTATTTATACTTTTTTTGTATTGTCACAAACACCAAAGGCTATGTGGAGTTTATACCATATTGCTTACACTAGAGTTGACTTCAATATGAACGAAACGGAAGAAAACAGACCAATAATGAGTGAAACGGGGATATCCTATCTGAACAAGGTGAAACGCTCATTTTCTGTTGAGAAACAGTTTGCTACAGTGTGCTCTAATGAACATGACCCGGTAGTATCTAGCTCCCATTAAATCCCATAAGGGTGTCACCAAGGGCCATGGGAATGGGATATGTCCAGTGGATGATTATGGGATTGGGCCATTACGAAGCAGAAATCAATTCCAACACCTCTTTCTCTTCTGTTCTCATCAGTCGGACACAGAGTTCTGGGATAAGATGCAGGCAGAATGGGAGGAACTGGCTCGCAGGAATTGGCTCGAGGAAGAAAATGAAGGCCCGATACCACCCAGCAGCTCTCCAATTGAGAAGGTAAACTCCCCCAACACCTAATTCTTTCCTCAACACTAATACTAATCTGGAAAAATCTCCCATTAGAGTTTCCTATATCATTTACCTAAACTTTCCCACCAATCCCATAATTTATTCACAAAATGTCTATCCATTCAAAGAGATGCAATTACTGACCATAATCCCTGATACTAATCCCTGATATTACCCCCCAAAATAACCTTTTAAAACCACAAGCGATGGTACAAAACACCATCCCTTCCTCAAAGCTATCTAATCCAATATTTTACATGGAGAAAAACAGTAATATCGATGTAATCACCAAACCTTTGAATTCATCTTCAACCTATCACTAACCTAGGAATCTCACAACTGCACTCATTAGTGATAGGTAGTGTAGAGCTAACATGAGAAAGTGATATGTTGCTTCAAATGACAGACCACTGATGGTTGATACTTAATCTAGAATTCTCTCAACTCCCTCTATTGTCTCAATTGGAACAGATTGTTGCTCAAATGTTGAGAGATCACAATAATGAGGGAGAAGAAAGGAGAGGGAGGAAGAGAGACAGACAGGGGATTTGGAAAGGGGTAGTAGTGGAATAGTAAACAACTATCCCCCATTGGTTTAAGTCTTATTAATAACATACATTTACTTGTTATTTTCTTTGCAGTCGATATGTTTCCTCCTGGAATTATTATTATTTTCAATCTGAAAGGTTGTGTTTCACATTCACTCGTCAAAAATAATGCTGCAGTTGTCACTCCAGTTGATATGTAATAATAACTACCCACCATAACACATAATGCCCCGACCATATTCTGCCAGAATATATTGTAAAAATGTATATGACAATAAACATTGCTTTTTTTGCCCGAGTAACCTCTGGTGACAGAGCATTCCACGATGGCTCTATGCATAACTGAGCAATGCATTAAATATATTTATGATTTGGATGCCGTGAAGAAACCCAGCGAGTGTGTGTGTCGAAAGGAGTGGGTGTATGAAAAGTGAATCGGCTAATTGGGCTGCTTTTTTGCCACTCGAGTTTTGCGTGGCTGATTTTGCTGCACGGCAAGTCGATAAGCCGGTGCGAATGACAAGTGCACCGGTGTTGTATCGGCGTGCCTGCCGAACTGAGGTGCTTCTCACTGGGCAGCTGTATCACGGCATCGCAGCCTACACAAGAAATAACTAATATTGATAATCATCTAGATGTCACCTTGATACATACATACAGTCTACTACTCAATTGGGAGGGCATGAATGGCAACAACACTGGGACACAGTGCTCTTCGCTCCCGCTTGCCAAGCACTACTGACTGGCAATGGTGTGGGAAGTATAGCTACCTAGTAGCCAATATCAGGGTGACAGTCACAGTAAGCAGACAACACATACAAGAAACAGTACACCCATCATCAGTACTTTTAATAAAAAATAAACCATTGTCACTTTTATAACTGAAAATGTACAATTATTTCTGTAACAGTGAAATACGACTCAGACTCCTCCTCTGGCTTCAAAGCAAAGTCCAAACTCTCGCCGTACGGTAGCTCAACGTATGATAGTTGCGTGTTAACTTAAAGGAACTGAAGGGGAAAAACTCAATCAAAACCGTCTAACCTATAGATAGTAGAGCGCTTGACACACCCACTCCTTTCCTCACGCCCACTACTTTCCTTTCAACACACCCACTTGCCCATACTCCGGTCACCATATTGGGCTGCAGCTGCCCCTTTCTCCTGACGTGAAGCTAATCAGGAGGAGAATGTGAGAGGTCAGTGAAATATCACTTCCTGTTGACCTCTCGCTTTAACAAAAACATTTAGTTAACCTTTTTGTTCACTATTTCATGACTGACATTGTACGTTTGCACATTTAAATGAACAAAAATAGCTAATAAGAACCAGAAGTAATGTCATACTGACCTTTCACATTCTCTTCTGCTGTCAAAACCGTTATTTTATACCTCAATGGTCAAAATAATATCAACTGGTTTCTGTCTCTTAATTTGTCCCATTTTAAAAAGGTTCATAATGTGCCAAAGTGGAATGGAAATTGTGAAATAAATGTTTAACGAGTATTATGACTATTAACGTGTTGACATTGTGCCAGGGGCTTAGCTAGCTAGCTACATTAGTGATAGCGCTATAACCCCTAGAGGGCGTAGTTCTTCCTGATGTCGTATTACTGTTAGGTATGGACACAGTCAGCCCAGCCGGTAATACACGTCCCCCATGGACCGGCTCATACATAAAACATCCTCCATTCAAGCTGCAAAGGCATTGGTTTCCTCCTTAACTCGATTTAAAGTAGCAGATAATGGACCCTGTCATATATTTATGTAGTTGGTGCTGTAGATTAACTAATGAGTTCTAACGTGAAAAATGGATTCTAACTTCGAAAAGTTTACAACTGTACAATTTATGCTCCCCGCCATATAAAAACCACGAAGACTGATGGAAAGCTCCGAAAGCAAGATGGTAATTTCTATGACTCACACAGTGGAGGAACATATTGCCTGTGGCCTGGTGTGCACCAAGTGGCATGTTTCTACAATATTCATAACATACTGACACAATTACAATCTTTATAGAATAAAAATCTAATTTCATCAATTACATGTGAAAAAAACATACTTAAGTGAACATTAGCAAGCCAGCAGCAGATGAAACAGAAAGTGAATTCTCTCCTCTTCTCTCCCAGGTGATATTCTATCACTGTCTAGGTTTAGGATATTTACTAGCTCATACCAGTGACAAACTTAGCTATGTTATCGACATTTGGCAGTATACAAACCAAATCTAGCTCACTTATTTTGCCAGCTAGAAAGAAAAAAACACAAATTCATTAAAAAACGCAGGAAGAGAATAGCTAGCTATAGCAAGCTAATGTTAGCTTAGCTGCTGCTTCTTCAAGAAGAATTGATCCTAAGAGTAAGACAAAATAAATATACAAATAAAACTGAAATTGAATCCATGGCCGAAGCTTTACAGTTCAGTTTAGCCTGCACTCAGCAGGCCGTATAGAAAACTCCCCTGGAGCCACAGAACGCCCAAATGATCTGCCATCAGTCCAGTGTAGGGAATATGTTCGAGATGCCCTAGCCCGTAACTGATTTCGGAATAACATTATGCTGGAGGGGTCTCGCCAACCCACGTGGATCCATCTGACAAGCCATCCATCCACAGTCCCTCAGTCGCAGCCAAAACTACTCTTTCCCATACGCTTGTACTATCTATAGTATGACAGCACAAGCAGTTAGCTACCAACAACTGGCAGACATGTTTACATTTGGTTAGTTTGTGTTATTTAGATGGAAAACGTGAGCTAAATACGGTAGCTCTATAGTTACTCTTAGAAAAAGAGTTTCCAAAAGAGTTCTTCAGCTGTCCCCATAGGAGAACCCTTTTTGGTTCCAGGTTTCCATGTACTTGGAACCAAAAGTGTTCTACCTGCAACCAAAAAGGGATTTTCATAGGGTTCTCCTATGGGGACAGCCGAAGAACCCTTTAAAAGGTCCTTGACCTTTAGGTCTTTCCCTTACCCTGTTCACTTCCATGCTCACTGAAGCCCATAAAAATGTTCTCTGTTGATGCTGCTGGCTGTTTTAGAATAGGGGTGTGCCGATCTCATTGTATTCATAATCACATCCATTTTATCATACTTCATAGTCATAATCGGATTCAGTCGTGGTCAGACAACCCGGAAGTGTGCTGTAAATGCCTATACCACAAGTGCGCATTCACTCGGAGTGCATCTCAGAGTGCATTATGTTCCTTTTAAACGACCCCGACAGATGAAAATGCACATGATACTTACTTAGTTATATTAAATTATTAATGAAATAGGCTAATAAATAGTACTACTACTGCCTGCATTTATTCCAGGCACAGATTTAGATGAATGTCAGCTATATATTGTTGTACTTTTGAGAGGAGCAAAACTTTTCTCTCCCGCAACTTATGCCAGCCAACATTATACAATACATTTTTAAAAAGTATCTACATTTGTCATTTTATTTTCTAATGATCTGTCGCTCGGTAAACATGCCTAGAATAAATAATAACAGCAAGCAAGCTTGGGCTTGGATCATGACGTAATGACAGACGTCGTCAGCAATGAAATAATTATACGGACAGACAACATAGACTAAACAACGACAAGTAGACAGACAAAAACAAAAACAATCATAATGTTGTCAGCAAAGTCAACAGGAAACAACTAGATTGAACAATGATGACTAGCTACAGATTCTGATTCATACATGATGTTTGAAGATCGGGAGACGTGTGCACTGAGACGAGTGAAATGGGGAAATGAGAGCAGAGGGAGAGTGGCTTGTTCTAAATACAATCGTTGCTCAACTGATACTCCATCTGATTCTTTACAGACAATATAACTAGCCAATAGTTGTTTAAAGCACACAGCGCTTAACACTGTTTGAGGGAAAGCATTGTCAACAACGCAGACACTGCCAGCTAGCCTACATAGTCAACAACGCAGCCTCTGCCAGCAAGCCTACTTCAGCAGTACTGTATCATTTTAATCATTTTAGTCAATAAGATTCTTGCTACGTAAGCTTAACTTTCTGAACACTCGAGACGTGTAGTCCACTTGTCATTCCAATCTCCTTTGCATTAGCGTAGCCTCTTGTGTAGCCTGTCAACTATGTGTCTGTCTATCCCTGTTCTCTCCTCTCTGCACAGACCATACAAACGCTCCACACCGCGTGGCCGCGGCCACCCTAATCTGGTGGTCCCAGCGCGCACGACCCACGTGGAGTTCCAGGTCTCCGGTAGCCTCTGGAACTGCCGATCTGCGGCCAACAAGGCAGAGTTCATCTCAGCCTATGCCTCCCTCCAGTCCCTCGACTTCTTGGCACTGACGGAAACATGGGTCACCACAGACAACACTGCTACTCCTACTGCTCTCTCTTCGTCTGCCCACGTGTTCTCGCACACCCCGAGAGCTTCTGGTCAGCGGGGTGGTGGCACCGGGATCCTCATCTCTCCCAAGTGGTCATTCTCTCTTTCTCCCCTTACCCATCTGTCTATCGCCTCCTTTGAATTCCATGCTGTCACAGTTACCAGCCCTTTCAAGCTTAACATCCTTATCATTTATCGCCCTCCAGGTTCCCTCGGAGAGTTCATCAATGAGCTTGATGCCTTGATAAGCTCCTTTCCTGAGGACGGCTCACCTCTCACAGTTCTGGGCGACTTTAACCTCCCCACGTCTACCTTTGACTCATTCCTCTCTGCCTCCTTCTTTCCACTCCTCTCCTCTTTGACCTCACCCTCTCACCTTCCCCCCTACTCACAAGGCAGGAAATACGCTCGACCTCATCTTTACTAGATGCTGTTCTTCCACTAACCTCATTGCAACTCCCCTCCAAGTCTCCGACCACTACCTTGTATCCTTCTCCCTCTCGCTCTCATCCAACACTTCCCACACTGCCCCTACTCGGATGGTATCGCGCCGTCCCAACCTTCGCTCTCTCTCCCCGCTACTCTCTCCTCTTCCATCCTATCATCTCTTCCCTCTGCTCAAACCTTCTCCAACCTATCTCCTGATTCTGCCTCCTCAACCCTCCTCTCCTCCCTTTCTGCATCCTTTGACTCTCTATGTCCCCTATCCTCCAGGCCGGCTCGGTCCTCCCCTCCCGCTCCGTGGCTCAACGACTCATTGCGAGCTCACAGAACAGGGCTCCGGGCAGCCGAGCGGAAATGGAGGAAAACTCGCCTCCCTGCGGACCTGACATCCTTTCACTCCCTCCTCTCTACATTTTCCTCTTCTCTCTCTGCTGCTAAAGCCACTTTCTACCACTCTAAATTCCAAGCATCTGCCTCTAACCCTAGGAAGCTCTTTGCAACCTTCTCCTCCCTCCTGAATCCTCCTCTCCCTCCCCCCCTCCTCCCTCTCTGCAGATGACTTCGTCAACCATTTTGAAAAGAAGGTCGACGACATCCGATCCTCGTTTGCTAAGTCAAACGACACCGCTGGTTCTGCTCACACTGCCCTACCCTGTGCTCTGACCTCTTTCTCCCCCCTCTCTCCAGATGAAATCTCGCGTCTTGTGACGGCTGGCCGCCCAACAACCTGCCCGCTTGACCCTATCCCCTCCTCTCTTCTCCAGACCATTTCCGGAGACCTTCTCCCTTACCTCACCTCGCTCATCAACTCATCCCTGACCGCTGGCTACGTCCCTTCCGTCTTCAAGAGAGCGAGAGTTGCACCCCTTCTGAAAAAACCTACACTCGATCCCTCCCATGTCAACAACTACAGACCAGTATCCCTTCTTTCTTTTCTCTCCAAAACTCTTGAACGTGCCGTCCTTGGCCAGCTCTCCCGCTATCTCTCTCAGAATGACCTTCTTGATCCAAATCAGTCAGGTTTCAAGACTAGTCATTCAACTGAGACTGCTCTTCTCTGTATCACGGAGGCGCTCCGCACTGCTAAAGCTAACTCTCTCTCCTCTGCTCTCATCCTTCTAGACCTATCGGCTGCCTTCGATACTGTGAACCATCAGATCCTCCTCTCCACCCTCTCCGAGTTGGGCATCTCCGGCGCGGCCCACGCTTGGATTGCGTCCTACCTGACAGGTCGCTCCTACCAGGTGGCGTGGCGAGAATCCGTCTCCACACCACTGGTGTCCCCCAGGGCTCTGTTCTAGGCCCTCTCCTATTCTCGCTATACACCAAGTCACTTGGCTCTGTCATAACCTCACATGGTCTCTCCTATCATTGCTATGCAGACGACACACAATTAATCTTCTCCTTTCCCCCTTCTGATGATCAGGTGGCGAATCGCATCTCTGCATGTCTGGCAGACATATCAGTGTGGATGACGGATCACCACCTCAAGCTGAACCTCGGCAAGACGGAGCTGCTCTTCCTCCCGGGGAAGGACTGCCCGTTCCATGATCTCGCCATCACGGTTGACAACTCCATTGTGTCCTCCTCCCAGAGCGCTAAGAACCTTGGCGTGATCCTGGACAACACCCTGTCGTTCTCAACTAACATCAAGGCGGTGGCCCGTTCCTGTAGGTTCATGCTCTACAACATCCGCAGAGTACGATCCTGCCTCACACAGGAAGCGGCGCAGGTCCTAATCCAGGCACTCGTCATCTCCCGTCTGGATTACTGCAACTCGCTGTTGGCTGGGCTCCCTGCCTGTGCCATTAAACCCCTACAACTCATCCAGAACGCCGCAGCCCGTCTGGTGTTCAACCTTCCCAAGTTCTCTCACGTCACCCCGCTCCTCCGCTCTCTCCACTGGCTTCCAGTTGAAGCTCGCATCCGCTACAAGACCATGGTGCTTGCCTACGGAGCTGTGAGGGGAACGGCACCTCAGTACCTCCAGGCTCTGATCAGGCCCTACACCCAAACAAGGGCACTGCGTTCATCCACCTCTGGCCTGCTCGCCTCCCTACCACTGAGGAAGTACAGTTCCCGCTCAGCCCAGTCAAAACTGTTCGCTGCTCTGGCCCCCAATGGTGGAACAAACTCCTCACGACGCCAGGACAGCGGAGTCAATCACCACCTTCCGGAGACACCTGAAACCCCACCTCTTTAAGGAATACCTAGGATAGGATAAAGTAATCCCTCTCACCCCCTTAAAAGATTTAGATGCACTACTGTTCCACTGGATGTCATAAGGTGAATGCACCAATTTGTAAGTCGCTCTGGATAAGAGCGTCTGCTAAATGACTTAAATGTAAATGTAAATGTAATGAATTATTATATTTTTTCTTTCACGGATAATTAGGGTGTGCTACGGGTGGGTTGGAGCGAGCGGTCGCATCTGCACTCGGTCCGCAGGTAGTATTACATTTCATTATAGTACAACGGTTTGATTAGTCTAATCTTAGCAATTTCTTCTTAGCTAGCTACATAGCCGTCTTTGTATCATAGATAATTGCGTAATTATCGTATTTCGTCGTCCTAACGCAGTCTACACTGCCCTGCAGCTAGCCAGCTAGCTAACGTCCACCGTTAGCTAGTCCACCGTCTACCGATTAGCAGCACAACTATTACACTCAACTGAACGACTTGATTAGTGTAGTGTTAGCTAGCTACATAGTTGTCTTTGCTGTCTTCGTATCCAAGATAATTGTGTAGTTTAGAGTGTGTAGTTTTAGAGTGATTATCTTAATTTACCGAGGTTAGCTAGCCAGCTATTTGTCGTCCTTAACGTAGGAGACTCTGCTAGCTAGCCAACAGCTAGCCAACGTCTACCGAACAGAACTTCTGCACTCAACAATCCGGTCGCATTTCGCTTCGCTCCACAGGTAGTATCACATTTTTCATTTCATTTCATTACAGTACAACGGCTTGATTTGTTTGATCGTAGCTAGCTACATAGCTAGCTACATAGCCGTCTTTGTATCAAAGATAATTGTGTAGTCTAGAGCGATTTCCTAGGTTAGCTAGCCAGCTATTGTCGTTCTTTTAACGCAACGTAACGTAATCAACACTGCTAGCTAGCCAGCTAGCCCCGAATAGCAGCACAGTAGAAACTATTACACTCAACGGAACGACTTGATTAGTGTAGTGTCAACAACGCAGCCAATGCCAGCTAGCCTACATAGTCAACAACGCAGCCTCTGCCAGCTAGCCTACTTCAGCAGTACTGTATCATTTTAATCATTTTAGTCAATAAGATTCTTGCTACGTAAGCTTAACTTTCTGAACACTCGAGACGTGTAGTCCACTTGTCATTCCAATCTCCTTTGCATTAGCGTAGCCTCTTGTGTAGCCTGTCAACTATGTGTCTGTCTATCCCTGTTCTCTCCTCTCTGCACAGACCATACAAACGCTCCACACCGCGTGGCCGCGGCCACCTAATCTGGTGGTCCCAGCGCACGACCCACGTGGAGTTCCAGGTCTCCGGTAGCCTCTGGAACTGCCGATCTGCGGCCAACAAGGCAGAGTTCATCTCAGCCTATGCCTCCCTCCAGTCTCTCGACTTCTTGGCACTGACGGAAACATGGATCACCACAGACAACACTGCTACTCCTACTGCTCTCTCTTCGTCTGCCCACGTGTTCTCGCACACCCCGAGAGCTTCTGGTCAGCGGGGTGGTGGCACCGGGATCCTCATCTCTCCCAAGTGGTCATTCTCTCTTCTCTCCCCTTACCCATCTGTCTATCGCCTCCTTTGAATTCCATGCTGTCACAGTTACCAGCCCTTTCAAGCTTAACATCCTTATCATTTATCGCCCTCCAGGTTCCTCGGAGAGTTCATCAATGAGCTTGATGCCTTGATAAGCTCCTTTCCTGAGGACGGCTCACCTCTCACAGTTCTGGGCGACTTTAACCTCCCCACGTCTACCTTTGACTCATTCCTCTCTGCCTCCTTCTTTCCACTCCTCTCCTCTTTCGACCTCACCCTCTCACCTTCCCCCTACTCACAAGGCAGGAAATACGCTCGACCTCATCTTTACTAGATGCTGTTCTTCCACTAACCTCATTGCAACTCCCCTCCAAGTCTCCGACCACTACCTTGTATCCTTTTCCCTCTCGCTCTCATCCAACACTTCCCACACTGCCCCTACTCGGATGGTATCGCGCCGTCCCAACCTTCGCTCTCTCTCCCCCGCTACTCTCTCCTCTTCCATCCTATCATCTCTTCCCTCTGCTCAAACCTTCTCCAACCTATCTCCTGATCCTGCCTCCTCAACCCTCCTCTCCTCCCTTTCTGCATCCTTTGACTCTCTATGTCCCCTATCCTCCAGGCCGGCTCGGTCCTCCCCTCCCGCTCCGTGGCTCGACGACTCATTGCGAGCTCACAGAACAGGGCTCCGGGCAGCCGAGCGGAAATGGAGGAAAACTCGCCCCCTGCGGACCTGGCATCCTTTCACTCCCTCCTCTCTACATTTTCCTCTTCTCTCTCTGCTGCTAAAGCCACTTTCTACCACTCTAAATTCCAAGCATCTGCCTCTAACCCTAGGAAGCTCTTTGCAACCTTCTCCTCCCTCCTGAATCCTCCTCCCCCTCCCCCCCCCTCCTCCCTCTCTGCAGATGACTTCGTCAACCATTTTGAAAAGAAGGTCGACGACATCCGATCCTCGTTTGCTAAGTCAAACGACACCGCTGGTTCTGCTCACACTGCCCTACCCTGTGCTCTGACCTCTTTCTCCCTCTCTCTCCAGATGACATCTCGCGTCTTGTGACGGCCGGCCGCCCAACAACCTGCCCGCTTGACCCTATCCCCTCCTCTCTTCTCCAGACCATTTCCGGAGACCTTCTCCCTTACCTCACCTCGCTCATCAACTCATCCCTGACCGCTGGCTACGTCCCTTCCGTCTTCAAGAGAGCGAGAGTTGCACCCCTTCTGAAAAAACCTACACTCGATCCCTCCGATGTCAACAACTACAGACCAGTATCCCTTCTTTCTTTTCTCTCCAAAACTCTTGAACGTGCCGTCCTTGGCCAGCTCTCCCGCTATCTCTCTCAGAATGACCTTCTTGATCCAAATCAGTCAGGTTTCAAGACTAGTCATTCAACTGAGACTGCTCTTCTCTGTATCACGGAGGCGCTCCGCACTGCTAAAGCTAACTCTCTCTCCTCTGCTCTCATCCTTCTAGACCTATCGGCTGCCTTCGATACTGTGAACCATCAGATCCTCCTCTCCACCCTCTCCGAGTTGGGCATCTCCGGCGCGGCCCACGCTTGGATTGCGTCCTACCTGACAGGTCGCTCCTACCAGGTGGCGTGGCGAGAATCCGTCTCCACACCACGTGCTCTCACCACTGGTGTCCCCAGGGCTCTGTTCTAGGCCCTCTCCTATTCTCGCTATACACCAAGTCACTTGGCTCTGTCATAACCTCACATGGTCTCTCCTATCATTGCTATGCAGACGACACACAATTAATCTTCTCCTTTCCCCCTTCTGATGACCAGGTGGCGAATCGCATCTCTGCATGTCTGGCAGACATATCAGTGTGGATGACGGATCACCACCTCAAGCTGAACCTCGGCAAGACGGAGCTGCTCTTCCTCCCGGGAAGGACTGCCCGTTCCATGATCTCGCCATCACGGTTGACAACTCCATTGTGTCCTCCTCCCAGAGCGCTAAGAACCTTGGCGTGATCCTGGACAACACCCTGTCGTTCTCAACTAACATCAAGGCGGTGGCCCGTTCCTGTAGGTTCATGCTCTACAACATCCGCAGAGTACGACCCTGCCTCACACAGGAAGCGGCGCAGGTCCTAATCCAGGCACTTGTCATCTCCCGTCTGGATTACTGCAACTCGCTGTTGGCTGGGCTCCCTGCCTGTGCCATTAAACCCCTACAACTCATCCAGAACGCCGCAGCCCGTCTGGTGTTCAACCTTCCCAAGTTCTCTCACGTCACCCCGCTCCTCCGCTCTCTCCACTGGCTTCCAGTTGAAGCTCGCATCCGCTACAAGACCATGGTGCTTGCCTACGGAGCTGTGAGGGGAACGGCACCTCAGTACCTCCAGGCTCTGATCAGGCCCTACACCCAAACAAGGGCACTGCGTTCATCCACCTCTGGCCTGCTCGCCTCCCTACCACTGAGGAAGTACAGTTCCCGCTCAGCCCAGTCAAAACTGTTCGCTGCTCTGGCCCCCCAATGGTGGAACAAACTCCCTCACGACGCCAGGACAGCGGAGTCAATCACCACCTTCCGGAGACACCTGAAACCCCACCTCTTTAAGGAATACCTAGGATAGGATAAAGTAATCCCTCTCACCCCCCTTAAAAGATTTAGATGCACTACTGTTCCACTGGATGTCATAAGGTGAATGCACCAATTTGTAAGTCGCTCTGGATAAGAGCGTCTGCTAAATGACTTAAATGTAAATTACAAAAAATACTTGTCATAATCGTATTCTGAAAATGTTCCATATCTGTTACGATACTCGTTTTGCCCAAGTACTCGGCACACCCCTACTTTAGAAGCCACGTTGATGGTAGGGACAGCATCCACTTTGAGAAGAAACTTCTTTCTGAAGCCCTCCTTCCATTATTGATATCTGTGAAAGTTGTCTGGGATGAAATGGGCCCTGCAGATGGACGAGTAGACGCCCAATTCGACCACCTTATTCTCACAAATGTATTGAAATAAGAGGAATGTAGTTTTTCATTTACATTTATTGACGCTGACACCGGGGGGCTTTGGGATTGTTTCTAAAGTTACAGCTGAGAACCTTAAACTCACCTTTTAAAACAACATTACAATAGTATAACAATTGATTTAAGTTTGCAATTTGGGAATGTTTTCTTTGTGTTCTCTTAGTAATTATTATATGCATTTCTGGCATTAGGAAATAGGTGCTACACTCTCTTTAAAGGCTCGTTGGTGGAAAAAAAACGGTGAAAATATTTGTAGTATCTTAATAAAATGTTCCACCACCATGCTAGGGTGGCTAATGCTACTTGCTGGTGTTGCGGTCTGAAATTGTATTTTTGTTAAGACGGTAAGCATATTTTTACTGATGAGCCAGTAAATCAAGGTAAATCAGGTTAAGGAGGAAACCGATGTCTTTGCAGTTGAATTAAGGATGCTTTATGTACCAGCCGGTCCACGAGGGAAAGTAGTGTGTTGCTGGCTGAGTACATTAAAGTCGTACGGAAGATGATAAACGATGTAAAAGGAATACTATTGCCATCTTGTGGCCGGTTAGGCTACATTAGTGAATAATGGGGAAATGCTTTGCCTGACGACTCAAATGGAATTATTCCACTGCTCTATCGTTCGCTACATACAGTACATCAATCTGAAACTGCCATCAATGAAGTTGTTTGTGGTGACGTCAAAATGAGGGGTGTTGTAAAAAATAAAATTAATCAAAGACAATGACAAATTTCCTAAACGCCTCATTACTTATGCTTGTTCTTGCCCGACTAGTCAAGCGCTCTAGAAATCATCGGAGAGGTCTTCAGAAGCAGACTCATTGTGGAAAAGAAACTAACATCTGTGGGCATGGCGTAGTGTTTGGCCGGAGCAAGGAGTTTGAGTAGCCAGGCAAGGAAATTCTAGCTAGCTTTACCACCCTGTGTTTGTATGGTTTACTCACTAAAAAAGTTATGGCTATGAGTCTGAAATGGGAATTTGAATCTTTGTTAAATATATTCAAGAATAGTCAATAGTAGGATTCATTTTCTATCAAATGTTCACATTTCCTTTAACATTCTGTGCTGTCTCACTTATCAAAAATAATACGGACACATGTTTATTAATGATTTATAAATGCTTTATGAATGGGAAAATACAAATGACAGTACATTGACTGCATAGAAGCACCTCACAACTAAGCACTTCAGACCTTAAATGTTGGTGTTATAGATCAGTGGCAAACTAGAGATAATTACCTTGAAGTGCTTCGTTATAAATGCTTCATGGGAATGGGAAAATAGATTTAACTTTACTTTGACTGCATGGAATTCCTACATAGACCCTTCATGCGTTATAGACGAGTATGACCAACTTAGGCCTAATTGTGATGTGGAGGGGTGTTAATGAGTTACGAAAGCGTTATGATATGACCCTCAACTACACTATTTGATCCATACAATTTACCCTGAGGATTCAACCCTGTGGGGATCCTCATGCCCCTTTGACCTCTGAGAAGAAGTAGTTATGGGCCTATACCGGCCAATATATCAGCATCATTTTCTAAATGTGTTTGGGCCTTTTGAGAACATCCATAATGATAACACTACATTGTCATTGTAATATGAGCTATTGCATGACATTAATGTATTATAGATATGCTATTGATATACACTTACCTTTAAAAATGTTGTTGGGACCTGTTATATCACATTCATGAAATGCTTATAGATGTGTAATACATGCGTTGTGATATGTAGTCAAAGTAAATCTTTACCCTTGTGGTATGGAAGAAGAATAATTCATGATCTGCTTTATGGAGACTTAGCGTAAGTGTTGGGCAGTGGTGGGATTGGAGGGACAGTTAGGGCTGGTGCACACTGCTGCTATGCCCTGAACACAATGCCTAACTTCATTTGCTGCGGTTATAGAAATTCATCCATATAATTGGATGATTTGAAATAGAACGAGCCACACAGTATAGATGCTCATGAATAACACATCTTTGAATGCCTCACTGAGACCGTTATTACACCGAGGTGTGAAACACTGATCAGAAGATTATACCTTTGTATTGTTTCATGAATTAACTGTTATACCGCAAATATCCTACTGTCAATTATGTCATATTAACCATTGTACTTGTATTCGTATGACCATGCAGACATTATTTACACAAACGTATGCAATTCATTCAAAAAGATGCCTGTGATATTTACAGGGCTACTACTTTCACACCAACAACCCGTACAAAGAGTGGCCCAATGCTTTTGAGGAAGGGCAGCAGAAGGCCAGAGATGGAGACCTGAACAATGCTGTCCTGCTACTGGAGGCGGCCATTTTGCAGGACCCATCGGACTCGGAGGTAAAAGATCGTTGAGTTCAGTGGTGTAGTGAAGGGTATACACAAGTATATGCCCTATATCCATATATTTTTCAGTGGGCATTGCGTATATTTATTTCTTAATCCCCACGATGCTTTATTAAAGTAGTGTAATGGAGGTATATGTCGTATAAATGAATAAGTCTGATGGAACAGATCAGAATGTTTAGCTTCAAATGTTGATAAACTATTATTTATTCACATTTTAGGAGCAGCTATGTACACAGAGGTAGGCTTACACGCAAATGTTCCAAAATGCAATTTGCGGAAAACATTGTTCTAAAATGCGCACTGCACATACAAGCTGTTTCATGGACAGAGATGGAAATATCCGTTAGAAAGGGGAGATTTTAAGATGCACAAACTATCACAGGTTGCTAATAGTGCTCAGCGATTAACCGACATTTTGTTTGTGCACATTGCACAGTTTCTGTAGAGATACATCCGATCAAGCCAGAACTATGCGAAGTAGTAGTAGGGAGTTGTAGTTTCCAACAGGCCAATATTCTATATAGTTTAGTGCAGAAAACAGAACTATGCGAAGTAGTAGTAGGGAGTTGTAGTTTCCAACAGGCCAATATTCTATATAGTTTAGTGCAGAAAACAGAACTATGCGAAGTAGTAGTAGGGAGTTGTAGTTTCCAACAGGCCAATATTCTATATAGTTTAGTGCAGAAAACAGAACTATGCGAAGTAGTAGTAGGGAGTTGTAGTTTCCAACAGGCCAATATTCTATATAGTTTAGTGCAGAAAACTTGGTAAAGCCTGCTACGAAAAAGAGACAGAAGAATGCTTCGCGAGGTATCTCTAACTGAAAATACATGCTCTAAGTGATTTGATAGTTGCAGTTTAGCAGTCAGGTAACAGCTCTATGGAGATGAGATGATGACTTGGAAGTCATCAAATAAAACAAATGTAATATACACAACTGAAATATTTTATGGAAGTAAAGTAATGTGAATAAATGATTGATAAGTGATAATCAGTAATGTGCAGTCACTACCATCATGGGACTTTTATTAATTGTATTATTTTGCATTCAACCCACAACATGCATTGCGCATTTAATGTTTAAAAACTGATATGGAAAACTGATCTTTTTTTTTTTATAAGCCAACCGAATCCGAACCAACCTCAAAGCAATAATCGCTCATCACTAATTGCTAATATGAATAGGATAATGCCTTTGGCTGATAGACAATGAAAGAAAGCCAATAGAACAGGAGAACACATAGGGGGAAGACTATAAAATAATTGCCTACACGTTTCTATGGTGGAATTTTGGCTATAGGTATTTTGAAGCAAGGTAAGACATGCCTCATAATATGAAGTAAAACGTCCAGGTTTCAAACAATTAAGAAACAGGAAAAATGTAGCGATATTACCGTCTTCTGGTAGATGGAAAGGCTTTCTCAGAAACCTTCTCAATTGACATGGCATAATGATAACCTGGCATAATGATATCATGATTATTTGCGTCAATCCGGTGGCCATTTCTTTTGCAATTTCCATTTTATGTGCTACAGAAACACTACTAACCAAACAACATTTCTAGGCGCAGTTGAACTAAAGGGTAACTTCAATAAATAAATGTCATGCATTTTTTCCCAGACCTCAAACGTGGTCTCCTGATGTGGTTAAAGCATTGTTATGGACTTAGAACATCCAAATTTGTTTTTGTTTTTTTATTTAAAAAGTTAGACTTTTTGGGGAAAATCAGAAACCTGTGAAATTCAGGTTCAGTTAATAACAGCCTCATTTATTTGTTTTAATTGTAGGTAACATTGTGTGAAGTATTGAGTTTACTTTATTGAATCAATTCGAGAAATGTATCTTGTGTGTTCTTTTGTGTTATTTTCTTTGTATTTGTTGAGTTTTAGCCCTAGTTCAAACACCACTCTATCGCCGCACCAAACAAAAAAAATCAATTTCTCTTTGGAAGAGCGGGGATAGGGAGCTGTCTGAAACCATTAAGTGAGCCTCGTCCGATTTCTTTCAATAGTTCTGCAGTTTCTCTTTTGGCCCAGTGCGGTTGAAGTAAGCATTTGTTTCATGCAGCACATCAGAGCAGTTCTTCCACTTTCAGGAGAAATGGTAATACATATTAATATGTATGCAAATAATAGTTGCTTCACTACCACACCCACAACTGGTTAGCTCGGGAGTACTGGTGTAGTATTGCTTGACTTTGTTTGATGTGTTAGTTTGGTTGAAACCCTCTCTGCGTCTTTAGGCTTGGCAGGTTCTGGGCACCACACAGGCCGAGAATGAGAATGAGCAGGCAGCCATCGTGTCACTCCAGAGGTAAAAAAATGAGTTGTTTCTACTTACAATGCCTTCAGACCCCTTGACCTTTTCCACATTTTGTTACGTTAGCCTTATTCTGAAATGTATTAAATAAATCATAATAAAAAATCCTCAGCAATCTACACACAATATCCCATAATGACAAAGCAAAGCAGGTTTTTAGACATTTTTGCAAATGTATTAAAAATAAAACACACTTTTTACATTATTCAGAACCTTTGCTATAAGAATCAAAATTGAGCCCAGATGCATCCTGTTTCCATTGATCATCCTTGAGACGTTTCTACAACTTGGAGTCCATCTGTGGTACATTCAGTTGATTGGACATGATTTGGAAAGGCACACCTGTCTATATAAGGTCCCACAGTTGACAGTGCATGTCAGAGCAAAAACCAAGCCATGAGGTTGAAGGAATTGTCCATAGAGCTCCAAGACAGGATTTTGTCGAGGCACAGATCTGGGGAAGGGTACCAAAAAATGTCTGCAGCATTGAAGGTTCTCAAGAGCAAAGTGGCCTCCATCATTCTTAAATGGAAGAAATTTGGAACCGCCAAGACTCTTCCTAGAGCTGGCTGCACGGCCAAACTGAGCTGTCGGGGGAGAAGGGCCTTGGTCAGGGGGGTGACCAAGAACCCTATGATCACTGACGGAGTGCTGGAGTTCCTCTGTGGAGATGGGAGAACCTTCCAGAAGGACAACCATCTCTGACACACTCCACCAATCAGGCCTTTGTTAGAGTGGCCAGACGGAAGACACTCCTCAGTAAAAGGCACATGACAGCCTGCTTGGAGTTTGCCAAAAGGCACCTAAAGACTCTCAGACCATGAGAAACAAGTTTCTCTGGTCTGATGAAACCAAGATTGAACTCTTTGGCCTGAATGTCAAGCATCACGTCTGGAGGAAACCTGTCACCATCCCTACGGTGAAGCATGGAGGTGTCAGCATCATGTTGTGGGTGATGTTTTTCAGCGGCAGGGACTGGGAGACTAGTCAGGATCGTGGCAAAGAGTAACGGATCAACGTACAGATCTTTGATGAAAACCTGCTCCAGAGAGCTCAGGACCTCAGACTGGGGCGAAGGTTTACCTTCCAACAGGACAACTACCCTAAGCACACAGCCAAGACAACGCAGGAGTGGCTTCGGAACAAGTCTCTGAATGTCCTTGAGTGGCCCAGACAGAGCCCGGACTTGAACCCGATCAAACATCTCTGGAGAGACCTGAAAATAGCTGTGCACCAACGCTCCACATTCAACCTGACAGAGCTTGATAGGAGCTGCAGAGAAGAATGGGAGAAACCCCCCAAATACAGGTGTGCCAAGCTTGCAGCGTCATACCCAAGAAGACTCGAGGCTGTAATCGCTGCCAACGTTGCTTCAGTAAAGTACTGAGTAAATGTTCTGAAAACGTATGTAAATGTGCTAAAATAAAAAAATATATTGTTTTTTTGCTTCATCATTATGGGGTATTTTGTGTAGCTTGATTTAATAAAATTTTATACATTTTAGAATAAGATTGTAATGTAACAAAATGTGGAAAACGTAAAGGGGTTTGAGTACTTCACGAAAAGCACTGTATATACATGTATACAGTGTCACAGGTGGGATCGAACCCTGGTCTCCAGTTCTGATTTAAGTCGTAAGAGTCTGACTCACCTTCATTACAACAGCACAGCTATGTTGTTTAACTTGATAGGGTTAACAGCAAACATAGTAATGACCTTTTTTCAATCCTCAAATAACCTAATTCAATGGGTGTTATGTGCATCAGCAAAAATTTAGTCTCTCGCCAAGAAAAAAAAGTGATTATTAAAACATTTCAAAACATTTCCAAGGAAGATGCATTCTCCCCATCCTCTGCCCATCCTACCTGGAACGACCTCACCTGGCATGCACACAAAAAAGACAGAACCAACACATCCTTGCACAGAAATCACAGCAGTCCCTGTCTGCAGGTGTCTAGACCTCCACCACAATAACTTGCCGGCCCTCATGGCCCTGGCGGTGAGTTTGACCAACACAGGCATGCAACAGGACGCTTGCAAGGCCCTGCACCGATGGATCTGCCACAACCCCCGTTATAAACACCTACTGCCAGGGAGCCGGAGCCCACTCCTGCAGGGGTCCCCCACCACACCGCGTAGGGGTCGTCCCCATACGCCAACCTCTTGGTACGCCCACCTCTTGGTTACAATGCATATTCAGTGGTTCCTCCTTTAAAAGTTGCGAGCTTACTCCACAGGACTTAGAGGTAATTTGTTGTTTAGTACAGTACCCTGCTTCACCACTTCATTGCTCCAGACTAGTGCAGGGGGGAGTTAGAGCACTGATTATGCCTTTGGGTCCTACTTGTGGCTCTAACTGACTGGGCGACACAAACCTAAATGGAAAATTGTGCACGACTTCAGTATTACTGACTAAATCTGTTGTTACACTCAGGTTTTTATTATTTTATTTAGTTTATATTATTACTGTAGTACTGTAGGCCACTCCCGACCAGTCACATTGTACAGCGCCTGAGTGGAGCATTGGTCTAAAACACTGCATATCAGTGCAAGCTGTGTTGCTACACATGCTGGTTCAATACCTGTGCTGGCCTTGACTGGGAAACCTGTGGGATGACTGTAGGTATTTGGTTTCTCTCCCTCTAAAAACAGAAATAAATCATTCTAAATAACAAACTGGCTTTATTTACAACTTACTAACAATGTTTCACCCCATGTTCAAGAATGGCCTTTTTTTCACTAATTTTACGTTATTTGAAAACCAAATCTCCAAAATATTTAAGGGGCACTGCATTAATAATGGAGCTGACTAGGGAAACGTTCCCACTGTTCTGTTCTTAGTGCCAGTCTGCACGTTAAAACTAAAACAATGTAACTAATAATGGCATCTTAATGCTTTCATTAATAAAATAATGATAAAAATACTCTTTCAAAATGCTGATGTTTATTTAGTTATGGATCCATAACGAATTACTATGGGAATAAATATCACTAAATTACAGAAATATTATTATTATACCTTTATTTCAACAACAGACTGAGCTGGGCCCTGCGTATACATGTTTACACATACAGTTTAGGTACAGTGATTAAACAATTACACAAGACAAACAAAAAAATCACAGATAACATAAAGAAAATACAACAGCAGATTGTTACATTTACACATACACTACCGTTCAAAAGTTTTGGGTCAATTAGAAATGGGTCCATTTATTTCTCAAAAAATCACCCAATCAGCTGTTTCACCAGTATTCCTCGCCAAGAGCCATGCTTGATTCTTTTGCAGGAAAAGGATTTTCAAATCAGAGGAGATCATTAGTTTGATTTTTTTTCCAACCCTAAATCACTTTAACGGGGTGTGTTTATCAGCAATGGAGGTAAAAATGTATGAAAAGAAAGAGAACTCTAAAACTGGGTCCTCCAATCCTCTATATGTAATTATTGGTGGAGATTCACGTCATATTTTCTGATATACTGTAGGTGACATGAGTCTCACTAGTGTTGAGTAATGTGCTGTTAAAAGTGGTGTAGGTCCTATTTATTTAAAGAGCATATTGACGTTAGAAGCAATAAGCCTACAACTATTGTAGCACTGTTTCGCGCTGCTCTGAGACGAACATGGGGACTGGTCTTGATCAATCAATTAGATTTTTATTTTCAGTTCATCTCCGTTTGGGTGTTGGTTAGACTAGAATTAAAAAATGAGGGTGCAGAAATGTTATGCTCTTAGTGTAACCTTTATTTAACTAGGCAAGGCGTTTAAGAACAAATTCTTATTTACAAGGATAACCTACTCCTTCCTCCCTGTCGGGGAATTGAACCCCGGTCTCCTGCGTGGCCTGCCCGCAGGACATGGAGATTCTTTAGCTAAATAGCCCAATACTGTACTGGCGACCATCACGTTATACAGCGCCATATTTTCCATTCCATCCTAACAGAAACCCAGAGGGTACCAAGTACCAATCAAAAGTTTGGATACACCTGCTTATTCCAGGATTTTTCTTTATTTTTTACTATTTTCTACATTGTAGAATAATAGTGAAGACATCACAACTATGAAATAACACATATGGAATCAGTTAAGAACAAATTCTTATTTACAAGGATAACCTACTTCTTCCTCCCCGTCGGGGAATTGAAACCCGGTCTCCCGCGTGCCAGCATTCTCTTGTACAGCCATTATTGAAGGTACTTGAGGTCACCAAGAAAGTCTGGACATGGCTTGCTCTCCCTTATGTAAGGAATTAGGCACCTTCCCATGTTTTCTACAGTATGTATTGTAGGCTGTTTACTTGTCGGACTGCACAGTAGCCTAATAAACAAATGCAGGTGACTTATATCTTCTAAATGCTTTATTATCCAAATGTAAAAGCATATACTGTACAGTACTGTATTTCAGCGTTGTAGTGACTGCAATTACCGGTTGATTTCTCAGCCAAACGTGAAGAACAAACTGAGCTTTTTCGCCTACAAAAATAATATTTTGGGAAAAAATGAACATTTGCTATCTAAATTCCAGAAAATGATGTCATGGCTTTAGAAGCTTCTGATAGGCTAATTGACATCATTTGAGTCAATTGGAGGTGTACCTGTAGATGTATTTCAAGGCCTACCTTCAAACTCAGTGCCTATTTGCTTGACATCATGGGAAAATCAAAAGAAATCAGCCAAAGACCTCAGGGGAAAAAATGGTTCATCCTTGGGAGCAATTTCCAAACGCCTGAAGGTACCACGTTCATCTGTACAAACAATAGTATGCAAGTATAAACACCATGGGACCATGCAGCCGTCATACCGCTCAGGAAGGAGATGCGTTCTGTATCCTAGAGATGAACCTACTTTGGTGCGAAAATTGCAAATCAATCCCAGAACAACAGCTAAGGACCTTGTGAAGATGCTGGAGGAAACAGGTACAAAAGTATCTGTCTCCACGGTAAAATGAGTCCTATATCGACATAACCTGAAAGGCCGCTCAGCAAGGAAGAAGCCACTGCTCCAAAACCAACAAATGGACAATGACCCCAAGCATACTTCCAAAGTTGTGGCAAAATGGCTTAAGGACAACAAAGTCAAGGTATTGGAGTGGCCATCTCAAAGACCTGACCTCAATCCCATAGAACATTTTTGGATAGAACTGAAAAAGTGTGTGCGAGCAAGGAAGCCTACAAACCTGACTCAGTTACACCAGCTCTGTCAGGAGGAATGGGACAAAATTCACCCAACTTATTGTGGGAAGCTTGTGGAAGGCTACCCGAAACATTTGACCCAAGTTAAACAATTTAAAGGCAATTCTTAAAATAAAGTGCTGATCCTAACTGACCTAAGACAGGGAATTTTTACTTGGATTAAATGTCAGGAATTGTGAAAAACTGAGTTTAATGTATTTGGCTAAGGTGTAAACTTCCCACTTCAACTGTATATAACCTTCCCGCTGTAGACGTCTATTTCAGCACCGTTTCGCACTGTTCTGAGACAAGCATGGTGAAATGAAAATGTTCAATTATATTCCATGATATTAAGATGAATGTGTTGACTGAATATAAGCAAGTGATGTCTGCTAAATAATCAAGTTAGGTTTCTCCAGAAATAAATAATTGTATTATTTATTATTATTTATCATTTTATTATTTACAAATTAGTGAGAATGTCTCACCATGTTCAATAATTGCCTTTTTCTCACTCACTCTAGGTTAAATTAAAATGAAATCTCCAAAATATTGTTAATTTTTAAACAAAGTGATTATTATTATTATTTATTTATTTAGAATTATATAAAAGTCCCTTAGATATTCTCACAGATCCTAACAGAATATTCCCCTTAGATATTAATTTAGAATTCTCCAATGTAATTGTTGGCAGAGAGTCTCGTCATTGAAATAAATATATTTTAGGCCTACCATAGGCGAAATGAATATTTGTTTCACTACAATTAGGGTGTGGAAATGTTATACACCTTAGATAGTAATTTAGAATCCTCCTATGCTGTAGTCTACTCCCAACCGTCACTTTGTACAGCGCAATATTTTCCATTCCATCCTAACGGAAATCCTGGGGGTTTCGTTTTTCTCGAAATAAAAACACGATAATATCAAATTAATTAAGCCAAATTTCTTCAAATCAATCTCATGTACTGTTATTACAAAAAAGGTTTTACATTTTCTAGTAATGCCAATATGGGAGACTATCAAATGCTTCTCAAAGTTGCCCTCTGGTGGTCAAACTAGCACTAACTTGCATTAACGTAAAAAATGGCTGACAATTAAATAACAGGCCATAGAATGCTGTAGCAGCCCGCAAGATGTGCTGCAGTATGACACAACTTTTAAAGGAGGAACCACTGTAGCTTGCAGATATATTGCATTATTCCTTGTTATAAGCATATATGAGCCTTTATAATGTCAAGTGTCCATTTTAGGATAGCCTCAGTCTCAAGATGACTTCTTTCAATCTCAGGATATCTTAACAATGTCTTAACATATTAAGCCTATCTGGCAAAAAAATGATGTCCTTCGTTTCTGATGGAGCTCATTTTAAAATGTCTGCATAATTTACTTAAACTTGTTGAATCCATGCACTTCGGTTACTGTCTTGAAGCACATCAGGTGCACAGTGTGTCAATTGTCACAGTGTGTGTGTGTGTGCTTGCAGCAGCCAGCTGGCGGAGGTCAAGGGATTGTATCAGGAGGCCGTCTTGCTGAATACAGATGGGGTGGACCCGGACCTCCAGACAGGCCTTGGGGTCCTGTTCAACCTCAGCTCTGAGTTTGACAAGGCTGTGGAGGCCTTCAAGTCAGCCCTGTCTGTCAGACCTGAGGTATCCATTAATATAGTACAGAAACACACACACAATGCACAAACCTATCACAAAAACACCTAAACCTACCACACGCACATGCACACACACACCCTTTCACCCCCACCTATTCTGGTTATGTTGTGTCTGTCAGGACTACCTGCTGTGGAACCGCCTGGGGGCCACACTGGCTAATGGGGACCATAGTGAGGAGGCAGTGGAGGCATACACCCGGGCCCTGGAGCTTCAGCCAGGCTTCATCAGGTCCCGCTACAACCTGGGCATCAGCTGCATCAACCTGGGAGCGCACAAGTAGGCGAGGGTTATGGGATGGGATGGGTTGAGCTGAGTGAGAGAGCAGTCAGATAGGGAGAGAGTGGAGTAAAATATGCAGTAATAATTTTCTACTTTATAGCGTCCTTCATTACATTAAAGAATCTCAGAGCTTTAAAATAAGACATGCTATTTAGAAAAAACAACGTCACATCATCATGAGATGGACAGTCATTAGAAAGTTCATGGCTTGAGTGGTCATCTGAGGGAGGGGGCAAGCAAGCAGCACGGTCTTATCAAGGTGTCTCGCGTCTACTACCAAAACGGAGCACCCACTTGGATGATGCTACGGCAGTCACGTGGTGCCAGAAAGCACACCACATTTCATAATGTTACTTGTCCTCCCTACGATCCTCATCATGGGACACCTCTGACGTCATGCTTTTCAGGCTTCTCTTCATCCTCAACCTCTGAACACTGGCTGGCATTTGAATCAAAACATTTGCCAGCTAGCCTGTTAACATTAGCTTGCTAGCCAAACAAACAAATGACTTGCCAGCTTCAGTCTTAATGCTGTGGTTGATTCTGATGATATTAGCTATACTAATTGTTCATTCTTAAAATAAAAAGATTGTATGGAAACAATCCAAATGAATTACAAAAATATTTACTACAAAAAAAAAGCTTATGTAGCGTGGTTCGTTCTGCGTTGTGTACTTTTAATTAGTACGCTGCCACAACTGGAGGTCTGCTAGTTGAATTGTTTTTATTTGCCCTGCACACGAAGAGAGAACACACAGTATTTTAGCCCTTGGCGCAGTCCTAGCTCTCAGGCACCTTGCTATGCCGAAGGGCAGGCAAAAGAGAGCGTCAAAAGGAAATAACAGGTGCTGCGTGCACACATTCAGTGCACAAGAGAGACAACACACAACATGTTAGCCCTTGGCGCAGTCCTAGCTCTCAGGCACCTGCGCAAGCACATGGACACTCACTCAAACATGGTCCCAAGTACTCACGAGTTACAATAGATACCACGGTTTTATATTGAAATATCGCGGAGACAAGGACAACATACCTTGCTAGCCGAAGGTCAGGCAAAAGAGAACAATAAGGGGGTACGCGATGGACAAAACCAAAATAAACACAACTTTTACAAAAAAAAGCCTAAGTGTAGCAGCGTGATGTTGTTCCCCTAGATTATGCACCAAGTCGCACACAAGGACCAATTCAAATTGGCCAGGTCAAGAGGGGATGTTAATAATTTGATAATAATAATATTTCAGTGTGTATTTAATTTAATTACAGCTGCATAGCTAATCTTATTCTTTGGTGTACAAACACTTTTTTCATATCAATATTGTACATACAGTGGGGCAAAAAAGTATTTAGTCAGCCACCAATTGTGCAAGTTCTCCCACTTAAAAAGATGAGAGAGGCCTGTAATTTTCATCATAGGTACACTTCAACTATGACAGACAAAATGAGAGAAAAATCCAGAAAATCACATTGTAGGATTTTTTATGAATTTATTTGCAAATTATGGTGGAAAATAAGTATTTTGGTCACCTACAAACAAGCAAGATTTCTGGCTATCACAGACCTGTAACTTCTTCTTTAAGAGGCTCCTCTGTCCTCCACTCGTTACCTGTATTAATGGCACCTGTTTGAACTTGTTATCAGTATAAAAGACACCTGTCCACAACCTCAAACAGTCACACTCCAAACTCCACTATGGCCAAGACCAAAGGGCTGTCAAATGACACCAGAAACAAAATTGTAGACCTGCACCAGGCTGGGAAGACTGAATCTGCAATAGGTAAGCAGCTTGGTTTGAAGAAATCAACTGTGGGAGCAATTATTAGGAAATGGAAGACATACAAGATCACTGATAATCTCCCTCGATCTGGGGCTCCACACAAGATCTCACCCCGTGGGGTCAAAATGAAAACAAGAACGGTGAGCAAAAATCCCAGAACCACACGGGGGGACCTAGTGAATGACCTGCAGAGAGCTGGGACCAAAGTAACAAAGCCTAGCATCAGTAACACACTACACCGCCAGGGACTCAAATCCTGCAGTGCCAGAGGTGTACAGAGCCAGTACATGTCCAGGCCCGTCTGAAGTTTACTAGAGAGCATTTGGATGATCCAGAAGAAGATTGGGAGAATGTCATATGGTCAGATGAAACCAAAATATAACGTTTTGGTAAAACTCGTCGTGTTTGGAGGACAAAGAATGCTGAGTTGCATCCAAAGAACACCATACCTACTGTGAAGCATGGGGGTGGAAACATCATGCTTTTGGGGCTGTTTTTCTGCAAAGGGACCAGGACGACTGATACGTGTAAAGGAAAGAATGAAAGGGGCCATGTATCGTGAGATTTTGAGTGAAAACTTCCTTCCATAAGCAAGGGCATTGAAGATGAAACGTGGCTGGGTCTTTCAGCATGACAATGATCCCAAACACACCGCCTGGGCGATGAAGGAGTGGCTTCGTAAGAAGCATTTCAGGGTCCTGGAGTGGCCTAGCCAGTCTCCAGATCTCAACCCCATAGAAAATATTTGGAGGGAGTTGAAAGTCCGTGTTGCCCAGCAACAGCCCCAAAACATCACTGCTCTAGAGGAGATCTGCATGGAGGAATGGGCCAAAATACCAGCAACAGTTTGACCATCTTGTGAAGACTTACAGAAAACGTTTGACCTCTGTCATTGCCAACAAAGGGTATATAACAAAGTATTGAGATCAACTTTTGTTATTGACCAAATACTTATTTTCCACCATAATTTGCAAATAAATTCATTAGAAATCCTACAATGTGATTTTCTGGATTTTTTTTTCTAATTTTGTCTGTCATAGTTGAAGTGTACCTATAATGAAAATTACAGGCCTCTCACATCTTTTTAAGTGGGAGAACATGCACAATTGGTGGCTGACTAAATACTTTTTTGCCCCACTCTATGTACAATATTGATATGAAAAAAGTGTTTGTACACCAAAGAATAAGATTAGCTATGCAGCTGTAATTAAATAAAATACACACTGAAATATTATTATTATCAAATTATTAACATCCCCTCTTGACCTGGCCAATTTGAATTGGTCCTTGTGTGCGACTTGGTGCATAATCTAGGGGAACAACATCACGCTGCTACACTTAGGCTGCTACTGGGGTGCCATGGTAACTGTAGAACGATGTTGTTGAAGGTTTACTTTCCTGTGGGGTTAGGAATAGTATATCCAGGTTTAAAGGGATAGTTCAGTCAAGTTTACTGTTTCCTTACCTTGAACGCAGTCTAATGAGGGACTGATGGACAGACTGGCTACTTTGACAAAACCAAATCAATGATTACAGTCTTTCCTTGTCCATAGACGGCTCTCAAAGTAAGTATATATACTTTTAATTGAGCTATCCCGTCCTACCAATGCTAACAGGGGTCCTAACTTTCCAATTGTTTTACACTGAACAATGTTAATGCTATTAAAGCTGTTTGTAAACAAACCCATATTTTGGGTTACAGAATCTCTTGGTCCATGTACTACTTTCTACTTATCCATAAGATGAATTGAAGTTGTAATAACGGCAAACTATTCCTTTAAGAGGAAGTAAAATTGTAATATCAGCGAGCTCTCTCTTAAGATAAAGTAAAGAGAGTAATAATTTTTTTTAAATAAAATCTTTTTCCGGATTTTTTTATTTTTAGGGAGGCAGCTAGTAACTTCCTGACTGCCCTTAACCAGCAGAGGCAGAGCCAGAGTCACCAAGTCATGTCGGCTAACATCTGGGCTGCCCTTCGGATCGCCCTCTCCATGATGGACCGGCCCGAGCTCTTCCAGGCTGCGAACCTTGGAGACCTGGACCGTCTCATGAAGGCCTTCGAAATGGGGCGGGTTATGTGACCACGTTTAGCGGGGCTCCTCAGATAAACAGTTCGCTAATTGGCTAGAGGGTTGCCAGATTGGTGACCAAGAATGGCTTCTGTTAATGTAAAGCTAAATTAATGTCTGACAGAAGAGAGATGAATGTTATTGAAGATCGGAAAAAGAGGGGGGATTGTAGAATAATGGAGGTGTTCTAGTATTTGAAATGCCATTATAGTGGAAATATTGGAAGACCTGAACCAACTTGGGAAATATACACACTCTTTTAATTTAGACTGGCCTCCAACAGCTGAAATTAGGCTACAATAACGCAGCCATAGATCAAATGGTATTCCCCATTCGTTTTGGTATGGCACTGTATACAACTTCTGCTGTGGGGTCATATACCATCTACTTTAAGTGGATGGGAAGATTGTTTGTGACCCATTGAAACGGATTTGCACCACTGCAATGGGGTACTACTATTTATTTCTTATCCCCGAAGAGCACAACGTTGACTGAGAAAAGGAAAGACAGAGTCTGCTGTAAAGTAGAGGGAAAACAAGCCATGCATGCCCGGCAATCACATTGTGAAAGAACTGAAGCCTTATACTAAGTGAAATGATATCAAATGCACAAGTCGTAATCACTTTTATAGACAGCAGGTACTGATGGTCAAATTGTGTGTAATAGTATAGACTAGAGTCCTCTTGTGTATAGTTTTTTGTCATTTTGTACATACCTGTATTTATTTGGAATATCACTTCCATGCAATGCTCCAAGTACAGTATGTAATATAAGACTGGTTGACAGGTCCGATAGGCCGGAAAGTAAATAAGCTAATTTGGACATACACACACGTTTGTCGGTACACAGACTGCCTCTGGATGAACAATCATTGTACCATTTGTGTGTGTGTGTGTGTGGTTGTGTGTGTGTGTGGTTGTGTGTGTGTGTGTGTAGCTTGATTTTATTTCAACCACTCTACAGCAATAAGTGTCGTGTTTTTCCACAATGCCCACTTACTATTCAAGTAGTAACTACCCGCACACACCTGCTTGCGACACCTGTTCCATCTGTTTTTGCAACATCAGTCACATGAAAGGATGTCTGCCTCTCATCTTTACTAGCATCTCAGTAGCAACTAGTGACGTTCAAACAGTGCTTTGTGATCCTGGCTTCAAAGTGTGGCAACAACCGCTGAAAATGAAATCCCTCTAAAGCAGCCTGTCATGTTCAAATGAGAGTGATTAAGTCAACAGCGAGGAAAATGCACTCAAAATACCCGTTAAAACAAGTTATGCAAGTCACCCGTTCGTTCAATGGTTTTACGAATCAGTGTTTGATGAGATATGATTTCAAGCATAAGTCATCTGCTTTTTAAGAAATTCTGTTTTTGAGGATAGATTTTCCAGTTTACTCTTTCTTACCAGAAAAAAGGTGTGGTGTTTAAAGTGAATATTGGTTTACAACTGAATTGGTAGTGGACATGTGTGTTGAATTGACAGTAAATTCCCTATGCAATATACAGTATATTTGTATAACATTGACTGTTGTCTCATATTTGGTTCAATTAACCAAACTCATTGTTTCATATGTGTTAGTGCCAGGCTGGAACAAAAGCCTGTTCTCTGGAAGTGGGGTTGGAGAACCCTGATTTACACTAACCAATTCCCCATTTCTTTAGAATTTACTTTGGGTCTTTTTACCTTCTCAGATTGTCAATAAGTTGAATGTTGGCCATGGAATTTGAGAATGTTGGCTTGTGTAATGTAGTATAATAATATTTATTGACATTGTACAGTACATACAAATCAAATGGCAAAGTTACTAAACAGTTTCCTCACTGTTTCTACACTGTAAATAGTGTGCACTGTATAAATTAAAGTTACAGCCTAATTCTAAAATGGATTAAATAAAAACAAAATGCTCAATCTACACACAATACCCCATATTTACATTTTAGCAACTGTATTAAAAATAAACAGAAATAACTTATTTACACAAGTATTCAGACCCTTTCCTATGAGACTCAAAATTGAGCTCAGGTGCATCCTGTTTCCATTGATGATCCTTGAGATGTTTTTACAACTTGGAGTCCGCCTAAGGAAAATTCAGTTGATTGGACATGATTTGGAAAGGCACTCCTGTCTATATAAGGTCCCACAGTTGACAGAGCCAAAACCAAGCGATGAGGTTGAAGGAATTTGGGAAGGGTACCAAAAGAATTCTGCGGCATTGAAGGTCCCAAAAAACACAGTGGCCTCCATCATTCTTAAATAGAATAAGTTTGGAACCACCAAGGCTCTTCCTAGAGCTGGCAGCCTGGTCAAACTGAGTAATCGGGGATAAGGGTCTTGGTCAGGGAGGTGACAAAGAACCCGATGGTCACTCTGACAGAGCACTTGAGTTCCTCTGTGGGAGAAACTTCGAGGGACAACCATCTCTGCAGCACTCCACCTATCAGGCCTTTTTGGTAGAGTGTCCAGACAGAAGCCACTCCTCAGTAAAAGGCACATGACAGCCCGTTTGGAGTTTGCCAAAAGGCACCTAAAGACTCTCAGATCGTGAGAAACCAAGATTGAACTCTTTGTCCTGAATTCCAAGCGTCACATCTGGAGGAAACCTGGCACCATCCCTACGGTGAAGCACGGTGGTGGAAGCATCCTGCTGTGGTGATGTTTTCCAGAGGCAGGGACTGGGAGACTAGTCAGGATCGAGGCAAAGATGAACGGAGCAAAGTACAGAGAGATCCTTGATGAAAACCTGCTCCAGAGGGCTCAGGACCTCAGACCCGGGTGAAGGTTCACATTCCAAAAGGGCAACGACCCTAAGCACACAGCCAAGACAACGCAGGAGTGGCATCGGAACAAATCTCTGAATGTCCTTGAGTGGCCCAGCCAGAGCCTGGGCTTGAACCCAATCAGACATCTCTGGAGAGACCTGAAAATAGCTGTGCAGCAACGCTCCCCATAAAACCTGACAGAGCTTGAGAGGATCTGCAGAGAAGAATGGGAGAGACTCCCCAAATATAGGTGTGCCAAGCTTAAACCGTCATACCAAAAAAGACTGCCAAAGCTGCATCAACAAAATACTGAGTAAATTGTCTGAATACTTATGTAAATGTAATATTTCTGTATTTTCTAAAAAAACACTTTTTTCTTTGTCGTTATGGGGTATTGTGTGTAGATGGCTGAGATATTTTTTTTTTGAAAAGTCCATTTTAGAATAAGACTGTAACGTAACAAAATGTGGAAAAAGTCAAGGGGTCTGAATACTTTCTGAAGGCACTGTACATAAAAAAAACAAACCTATCAAAAATTGTATTTACAGGATAATACCAATATATATTTAATGCATTTCTCTAAGAACAACTATTACATGTATTAGCAACGGAATATATTTTACTTACAAGCTACAGTTGAAATGTCGCCTGTAACCACAAGCACTTAAACTCAATCTGCACTTGCATATTTGTGATTAAAGGAATTGTTTGCCCAAATTACAAAATAAGTTAGTATATTTGCATGATAAGAAAACAACTATGAGCCAGCCATCACTATGGATAATATTCTCTTCTGGTCAATAGAAACATCTGATCATCTATCTTTGTAATTTGCGGAACTATCCCTTTAAGCCAACTTAATAAAAAATAGCTGTACTTATCAATAATCAATATGTTTAGCATGTAAACATGTTGTGAAGTCATATCCTTTGTAAGCATGTACCCATCATTAGTTGTCACTTAGCTTTTCCAAATGTTCATGCCACTGTATAGCAGTATTCCTGTAAAGAAAAATTAAACACGGGTTTATTGTCAATATTCAAATAATATTTTAGAAATTAAAGTATTGTTACATAAGATGAATGCCATTGTTTTTTTCTGGATGTCTCACAGCTGCAACACATTTTCACTAAATAAAGTCACATAACAGTATTATTACAGCCCAGTGGCGCCCTTGTACTGCAATCCTTACCACATCCTTGATTTGAAATTAAACATACAGTACCAGTCAAATGTTTGGAGACACCTACTCATTCATGGGTCTCTTTCTTTTTACTATTTTCTACATTGTTGAATAATAGTGAAGACATCAAAACTATGAAATAACACATTTGAAATCATGTAGTAACCAAAAAAGTGTTAAACAAAATATATTTTAGATTCTTCAAAGTAGCCACCCTTTGCCTTGACAGCTTTGCACACTTGGTATTCTCTTAACCAGTTTCACCTGGAATGCTTTTCCAACAGTCTTGAAGGAGTTCCCACATATGCTGAACACTTGTTGGCTGCTTTTCCTTCACTCTGTGGTCTAACTCATCCTGAACTATCTCAATTGGGTTGATGTCGGGTGATTGTGGAGGCCAGGTCATCTGATGCAGCACTCCATCACTCTTGTTCTTAGTCAAATAGCCCTTACACAGCCTGGAGGTGTGTTGGGTCATTGTCCTGTTGAAAAACAAATTATAGTCCCACTAAGCGCAAACCAGATAGGATGGTGTATCGCTGCAGAATGCTGTGGAAGACATGTTGGTTGAGTGTGCCTTGAACTCCAAATAAATCACAGACCGTTTCACCAGCAAAGCATCCCCACACCATCACACCTCCTCCTCCATGCTTCATGGTGGGAACCACACATGCAGGGATCATCTGTTCAACTACTCTACATCTCACATAGACACGTCGGTTGGAACCAAAATTCTCAAATTTGGAATCAGCCCAGAGACAGATTTCCATTGCTCGTGTTTCTTGGCCCAAGTAAGTTAATTATTTTGAACCCTTGTTAAAATAGGAAACATATGTGGATATATTGAAGCAACATCTCAAGATATCAGTCAGGAAGTTAAAGCTTGTTTAATGACAATGACCCCAAGCATACTTCCAAAGTTGTGGCAAAATGGCTTAATTACGGACAACAAAGTCATGGTATTGGAGTGGCCATCACAAAGCCCTGACCTAAATCCTATAAAAAATGTGTGGGCAGAACTGAAAAATCGTGTGCGAGCAAGGAAGCCTACAAACCTGACTCAGTTACACCAGCTCTGTCAGGAGGAATGGGACAAAATTCACCCAACTTATTGTGGGAAGCTTGTGGAAAGGCTACCTGAAACGTTTGACCCAAGTTAAACAATTTAAAGGCAATGCTATCAAATACTAATTGAGTGTATGTATACTTCTGACCCACTGGGAATGTGATGAAAGAAAGAAAAGTTGAAATACATCATTATCTCTACTATTATTCTGACATTAAAATAAAGTGGTGATCCTAACTGACCTAAGACAGGGAATTTTTACTCGGATTGAATGTCAGGAATTGTGAAAAACTGAGTTTAATGTATTTGGCTAAGGTGTTTGTAAACTTCTGACTCCATGGAAATCTTTAGGCAAAATGAGTTTCCACAAACAAGGAAAGGATATCCAACAAAACAATTAATCAATTGATCATCATTCTCACCATGCTTATGGCCACAAGGCAATCTAGATAATCTTAAAAGTCCAGAAACTCCCAAGTTTCTATATCGTCCAAGTCCAGATCGGACATGTCTTCATCCTCAAAGCCTTCTATATCCTCTTGAATGTCCATAACTTCAAGAGTGTCCCACAAAACAAGAGTAGCCAGAGAATGTCTGGAGCTTAAAGAATTTTCAAGTATGACCCCAAAAATCTGGAACATCCAAATTCTTCAAATTGAGTTGAGGTGAGCAAGTGGTGACGTGTGATATTTGATGCCTCTTTTCATCAGCATGGCGTAGTGGAAAAATTTGCCACAGCTATGAGTGACAAACCTGGGCCTTGTTCAAATACTCAAAAAAATGCATCCTTCCTTCCCTAATCTGACATGACTAGATGGGTCAAAGAAATTCAATGGAACCCTTTGTTTCAAATTATCTTTTAGAGCAGTGATTACTTCAACAATGGAAAGAAGTATGGCTGCTTAACCTATGAGCCCCGCCCCCTTGGCACTTGTGGAGATCTGAGAGTATTTGATAGGTGTAAGCAATAATAGTACTGTGATAAAATGCGTCTCGGTGAGAGGTGTAGGAGTCAGGCGAGCAGGGATGTCTGAGAAGTGTGTTTAATAATATAGTCCACCAATACAAAACGGCACAGACAAAAATCCCAAAACTACTCTCTCGAATACTCAGAAACTCGTGCAAAGGAACAAACACAGTTCCGACACTTTGCATACACGTGCGTAATAGTGAAAAACAACAAACATCAAATACAATTGAGCGCAATACACACAAGTCTAATCCTGCACGAATTAAGGCTGGTAACAGGTGCCCTATATACACACAGAAATAAACGCAATTGAAACCAAGTGTGAAAAGGAACACAGACAAAACAACTAGAAATGGAAAAAGGGATCGGTAGCGGCTAGTAAGCCGGGGACGCCGAGCGTCTCCTTGCTCTATCTATGCTATAAATCCACAGGTGTTCATCCTTCTTTAATGTTAAGGTTAGGATAAGTTTTCCTCTTGATCTTCAACACTGTGTTAAATGCTTCAAATGGAAATCTCACCACTATTCATCATCTCCAGCACCACCCCAACATCAACATAGGTAACTTGGGTGACTTATCAGAAGGATCATAATCATCCAGCTTCAGTTCACCTTAATAATGGAGAAGATGGACCACTACACGCCAAGACTGTTGTCCTTGTTTGAGTCAAGAGGTTTATTATTCAACTAAGCAGGAAAATGTTAATTTACTAACTTTGCCTGCTCACAGTTGTAATGGTGTAATGTAATATATATATATATAATATGTAATGGTGCTCACCAGATGATGTCAGTGTTTTGTACAGTACAGTTATTGCAAAAATAAAATAAATAAAATTGTTTCAGTGACAGTCACTGTGTATTATTATTACCAGCAGCATACCACCCTGCATACCACTGCTGGCTTGCTTCTGAAGCTATGCAGCGTTGGTCCTGGTCAGCAGCATACCACCCTGCATACCACTGCTGGCTTGCTTCTGAAGCTAGGCAGCGTTGGTCCTGGTCAGCAGCATACCACCCTGCATACCACTGCTGGCTTGCTTCTGAAGCTATGCAGCGTTGGTCCTGGTCAGCAGCATACCACCCTGCATACCACTGCTGGCTTGCTTCTGAAGCTATGCAGCGTTGGTCCTGGTCAGCAGCATACCACCCTGCATACCACTGCTGGCTTGCTTCTGAAGCTATGCAGCGTTGGTCCTGGTCAGCAGCATACCACCCTGCATACCACTGCTGGCTTGCTTCTGAAGCTATGCAGCGTTGGTCCTGGTCAGCAGCATACCACCCTGCATACCACTGCTGGCTTGCTTCTGAAGCTATGCAGCGTTGGTCCTGGTCAGTCCCTGGATGGGAGACCAGATGCTGCTGGAAGTGGTGTTGGAGGGCAAGTAGGAGGCACTCTTTCCTCTGGTCTAAAAAAATATCCCAATGCCCCAGGGCAGTGATTGGGGACACTGCCCTGTGTAGTGTAGGGTGTCCTGACTCTCTGAGGTCATTAAAGATCCCATGGCACTTATCGTAAGAGTAGGGGTGTTAACCCCAGTGTCCTGGCTAAATTCCCAATCTGGCCCTCAAACCATCACGGTCACCTAATAATCCCCAGTTTACAATTGGCTCATTAATCCCCCTCCTCTTCCCTGTAACTATTCCCCAGGTTGTTGCTTCAAATGAGAATGTGTTCTCAGTCAATTTACCTGGTAAAATAACAAATACATTTAAAAGATTGGATTGTGAAGATAAATATGCAGGAATCCTGTGCTTATTTTCTTTTTCGTTTGGTGAAATATGCATAAAATGAGAGTAATTGCCCATAACTTTGCATGTTTTAATACTTGTATTAAAAATGCAGAACAAAATCATTATTACCAAAGAAAATCTCAATCTAATGGAATTTCTTAAAAGAAAGACTAACTTTATGTTTAATCAGTTTATAATCAAGATACATTTGTTTGTTAATCTTTATGTTGTGTTGTTTTGATGATTGTATTTTAATTTAGTCTATCATATTATAGTTTTGATGAATTAAGCAAAGCCAGTTCAGACAGGAAACTTGAGTGTTGCATCAACTGTTAGCGAGCTGTTAGTAAGCATTAGCTGAGATTCAAACAATCAGTTCTCACCTTTTTTTTTCCAATTTTCGCCTAAAATGACATACCCAAATCTAACTGCCTGTAGCTCAGGCCCTGAAGCAAGGATAAGCATATTCTTGGTACAGTTTGAAAGAAAACATTTGAAGTTTATGGAAATAAGAAAGAAATGTAGTAGAATATAACACAATAGATCTGGTAAAAGATTATACATTGGAAAAACCATCACCTTTGAAATGCAAGAGAAAGGCCATAATGTATTATTCCAGCCCAGATGTAGTTTAGATTTCTATTAAATACTTCTTAGGGCTAGGCATCCCGCTAGCAGGACAACTTCCGGTGAAACAATTCAAATTCAAATAAATAATTGTAAAAATTATGGATTATGGATATTAAACATTAAGGTACGTATAAGTGTCTTATATCGGTTGAAAGTTTAGATTCTTGTTAATCTAACTGCACTGTCCGATTTACAGTAGCTATTACAGCAAAAACATGCCATGCGATTGTTTGAGGACGGCGCCCCACATCAAAATATTTTTCTACTGGCACAGGTTTCATAAATTCACAAATACGATTAAATATTCACTTTTTGATAATCTTCCTCTGATTTGTCATCCAAAGGGTCCCAGCTATAACATGTAGTGTCATGCAGAGAAAGGAATCTGAAAATCTACCGCTAAACTTTGTTTCAACAAGTCAAAATATGTTCCTATTGACTCTTCAGATACCCTAAAATGTAATCAAACTATAATATTTCTTATGGATAGAAGTATGTTCAATAGGAAACAGGTGCGTCCTGTCTTCATGGCGCACGCAAATATGAATTTCCAAGATTGTGTCCCTGTACTAAAACTGTTATTTATTATTCGTTTTTGAAGTTACAAGCCTTAAACCTTGAACATAGACTGCTGACACTCTGTGGAAGCCATAGGAATTCCATCCAGGGAGCTAATTTCCCGTATGACATTATACTTACCATTGTAAGAGGATGGTCACTCTCAAAAACAAAATTCAGATTGGATTTTCTCCTACCATATCTATTATGTTATATTCTCCTACATTATTTTAACATTTCTACAAACTTCAAAGTGTTTTCTTTCCAATGGTACCAATTATATGCATATCCTGGCTTCAGGGCCTGAGCAACAGGCAGTTTACTTTGGGCACGTCATTCAGGCGGAAATTTAGGGAAAAAGGGGCCTAGCCCTAAGAAGTTTTTTACTATCAAAATGTCTAAGACAAACTTCAAGAGCATAACACACTTGTTGAAACCATTTAGCAAATTTGTTTATATTCCCTTATCATACTGGCGACCTCCCCACAGAGTTACCCCTTAGGGAGAAATCCAGACCGTACAACAGTCCCAATCTGGTGAGATTTGTCAAACAAGACAAAAACAACAACAACAGCAATACACTTCTTCAAAAAAAACTAGAGATGAGAAAAGCTTTCCTTCCTTTCATAGGCAGACATGTAAAGAAACAAATTAGCATATTTACCAAAAGCCCCAGGGGAATAATTAAAAACAACACTGTCTGTTAAATCAAAAATAACCAAATTAGAATAACAAATCAAATTAGAATTACAACTCTTGATAACTCCATAAGGAAATAAGTATATCCCATAAGGTAATGGTAAAATAGACTAGAGACAGGTATTCCTCATTCTTCAGGGCAGCTCCCTCTCTCCTTCTCGTGTTCCGAATTACTACTGCTAAATTATAAACTTCTCCCTAATTTTTAGTGTTTACATAGCCCATTTAAATCTCACCCAATGGCTTCAGCCTTTCTAGTGAGGGTGATCGGGCCTCAGCAGGGAGCCAAATCAGAGGTCATTCAACCCCATTATGTGTTTTCTTTATTTTTCTTTCCCTGTACCTCAGAAACCATTTAAAACACTTCCATCATTCTGTGTACCCAGTTTACAACCAAATAAAAAGACACCACACAATAAATCAAACATGGTATTAACACGACTTAACAAATAATCCTAACCGGTGAGTTGTGTGCGCCTGTGCTGGTAAAACGTATGGCAAAACAAACAAACCAATGGTCAGGCCTTACTTATTTGGGAGCTCCCTCTATGGCCAGATCCGATAATTTTATAAAACTGCAGAATTTCACTAACCACTTTCGCAAGGCAACAGCCTCGGGAAACAGTTCAAAGGGAGTGAAATGAACATTTTATTTGTTTCCATTTTGCTATCTTAATCAGTTCAAACAATTCAAATGAGAAATTCTTATTTTCCCATTAACTTACTATACCAGTTGAACAAAACGTTTTAAATTACAATCAAAACAAACATGATCATTTCTGTTCACAGGGAGGCCACTTCAATTACTTGTGACGCATCTTGCCTTTCATCAATTCTATTAATATATTTCGGAATAAGGTGTCTCACGATATTAAAACCCCTAGGATTTTCCTGAGTTGCATTGTTCCTACTCGATCATGTGTAATTTGCTTCGTAACTTCTGAAATCGAAAACCCCCAAATATGTTATCTTGTTTCGCTGGTTCCCATATGATGCCTTTTGGCCCTGCTCTACCAAATAGTTTACTAATGAGGTGATATCTGGCATATGAGTTTCAAATTCACTACATATTGTATCAACACAGAACCCTCAAATTCACACCATTTAGCGATTGTTTAAATGTGGGGTGATACAAGTTAGACTATTTTCAGAACATAATTTGTTCTCTCGCCCATATATACAGCCAATTTGAATATGTTTCCTAATATCCACTGTTTTTGATTCTCGCAAGGATTATCCAAGCTCAAAATCAGTTCCACACCCATCGCCATGTAAAATAATCTGGGTATTGTTGCTGGTCCCATGTTCAAAGACATGGGTAGTAGTCACATTGCTTTCGATTCTGCCTGTTTCCCCACTAAATATAATACTTTTCCTGTCATTAATTTAACCAATTTCAAGCTCTATTTCCTGTACATCCACTTTTCCAATGACACTATGCTTTTTTCACTACCCCTGCAATATCCATTTTGATAACAGGTTTCAAACCTGCCATCAAAGCAGACGTACATATTCTTACAATGTACTCACATACCCAAGCTGTGTTCGAATACCAATACTAATATAGCGTATTGTCACGCCTTGACCTTAGAGCTTTTCATGTCTCTATTTTGGTTTGGTCAGGGTGTGATTTGGGTGGGCATTCTATGTTCCTTTTTCTAGGTTTTGTATTTCTTTGTTTTGGCCAGGTATGGTTCTCAATCAGAGACAGCTGACTATCGTTGCTCTGATTGGGAACCATACTTAGGTAGAATTTTCCCACATATGATTTGTGGGTAATTGTTTTCTTTTTAGTGTTTTGCACCTGACAGGACTGTTTCGGTTTCGTTTATTCACTTTGTTATTTTTGTTTCGTGTTCAGTTCAAATAAAAATACACTTACCATGCCTTTGGTCCGATTCCTCTTCTTCAGACGACGACTCCCGTGACACGTATACTACAGACTTAATGAGTATATACTTCATACTATAAGTTTAGTATACTGCCAGAGCCGTCAACCAGCCTGAGCTATCTCTCAGTCCTGGGCTACCTCTCAGTCTTGATCTACCCCTCAGTCCTGAGCTACCCCTCGGTCATGAGCTACTCTTCAGTCCTGAGCTATCCCTCAGTCCTTAGCTACCCCTCAGTCCGGAACTACCTCAGTCCGGAGCTGCCCCTCAGTCCAGTGGGGCCCTTTGTTAGGGTTCCTAGGCCAAGGTCAGCAGCGAGGGTCACCACTCAAAGGAGAGAGGGAAAAAGAAGTACACAAGGGAAATATACATTTGGGTGAATTTGTCAGCTATGCTATTCTAACCCTAGCCTTGCCTCAAACTTCCGCTCTTATGGGTCAGACTATAATGATGTAATTACATGGGGGGTGATCTCTGGAGATTCTCTGCGTGGACCGTTACATTGTTCGATGACGCACTTCTCCTGCGCACCTCGTTGCTCGTCCTCCCGGTGTCCGTGTCCCTTTTGGCTTAGGAGTCTGTCCCCTCCCCCCTTTCTACCCTTGGGTCAGAAGTGGGCGAAACCGCCTTTAGGGCAATTCTCTGGGCGTTAATGAGGCAAAGGGCTAGATTTTTCTCAAATCCCATTTTAGACAACTAACTTAAAATTGAATCTTCCCCAAAACATTCTCTTTGATTTGGATATTTTCCATACAACGTACAATGTATAAACATTAGACATATATATATACTTGGAAAACCCTTCACATTACAATGTTTTTGTAATAACGTCATCTATTAACCTTTAATAACAGAACAAAAATGACATACATTTTCATAGTCCATCTATCGTCATGACCACCATTGTTGCTGACGGAAACCATTGTTCTAAAGTCCCTTTATTTCATGTTTACCTCTTGCTCCTACCTGACACGCAGGCGTCCCATCTAGACATCTGGAAATGCAAATGCGCTACGCTAAATGCTAATAGTACTATTTAAAACTTAAACGTTTATTAAAATACACATGCAGGGTAGTGAATTAAAGCTACACTCGTTGTGAATCCAGGCAACAAGTCAGATTTTTAAAATGCTTTTCGGCGAAAGCATGAGAAGCTATTATCTGATAGCATGTAACACCCCAAAAGACCTGCAGGGGACGTAAACAAAATAATTAGCATAGTCGGAGCTACACAAAACGCACAAATAAAATATAAAACATTCATTACCTTTGACCATCTTCTTTGTTGGCACTCCTAGATGTCCCATAAACATCACTATTGGGTCTTTTTTTCGATTAAATCGGTCCATATATAGCCTAGATATCGATCTATGAAGACTGTGTGATCAAGGAAAAAAATAGCGTTTCATAACGTAACGTCATTTTTTTAAATTAAAAAAGTCGACGATAAACTTTCACAAAACACTTCGAAATACTTTTGTAATGCAACTTTAGGTATTAGTAAACGTTAATAAGCGATCAAATTGATCACGAGGCGATGTATATTCTATAGCTGTCCGTCTGGAAATAATGTCCGGGTAAATCTCAACCAAAATATCAGGTCGGAGACCGGAAGAACTGCGCTGCCTTGCGTCTGTTTGACCAAGAAACAAATAGTAGGCAAATGACAAGACTCTAGACATCGTGTGGAAGCTGTAGGTATTGCAACCTCGGCCCCATTAAATGTGGTTCACCTTTATCAATGGGTTCAAGTCGCGCATGGATATATTTTTCCATTTTCAGTGATCAGATTTTCTTGCACTTTTCGATGAAACGCACGTTCTGTTATAGTCACAGGCGTGATTTAACCAGTTTTATAAACATCTGAGTGTTTTCTATCCACACATACTAATCATATGCATATACTATATTCCTGGCATGAGTAGCAGGGCGCTGAAATGTTGTGCGATTTTTAACAGAATGTTCGAAAAAGTAGGGGGTAGGAGTAACAGGCCTCTTACAGCTACCCCCCCTTCTTTCAATTTCCACCAAATCTAACTGCCTTTAGCCCAGGCCCAGAAGCAAGGATATGCATATTCTTGGTACCATTTGAAGAAAACAGTCTGAGGTTGGGGAAATTTAAATGTATTATTTAACCAGGTAGGCTAGTTGAGAACAAGTTCTCATTTACAATTGCGACCTGGCCAAGATAAAGCAAAGTAGTTCGACACATACAACAACACAGAGTTACACATGGAGTAAAACAAACATACAGTCAATAATACAGTTGAAACAAGTCTATATACAATGTGAGCAAATGAGGTGAGATAAGGGAGGTAAAGACAAAAAAAAAGGCCATGGTGGCAAAGTAAATACAATATAGCACTGGAAGAATAAAACACTGGAAGAATGTCCAAAGTAGAAATAAAAATAATGGGGTGTGAATGTGAATTGAATGTAGGAGAATATAACACAATAGATCTGGTTTAGATAATACAATGAAAAAAACATGTTTTTTTATTTTTTATTGTTGTATCATCATCTTTAAAATGAACAAGATAAAACAAACATTCAGATAGGATCATGTGGACAACTTCAGTGAAAAGCATAAGAGGGCAACAGTACTTGTGCAAAGTTTCAGAATGATAACTTCCAAAATGAGTGTGCTACATGACATTTATCGTGAAGTCACCCAGGTGTCCCACACAAGTAGCCCAAATGTACCCAAGTGGCCAAATTGGTGAAGGTATACATTTTGAAACAAATAACTATATACAAAATACCAAAATGGTATTCTAACACCCCCCCCCACCCAAAAGAAAATGGAAAAGAAAATATGGAGAAAAAAAATCTGAAGAAAAAAATGTATACATTTACAAAATAACATGGGTAACTATTTCAATATTTGGAAGACCATCAGTCCTCTATCAAATCAAATGTATTTATATAGCCCTTCGTACATCAGCTAATATCTCAAAGTATTGTACAGAAACCCAGCCTAAAACCCCAAACAGCAAGCAATGCAGGTGTAGAAGCAAGGAGGCTAGGAAAAACTCCAGAACCTAGGAAGAAACCTAGAGAGGAACCAGGCTATGAGGGGTGGCCAGTCCTCTTCTGGCTGTGCCGGGTGGAGATTATAACAGAACATGGCCGAGATTTTCAAACATTCATAGACGATCCAAAAAACTCGTGACACAAGGAAAATGGCGGACGGAAGACAGGGTGGTGCGGCAGGTGCCGCTTCTCATTCGAATGCTGTGTTTTATCTCCAGTACTCTGCCATGATTGTCAGTTATGTAGCTGCTCTACTGATAATCTCAGTGCGTCCTTGCTGGGATGACACAATCAGTCTACTACCAGAGAATATCAACACCAAACACCGTTCTGCGGGAGCGGACAGTACACAGCATACCATAATGTTCTGAATAATGGCCAAGTCTACCTCGCTCCTTATTCTACTGAACCGCTTAGGCGTAACAAACACAAGTCCAACATTTATCGGAAACTGTTAAACTACCTGTTCATTACCCTCCTGCTCTCCGGGGATGTACAACTCAATCCTGGGCCCAATATCACCGAGCCAGTGATACGCATCGGAGTGGAGAGCGGTGGATGGCCTCATCCACTGGTCGTCGCCGCTGTGGAGGTGAGTGCTATGGTCCTATGGTTTCTCTCGACTCACCCGGCTCCAGGATATATTTTGACTCTTCCAACATACCAGAGTCGCTATATGCGATCCCTGACTCTGCTTCTGGTACGCAAGCTATTTTAATTAGTTCCCCGCATCCAGTGCAGGCGGGAGGGATTGTTAATTGCGCTACCGAACTGCCCCTAATCAAAACGAAACAAAACGGCCTAAACCCAGCCGTCAGAAAACACAGAAAATTTAACTTTTTTCAATGTGTCAATCACTCTCGAGTCATCTGGGACCCACGAGCTAAGCCCAAGGGACTACTAGGGGGGCACTTGAACATTCGTAGTGTCATTCCAAAAAGTGATCAAATTCAACATCTACTCACAGACTCCAACCTTGACTTTCTCTGCCTCTCAGAGACATGGCTCCATAAACACTCTCCATGTGCTGCTTTGATTGTGCCTGGCTACAATGTTTTCAGGAGAGACAGGATTGAAGGAAGAGGAGGGGGTGTGATGATTTACATTAAAGAACATATCCGATGTAAACAAATTGAGTGGTCATGTGATAATGAACTAGAATGTATCGGCCTGAACGTTACACTGTCTCCCCAAATGTCTTTTACCCTCATTGGAATGTATAGGCCACCTTCCACCAAAAGTGTGTTTTTTGATCAGTTTAATACCATGCTTAGGGAATGTGATTTTGGGAAAGAGGTCATCTTAATGGGAGATTTTAACATTAATTATGAAGACAAGTGTTGTAGGAAAACTCTCAAACGGATCACTAATACCTTTGACCTTACACAGCTAGTTAAAGGGCCAACCAGGGTGACTTGTTGCTCTAAAACACAGATTGATTTGGTGTTCAGTAATAAACCAGAGAGAGTGACTAAATCATTCAATATGGTTACTGGGCTGTCTGATCATAATCTGACACTTATAGCCAGAAAGCTGTCTAAGAGCAGGTTTAACCTCTCTACTGTTAGAAAGCCGGATCAACTCAGAATACCTAAGAGTGAAAAAGCAATTAAGGGAATAAACTGGAATGATCTCTTGTCCTATACAGACGTGGAAGCTGATAGTCAGGTTTTTCTATCCACAATCCAGACTACAATAAATGGCTTCCTAAAGAAAATCAAATCCAAACCTGGCCAAAAGAGCACTCTTCCTTGGCTAAATGGAGAAATCTGGAAATTGATGAAAGAACGAGATTATGCTCTAAAAATAGCCCTAAAATCTAAATTAGAGCATGACAGACGTAGGTTTACCATGTTGAGAAATAAGGTGATGAAAGAAATCAGACAGGCCAAGGCAAACTTTTTTATTAAAATAATTGGTGAAGCAAAGGGAAATTCTAAATTGATATGGGAGAATCTAAAAAAGTTAACAGGTAAAGACCATAGTAACACTGCAAAAAGACTAGAAATCATGGTGAATAACAATCTAACACAGGATGCAGTCGAAATAGCAATAGCCTTCAATTCCTACTTTATTGACTCTGTCAGGGAACTGACACAGAACCCCTCCACTGGTTTCTTGGGCTCAGTGCTAGTGAATGACACTCAACCTGTCTTCATCATAAGGGAGGTTTCTGAGTCAAAGGTGAACAAGGTGATTAGCTCACTAAAGAACTCTAAAGCCAAAGATGTGTTTGGGATGGACTCTACCTTTCTTAAAAACTACAAAGAGTCACTCATTGGCCCCATTACTAAGGTCACCAACACATCTATTGGTCTCGGTGTGTTTCCAAGGGTATGGAAGTCGGCCATAATTAACGGCCATCTTTAAATCAGGTGACCCTGCTGACGTGAGTAACTACAGGCCCATTAGTATACTACCTGTGGTGTCAAAGGTTGTTGAAAAGTGTGTAGCAGAACAACTGATTGCCCACCTCAACAACAGCCCCTTCACATTACACTCCATGCAGTTTGGCTTCAGAGCGAAACACTCCACAGAAACGGCCAACTGCTTTCTTCTGGAAAATGTGAAGTCCAAGATGGACAAAGGGGGTGCTGTTGGGGCTGTGTTTCTGGACCTAGGGAAGGCTTTTGATACTGTTAACCATGAGATTCTCATCACAAAATTGTCCAAGTTCAACTTTTCCCCGGATGTCTTGAGATGGATGAAATCATACCTTGAAGGCAGAACTCAGTGTGTCAGAGTGAGCAATGAGCTGTCGCCCACTCGTAGCTATGATGTGGGCGTGCCCCAAGGGTCAATACTGGGGCCCCTCCTGTTCAGCCTGTACATTAATGATCTGCCTTCTGTCTGTACTGGGTCTGAAGTTCAAATGTATGCAGATGATACAGTGATATATGTGCATGCAAAGAGCAAACAACAAGCTGCACAAGAACTCACCACTGTAATGGTCCAGGTTACAAAGTGGCTCACTGACTCGTGTTTGCATCTCAATGTGAAAAAAACTGTTTGCATGTTCTTCACAAAGAGGGCAACAGATGCTACTGAGCCAGATGTCTATGTGTCAGGGGAGAAGCTCCAGGTGGTATCCGATTTTAAGTACCTTGGCATCACACTTGATTCCAACCTCTCTTTTAAAAAGCATGTGAAAAAGGTAATTCAAATAACCAAATTCAACCTAGCTAATTTCCGATTTATACGAAATTGTTTGACTACAGAGGTAGCAAAACTGTACTTCGAAACTATGATACTCCCCCACTTAACATACTGCTTGACTAGTTGGGCCCAAGCTTGCTGTACAACATTAAAACCTATTCAGTCTGTCTACAAACAGGCTCTCAAAGTGCTTGATAGGAAGCCCAATAGCCATCATCATTGTCACATCCTTAGAAAGCATGAGCTCTTGAGTTGGGAAAATCTTGTGCAATACACCGACGCATGTCTTGTATTCAAGATCCTTAATGGCCTGGCTCCCCCTCCACTCAATATTTTTGTTAAACAGAAAACCCATATGGGTTAGACATATGGACATATGGCAGCAGATCCACAAGGTCTGCCATGAGAGGTGACTGTATAGTTCCCCTAAGGAAAAGCACCTTTAGTAAATCTGCATTCTCTGTGAGAGCTTCCCATGTCTGGAATACACTGCCATCAGACACACATAACTGCACCACATATCACACTTTCACAAAATGCTTGAAGACATGGCTAAAGGTCAATCAGATTTGTGAACATGGTCCCTAGCTGTGTGTTGCCGCTTTCCATGTTGTCTGTTGTCTGTAGCTTGTGAGGTGTGGAAACACTTTGTTGCTTTTATGAATTTTGTCTTGCTGCTTTTTGTTCTGTCTGTATGCTACGTCTTGCTTGTCTTATGTTGCTCTGTCTGTATGCTATGTCTTCTTGTCCTATGTTGCTATGTCTTGCTTGTTCTATGTTGCTATTGTCTATATTGTAATTGTTTTTAATAACCTGCCCAGGGACTGCGGTTGAAAATTAGCCGGCTGGCTAAAACCGGCACTTTTACTGAAACGTTGATTAATGTGCACTGTCCCTGTAAAAATAAAAAATAAACTCAAACTCAAACCAGCAGGGTCAGACACTAATAATCACAGTGGTTGTAGAGGGTGCAACAGGACATCACCCCAAGAGTAAATATGAACAGTTTAGGGATCCATAGTCGCAGGCAGAACAGTTGAAACTGGAACAGCAGCAAGGCCAGGTGGACTGGGGACAGAAAGGACTCATCATGCCAGGTAGTCCTGGCGCATGGTCCTAGGTCCCCCGAGAGAGAGAATGAAGGAGAGAATTAGAGAGAGCATACTTAAATTCATACAGGACACCGGATAAGACAGGAGAAGTACTCCAGATATAACAAACTGACCCTAGCACCCTGACACATAAACTACTACAGCATAAAAACTGGAGGCTGAGACAGGAGGGGTCAGGAGACCTTGTGGCCCCATATGATGAGACCCCCGGACAGGGCCAAACAGGAAGGATATAACCCCACCCAATTTGCCAAAGCTCTACACAATATTGTGCTGCTGATGCCAGGTGCCATAGCAGTCTCTTTCTGCTGTAAAGCAGAGGGTCACCAAGCATGTGGTGCAGGTGATGGGGGACTTCATCTTGCAAACAACATAGCGACGACTCCATGCTGTGCCCTTTTGGCCCTTAGGCACATCCATGCCTGCACAAATATATTTGGGCAGATGAACACTTGTGGCAGGAGCAGAAGGGACAGAGGTAGAGTGGCCAGAACGTGGTGCAGTGGTGCTGTAGCCAGCAAGCTCCTTGATGAGCAGCTCTCTGAAGGCTTTCTGTGAGAGGAAGGGCTTTCCACAGCTCTTAGCCATTTCCTTGTGTAGGATGAATGCATTCACCACAGCAATGTCGATGAAATGATAGAAGGTCTTGTACCATTTCATCGTCTTATGGAGAACATTGTATTAGCCTTTCAGCGAATCTGATAGGTCCACACCTCCCATGCTCTTGTTGTAGTCCTTTTAAAAAAAATTTACCTTTATTTTACTAGGCAAGTCAGTTAAGAACAAATTCTTATTTTCAATGACGGCCTAGGAACAGTGGGTTAACTGCCTGTTCAGGGGCAGAACGACAGATTTTGTACCTTGTCAGCTCGGGGATTTGAACTTGCAACCTTTCGGTTACTAGTCCAATGCTCTAACCACTAGGCTACCCTGCCACCCCGCAGTTGGAATGGGGACATTTTTGGTGGTCCATGCCCCGGCACTGTCCTTCACACGTCTGACGACATGATCCCCACTGAAGGACTTGTGGATTGTTATGCACATCACCACCTCTCTGGTATCCATCCACTTTACAAACAGCAGGCCATCTTCACGGATCCATCGCATGGTCCCCTGCTCAGCCTGCTTAGGCATGTCGTTCACCTTCGTCTTCGGGAACCCTGTTGGTACGAATGGTGCCACAAGTCCACACTTCCCGCTTCCTAAGGTCTGCAAACAGGGTAGGGCTTCTGTAGAAGTTACCCACAAACAGTTTGTAGCCCTTCCCTAGCTGTTGAAAATCCAATAGCTCCATTACAGAGTCATTGCTAAGTCCCTTACCGGTAGTAAGGGAACACCCCCCTGAAAAGGACAAAAATGAATGGGAAGTCATTGGCACTGGACAAACCATATACACGGTGTCTAATACCACTCAATTCGGTTGATTGCAATGCGGACGTTCTCACTAACCATATGACTAATGTCAAAATGTTCCCTTAAGATATGCAACACTGTTCTTCCCCTCATAGACAAAAAATTTGCATGTGTAGGCACACACAGAATCAGCCAACACAAACAGCTTGTAACCCCACTTGGTTGGTTTGTTCCTCATGTATTTTTTGAGGCCAATTCTGGCATTTGAGGCTACCATCCTCTCATCTATTGGCACATTCTGGGCTGGCTGAAAGTAAGTTTTGCAGGCCTCAACAATGTTGTAGTAGAGAGGTTTTATTTTGCACAGTCTATCAAACGTTGCTGTGCTTCTCTTCTTGCCAGTCGCTTCATCAACCTTTGGGTTACTGATGTGAAGCGCCTGTGAGAGAACCAGAAACCTTTTGCAGGACATAACAGTCATGGGGAAAGGCAGTTGGTAGAGAGATGATGTTTTCCAGTAGTCCCTCAGGCTTTTCAGTGAAAGGTAGCAGAGAAAGTCTGACATGGATATGGGCTTCCATGCTACCTGTTTGCCTGCTTGCTTCTTCTCCCCATACTTATTCGTGTTAGACACGAGCGAATCGACAACGGATTGGGTGAAAAACAGCTGAAAAAGCTGAAGGGGGCTGTAAGTTGCGGTCATGTTCACCTGAGGTCCATGCTTCCTTTTCGGCCTAAATGTTGGTTGAGGTGGCTCCACATCATCTTCTAGGAAAGTGTGCCAATGCCCTTCTGTCCCTTTGTTAGCATGTGGCACACTTCCCCTCCTCCGCTTCTTTGTCAGTGCCTTCCCACCTCTAGATGGCCCGGGAGGTATGGAGCCGGAGACAACAGGTGTCCGGCTGGATGAACCAGCTTCAGTGGACACCTTGGAGTCAGTGTCACTGTGAAAGAAAATGTTCAGTTAGAATAGTTTCACATATGAGCCCTGTAACAACAGGTATAATAAACATATATAAAGTGCTGTTTCATTTCACTTTGGCCATTGTTGTGGGCCTGCCTCAAATAGGCTATTTCATGTGGGGGTGGGGTGGAGTGGCAGACACATGCATCTCGACCATGCTCCCTCTAATCTATAATATGTAGACTGAGAGGAGGAAGCATGGTCGCTGTGTTGCGATGTGTGGGTTTGCTGTTACATTCTACTCCATTCCATTTATATATATATATATCTATATATACACACACAAACATAGGCTATGGGTCATTCACATACATACAAACATACTCCCACCCACAATGCACAGCCAATGTGTACTTTACACATTTCATTACATTTTTATATATTGCAAATAAAAATAAATAAAAAATCACAAATCACAAATAATATTTTATATTATTCATTTCAAACAACGGAATTAGCATGAGAAGAACTTACCAGTCCAAAGCAATGTCCTCTCTGTTGAAAAAATATGCTTCCATTTTGGAGTCATAGCTATGGTCTCTAACTGAATCGTCTTCCAAAAGAAGATCTGTTTCACTATCACGATCAATTTCCTCTATAATGTTGTCTACATTCGTATATCTAGTCTTAGATTTAGCTTTCCCTGACTTATTCGCCATGATGTTCGATATATAAACAGCTGAAGATGCGCGTTACCGAAATAGTGCTGTGTGAGGCTTTTTTGTCGTAATAGGTCCTGTCACCTTCTGCACTTCTTTCCAACTGTCCTTGAGCATACGCAAAGGTAGTCTGGAGATGGTTCCGCAGGTCGGTCACGTATTGATGAGCCGTGTAGGCGGTGGCTGCGGTGACATCTCCTGGTTGGTACAGGAGATGCAGTGGAAGCGTCATTTGCTGTCCCGTCATCATCTCGAAGGGTGTTATTCCTGTAGACCTGTTGCGTGTGGCTCTGATTGCCATCAGTACCAATGGGAGTTTAAGGTCCCAGTCTTTGTGGTTGGCTGCCACATACTTCCTCAATATTCTGACAATTGTTTTGTTGCTCCTTTCTACCCTGCCCGAGCTCCTAGGGTGGTATGCGATGTGGAGTTTAGCTTTGACTCCCAGAAGCCTCCACAGTTCGGTCATTACAGCTGCCGAAAAGTGGGTTCCTCTGTCGCTGTCCACGGTTTCTCCTGGAAGGCCGAAACAACTGGTTTCCGCTGTGTCTTTGGTTGCCTGTAGGCATTCCACCCACTTTGTGAATGCGCAAGTCACTGTTGAGGAGATACTCGTTGCCTCTGGCTGACCTGGCAACTGGGCCGACCCAGTCGATCTGGATCGAGCTCCAGGGGTAAGACACGCCCTTGCGTTGCAGGGGTGCTCTGTGAAGTAGCTTGGAGGGTTGAAACTGGCAGCAAACTAGACACCCCCTCACATATTGGGCCACATCTTGTTCCATGTGAGGCCAGTAAGCCACCTGTCGCATGTAGCCTTGACCCCCCTATGGCCTCCACATGGCTCGTCGTGGGCATGGGCTATCATTATCCCCCTCTGTGTTTTAGGAACTACCCACCTTCGAGCGGTGTCGGTTTCTGAAACATACACCAACCAGTAGGTCATCTACAAGTGTGAGGTGCTGTTTAGTTGCGTACAGAGAACGCAAGTCGTGTGAACCTGCCAAAGCCAGTTCGGACACTGGGTGGTTGACATGATCCGACAGGAACGCCATCAAAGTGGCGAGGGACTCATCTTGGTGTTGCATTGCTACCAGATCGCTATTCAGGAATGAATGCGTTAGCAACACATTATGTTCATGCGAACACGTTTTCTGTGGTGCTACATGGCTACGCATTACCACAGACACCATAGCTTCCTCAGTGTTTTTTGCGTCTCGAGCATCAAACACCCAAGGGGTGACGTGAATTGCACCGGATTTCGCCATGCTGTCGGCATGGTTGTTGCCAAGTTTGTCACAACCAGGTGATTTGGAGTATCCCTTGACTTTCTTCCAATACACCTGTATGTCGTGTTTGGTGATGAGGTCATCACAAGCTATGATGAGCTCTTTGTTTTTCACCTCTTTACCACTTGAAGTAGTCATGTGCTTTTGTTTCCAAAACGGCAAGTGGCATAAGGTGAGTCTTGCGTAGGTTGAGTCGGTGCAGATCGCCAGTTCTGACAATTCGTGTTTCACCGCCGTTTGCAGGGTGGTTAGCACGCCAGCCACTTCTGCAAGCTGGCTGGTCTTGTTGCCAAGCTGAAATTTAAGTGGTTTGCACGGAATGTTGTTGTGCCATACCAATCCCACACCAGCTTGCAAGTGGTCTAGATTGCGGTAAGAACAGCCATCTACAAATGCCATCGGCATTTCAAGACACACGTTCTCTTCGGGAGTGGTGCGGAAAAGGTTTCATCGTCATCACAGCGTTGACACATCGCCAAAGCACTGCCCAAAAGCAGGTTTTTCGCTCTTGTGTAGTTGATTACTACATCATGGCTCTGCAGCGTCATAAGCAAAGCCGCTACCCTACTGTTGTGTACAGCACCCTCACGGATTCGTTGGCTTTTCAGAAACGTCACAGGTTGGTGACATGTTTCTATGATCACCTTTTGTCCGCCGACATAACTGGTGATGTGTTTGATTGCCCAGACTGTCGACAGCAGCGCTTTTTCGCAGTCTGAGTATTTGTGTTCAGCAGGGTTGAGTGTTTTGCTCGTATTTTTGGTACAACCCAGCGCTAAGGCAGTGCTCTGAGAAACCGACTTCCAAAAATAATGTCTTGTCTTTGTTGGGGTATACCAGGCAGGGTTGGTTTTGCAAAGCTGGTTTTTCAAGGAAGCCACAGCTTCGTTGTGAGTGACATCCCAGACGAATGGGGTGTCTTTCTGAAGAAGGCAAGTCAACGGTTTCGACAAGTCCCAGCGCTAAGGCAGTGCTCTGAGAAACCGACTTCCAAAAATAATGTCTTGTCTTTGTTGGGGTATACCAGGCAGGGTTGGTTTTGCAAAGCTGGTTTTTCACTCCATCCCAGACGAAGCTGAAGAAGGCAAGCACCTCGTGAGATCAGACCCAAGTTTGTAGATGTTTTGATGTTGCGGACTGCTTGGATTCGGTTAGACTGTGGCAGGATGCCCTCGGTACCCACCAGAAGCCCCCGTAGTTTGCCTTGGTCCTGCACCATTGTCCTTTCATGATGGCCAACTTAGCCCCTGCAGTCCCGAGTTGCGTGAGAACGTGGTCCATTTCATTGAGGTGGTGTGACCAAGTCTCACTTCTCATGAGAACGTCGTCCACATAGATTATCGTCCCCCTAGAGGCTGCATCTGGCATTGCCTTGTGCAGGAAGATGTTGAACTCTGAGGGGGAGTTCGCATACCCGAATGGGCAACAATTGAACGTGAAGAGCTTGTTCGAGAAAGAGAAAGCCAACTTGTGTTGGTCACGAGGGTCGACTGTCATGGTCCAGAAACCATTAGCCAAGAAGTACTTGGCGTTTGCTACCTTTGGCAACTCTTGGTCTAGCTGTGTCAATGGCCAACGAGACAACGGAACCAGTTTGTTGAGTTCTCTATAGTCAACGGTAAGACGCCATTTACCCATTGGTTTTAGAACGGGCCACACGGGAGCGCTGTGCGTACTGTTACATTCCCTGATTATCCGTTTAGCTAATAAGGAATCGATAATCTCTTGTACCGCTGCGTATGCTGCGAGCCGGATTTTGTATTGTCTAACAAACGTAGGAGTTTCTCCGCGTGGCGTAGGAATACGCACCACATGGATACCCGTAACCCTGTTGACCAGATCTCGCTGTGTTTGTTAATTCTTAGAACTACCCCTCCCGGATCCGGGAGAATTGTCATCAACTACACTAATTAGCATAACGCAACGGACAAAAATCTTACTAGAAAATATTCATATTCATGAAATCACAAGTCAAATATAGTGAAACACAGCTTAGCCTTTTGTTAATCACCCTGTCATCTCAGATTTTGAAATTATGCTTTACAGCCAAAGCAAAACAAGCATTTGTGTAAGTTTATCGATAGCCTAGCATAGCATTATGTCCAGCTAGCAGCAGGAAGCTTGGTCACGAAATTCAGAAAAACAATCAAATTAAATAATTTACCTTTGATGAGCTTTGGAAGTCTTCACTCACGAGACTCCCAGTTAGACAGCAAATGTTCATTTTGTTCCATAAAGATTATTTTTATAGCCGAAATACCTCCGTTTCTTGTCCACGTTTTGTTGAGAAATCCACCGGAAATTGCGGTCACGACAACGCCGAAAGAAATTACAAATTAGATCTATAATATCGACAGAAACATGGCAAACGATTTTTATAATCAATCCTCAAGGTGTTTTTCAAATATCTATTCAATAATATATCAACCGGGACATTTGGCTTCTCAGTAGGAGCGAGAGGAACACTGGCCGCCTTTGTCTATTACGCACAAATCACTCTGAGAGCCACCGCCTGACCACTGATGCAATGTTGTCGTTCACGGTCATTTTTCTAAATAAAAGCCTGAAACTATGTCTAGTGACTGTAGACACATTAGGGAAGCCATAGAAAAAGGAATCTGGATGATATCCCTTTCAATGTTCAATAAGGATGCATAGGAACGCAGAGGTTTCAAAATAAGAGTCACTTCCTGATTGGATTTTTCTCAGGCTTTCTCCTGCAATATCAGTTCTGTCATACTCACAGACAATATTTTTACAGTTTAGGAAACTTTAGAGTGTTTTCTATCCCAAGCTGTCAATTATATGCATATTCTAGCATCTGGTCCTGACAAAATAGCCTGTTTACTTTGGGAACATTATAATACTGCCCCCTAGTCACAAAAGGTTAACTGATCGTATTTGGTCTGCAGCTTTTGGAATAGAGAATTATTGCTTTGAGTGGTTTCATTCACAACCGTTTGCAGGGCATCAAGTTGCTCACCCAGGTTTCTAGCTAGGGTACATTTGGGTACGTTTTTCATCCAAACATCAAAATACTGCCCCCTACACTCAACAGGTTAAATAAAGGTGAAATAAAAAAAATAAAAAAAATTGAAGAGCAATTTGGGTAAAGTTCCTTGCTCATGGGTACATCAACAGATTTTTTTCTCAGCTCTGAACCAGCGACATTTCAGTTACTGGCCCAACGCTCTTAACCACTAGGCTACCCGTGATGGTGTAATATGGGTCATTCCATCAATGGATACACACCATTTGGGTCCTGTAATTTAGTCAAAGTGCCAATTAAAGAAACAGGATTGACGATTTCATCTGAAATCAGCAATAAATCCCATCAACCTTCTGAATAAACCAAAATATAGGCCTACCCAGTGATGCGCGGATCTGGTTGCCACATTAGTTTCCATTGTAAATTATGTCACTAAAACGACTTTGGTAAATAGGCCCACTGTACCTTTCAACGTACTGTCATGTATCTGCTTATGTCCATTGAATACATATCATTAAAATATCCCCCTTTTTATATATCCCCCTTGTCACAAGGGGAATGGAATCTTGATTTGTGCAACAGGGAGGGGCAATTGAATGCAAGCTTCAGCATTTTTTTGTCTATCTATGGGTAACAGGGTTGACTATTTATGCATGACACGCTCAGTTTTTTCTTTTGAAAATAAATATTTAAAAAGGAAGATTTCACCATATTAAAACGAGAGTTCAGTTCACGTAACAGGGTTGACCTTAAAATTAGGGACAAATGTAAATGAATCACTAATTACATTAAATAAATAATAATCTTCAGAAATTACTTTGTCAAAGCAACAAAATAACTAGGGCTTTACAATGATTCTGAAAACTTGGGGTTAAGTGGGTTAAAATCTTAATAGAGGTCGGGAAAATATAACATGGAACAAAAGAAAGTCTGATTTATTGAATTTTCCATGTGGTTTATACACTGAGTCTACAAAACATTAAGAACAACGTCCTAATATTGAGATGCACCCCCCCCTTTTGCCCTCATAACAGCCTCAATTCATTGGAGCATGGGCTCTACAAGGTGTCAAAAGCATTCCACGGGGATGCTGGCCCATGTTGTGTTTCCCCCAGTTGACTGGTTGTCCTTTGGGTGGTGGACCATTCTTTATACACACAGGAAACTGTTGAGTGTGAAAAACCCATCAGTTATTGACACAAAGTGGTGTGCCTGGCACCTACTACCATACCCTGTTCAAATGTACTTCAATCTTTTGTCTTGCACATTCACCCTCTGAATGACACACATACACAACCCATGTCTCAATTGTCTCAAGGCTTAAAAATCCTTCTTTAGCCTGTCTCCTCCCCTTCATCTTTACTGATTGAAGTCGATTTAACAAGTGACCTCAATAAGGGATCATAACTTTCCCCTGGTCAGTCTATGTTCATAATGTTTTGTTCACTCAGTGTATTAAAGGGCACTTCATTAAATATAGCAGGCGTTTAAAATTCAACACTGGTGCAACATTTTTACTTAAAATATTTGAAAAAATATTAGGCACAATATTCATGTAACGACCCGTATATTGCCTCCCGTCAAACAATATTTCCACCTTGGTGTGGCAAATCCTCAACAGGCAAGAAACACAGACCCAAGAAATATCTGGCCAGATTTATTGCACTTAGTAGATATGAAGTAACTAAGTCTGTTTATTCATATCTTCACTTGAGTGAAGATGAAAAGCACAGTCATGAATAAACAGTGTCTCTCTAATATACTAAATGTAATGTGCAGAGTTTCAAAAAATGCAAGTACAATACATTTGAGTTTACTTGGTACAAAGGTGACAAAACTGGTTGTAGAACTTAGCAGCAAAATGAACCGTATACCATATATTTATCCTATTATTTTGCTAAAGTGTGTCAACACTAACATTATTTTTGAGCTGGAAAATAACTGATGTTTGTAAAGCTGAAGAAGAGATTCATTTCAAACTCAGTAGCCTGAACTACAAATACTGTACAATATGAGTGAAAAACTACTACTGACTTAGATCATAAGAAGTCAAAACAGGTCCCATCTGTAAAACAAAAGTGGCTTCATGGCAATACTGTATGGTGTGTGCAGAGCCCGTAGCCTAGCGGTAACACCACAGGCTCTAGATACATATACTCCCTCTCCCCACCGCAGACCGGGGTTCATTCTTCACTCTAAGGGCTCGATTCAATCCGTAATGCCAAAGTTCAGTGCTATAGCGCAATTCAAATTTAAAGGCAATTTTCCCGTATTCGCAGAGACAGCATTCATGGTAAATGCTGCGTATGTCGGCTCAATTGGAAATGACCTCATAGCGAACTATAGCGCTGATTGAATCTAGCCCTAAAACGTCAAATGAGACCTAAAACTTCATACTGTTACTCCCATCTCTCTGTATACCCCTCTGTCATTTCACAACTGTCTAAATAAAATACTGTATGGCACTATGCCTGTTGTTTTACTGAATCAGCTTGGCCCTGTATAGTGTATTCGGAAAGTATTCAAACCACTTGACTTTTTCCACATTTTGTTACGTTACAGCTTATTCTAAAATGGATTCAATACCCCCCCCCCCATAAATCTACACACAATACCCCACAATGATTAAGTGAAAACAGGTTTTTAGACATTTTTGCAAATGTATTAAAAATTAAAAGAACCAATCAGACTGGCCTGCCAAACTGAGCACTCAGGGGAGAAGGGACTTGGTCAGGGAGGTGACCAAGAACCCGATGGTCACTCTGACAGACCTCCAGAGTTCCTCTGTGAAGATGGCAGAATCTTCCAGAAGGACAACCATCTCTGCAACACTCTACCAATCAGGCCTTTATGGTAGAGTGGCTAGACGGAATCCACTACTCAGTAAAAGGCACATGACAGCCCACTTGAGTTTGCCAAAAGGCACCTAAAGGCCTCTCAGACCATGAGAAACAAGATTCTCTGGTCTGATGTAACCAAGATATAACTCTTTGGCCTGAATGCTGTGTGGATGTTTTTTCAGTGGCAGGGAGTATGAGATTAGTCAGGATCGAGGGAAATATGAACAGAGCAAAGTACAGAGAGATCCTTGATGAAAACCTGCCCCAGAGCGCCCAGGACCTCAGACTAAGGGGAAGTTTCACCTTCCAACATGACAACAACCCTAAGCACACAGCCAAGACAACGCAGGAGTGGCTTCGGACAAGTCTCTGAATGTCCTTGAATGGCCCAGGCAGAGCCCAGACTTGAACCAAATCGAACATCTCTGGAGAAACCAGAAAATAGCTGTGCAGCTACACTCCCACTCCCACTTGAGAGGATCAGCAGAGAAAAATGGGGGAAACTCCCAAAATACAGGTGTCGCTGCCAAAGGTGCTTCAACAAAGTACTGAGTAAAGGGTCTGATATTTCAGTTTTCATTGTTTTTCATAAATGTGCAAACATTTCTAAAAACCTGTTTTTGCTTTGTCGTTATGGGGTATTGTGTGTAGATTGATGATGAAATGAAAACAATAATACATTTTAGAATAAGTCTGTGACATAAGAAAATGTGGAAAAAGTCAAGGGGTCTGAATACATTCCGAATGCACTGTACCTGTGTGAGATGTGCCCCATGCAATAACACATGCAATGACACATCCAGATGCTATCTAGCTAGAACATTTGGTTCCTTGGAAGTTGTGGGAATGTCTGTTTTTGGTTTTAAATTGGTTCTTGGAAATTGAGTAGTTTTTGTATAGAATGATCATGGTACCACAGACCATTTCAGAACCAGTTCCATTGAACACCTCAATGTATCTCCTTGTGAGGATCTGTTCACTCAGCACTGATTCTGCAGATACTGGGCAGAGAATGCCTCCAGCTGAGACTCCAGATCTGTGGCTCTGTGTCTGTAGGAAACAGAAGAGATGTATCACTCTGTTATTTTCTAACTTTTCATGTCAGTAGTTTGTATTGAAGTGTGTGTGTGTACAATGTGTTCAGAGAGCCCTACTATCAGACATTAAAAAGCTGAGATGAACAATGCAAGGCAGAGTGGCTATTCGACCTGAGAGTCTTGGAGCGTCGCTGGACGTTCTCCAGTCTCTGGATCCTGCCACTCAGCAGTCGAATGTGCCCCTCCAGCTCCACCTCGCTCAGGTCAACCCGCTGGCACAGACGGGCAAAGGTCGTTGCCAACTCCCTGCCACAACCAAAAGGTCACGTTAGGAGGGCATGAGAGCTGGAAAATACACATACAGTACTGTACATGTAACAGCATAGCTTCAGAGACCCTTATCACCCACAAAGCAACATTCTAACCAATAGCTCTACAAAAAACATGGTCTTGGTTGAGCAAGGGTGACACGAACTCTAGGTCAAATAGAGGGTGACATCACTTGGAAGATTGTCACTACTAGCGCACAGCTAATTAGCGAGTGATTCCACATTAAGGCTACATAGGATACACATGACAGTATAACTGTAAAATAACCACAGTTAATAGCAAAATGACTGCACTGTATAAAGCTGTAGTAACCCTGCAGTTACAATAGATTCTGTATTTCTTTAGACACAGTAGTGGAACTGCAATGTACTGCATTGTAACTGCAATTATTTTTGTAAGGTTAGTACTCTACTCACCATACACTAGTGCTGAGCTTTTTGAGGTCAATTTGGTTTCGGTTCGATTATAAATAATCACGGTTTTCGATTTCGTTTATAAAAAAATATAAATAAACGCACTATGCATTCTGTGGGTTGAATGCTCTAACAACACAGAGAAAAAGTCCCATGATGGTAGTGTCTGCCCATTACAGCTTATCACTTATTAACCATCATTTATTCACATTACTTGAATCAAATATTTCAGTTGTGTATATTACATTTGTTTTATTTGATGACTATTATTTAATTTCAAGTCATCATCTCATCTCGATAAAGCTGCTGCCTATGCTGCCTGACAAAATCACTATTTTACTAGTTCTTAAAAAGTAAATAAGGCAGACTTTTATGACTGCTGAATACCAACTATCAATAATTTTGATCATGTATTTTCAGGTAGAAATACCTTGCGAAGCAACTGCTTTCTAACCCTCTCGATTGCGCATTCTTCTGTCTCTTCTCTCCCTCTCTGTGTCTACCCCACACTAACCTAACTTAACAGGTGTAAAATAAACACACAGACCAGACAAGTAGGTGTGCAATGGATTATGGTCATTTTAGTTCATTACCATGTTTTCTGCGCTAAACTATGTAGAATATTAGCCAGTTGGCAACTACAACTCCCTAATACATCGCACAGTTCAGGCTTGATCTGATTTATCTCTAGAACAGTGGTCACCAACCGGTCGATGGAGATCTGTAAAAAAAACTAACTATAAGACGTGTGTTCATATTTGATTTATTTGTCTCAAGTTGTTGGTGGTAGGTGCACCCAATTCAACTGCCCTGCGTGTCGGATAGGCGATGTGTTCCAATTTTGAACCATTTCATATGTCTGAAGGTAGGGGGTAGCAAATCAAGTGGACTACAGGCCTACCACTTGTCAATCGGATGGCTCTTGTTTGCAGTAACATAGCAGGTATATAAAAAAAGCTACTGCAAAGTTGATATGTGTGATTTCAAAGCTTTTAAAACCATGAATAGAGAGAGAAAGAGCTGCTGTTTTTATGAGTTCCTGTTTAAGTTTACGCAACACTGTCAACACCTTCTAAAGGGAGAGCGGAGGGACCTCGAAAGGCACAACATAAAATGTTGAAATATCATTTTTTTAAAAATTCTGAGAATAACCACAAATGCAAGGCAATTCAAGCAAAACTAATATGTGACTCGTTTCAGGAAACTAGGCGTATGTCACGCGTCACTACTTCACAGGAGAGGCATTTTAACATAAACCTTAAAAAGAAATCTAAAACCATTTTTGACAGAAATGCATTCTGGAACATGTGAACTTTCATGTGCCTCAACAACGAACTTGTATGCCATCTGTAAATACGAATACAATTGTTAAATTACGAGCCTAGTTGGTTGAGCTGTGGAAAAAGCCAGGAACCTTCCCAATAGCCATGATTGTCTGAGATAATGGATTGGCTGGACATGCCAAGAGAGGAGTTTGGATTGGTCTGCCATATAGCATGCTTCTGTCTATAACATGAGCTGGTCAGTACGTGTAGGTAATCCTTTCTAACTTGGATCCTTTCTAACTTGGCTTTATTGAAAGATCACATAGTAGAACTGAAAAACTGTTGCTCTCCACTTTCTGGAGGACCGAGATTTGAAATCAGTGGAATGACCGGTGGAATTAGAGTATGATAGCTTTTCATTTGAAGTTAAAGCGTAGTGTTAGCTAGCTAGCTAACGTTAGCTGGCTGGCTCGCTAGCTAACGTTACGTGTATGATCTGTGTAGTAATATTATTAGTATCTCAGAGCCATTTGCATTGCTAGTTATAGCCTAATGTTAGCTACCTGCAGATTTAAGCAGGGTAGTAACGTTATGAGTTGGGATTATGGTTCATTGTTTAGCTAGCTAGATTCTGACATGTTTGATGTCAGACGGCAACAGAATGTTCATGATGTCACTGCGACAACTGTCAATAGACGTAGTATAAACCAGCCTTTAGTCTTGAAATCTTTGGCTGTTTATTACATGGCCTCACATGTGAATCCTTAAAGAGATGGGTGGGGTCAAGGCTAAAGAGGGTGTGAACGATGCTGAATGGTTGTAGACAAAGAAGCGCTCTCTAGTAGGTTAACCAAAACATTCAAGGGCCTTTTTCTCACAAATGAGGTTACAAGTTTATCAACTTTCAAAGCAGAATTACTTTCCCATTGTTCCTCAACTGTAGTGTATAATATGCCATTTTCTAGCTCTCAGTCTCTACATATACATCTAATGTAAAAAAAAAAACACAATTTCAAATGATGCTACATAAGACCGAATCGAGCCAGTCGGTCACATACAGTGGTTCCTCCTTTAAAAGTTGTGACACACCTTGCGGGCTGCTGTAGCATTCTGTGGCAAGTTATCTAATTGTCAGACATTTTTGCTGTTAATGCAAGTTATTGCTAATTTGACGACCAGAGGGCGTCTTTGAGAAGCATTTGATAGTCTTCCAAATTGCAGGCACGCGGGAGACCAGGGTTCTATTCCCCGACAGGGAGGAAGGAGTAGGCTGTCCTTGTAAATAAGAATTTGTTCTCAACTGATTCTATATGTGTTATTTCATAGTTGTGATGTCTTCACTATTATTCTACAATGTAGAAAATAGTAAAAATATAGAAAAATCCTGGAATGAGTAGGTGTGTCCAAATTTTTGATTGGTACTTGCTTAATTAATTAGATTAATTTTATGGTGTTTCTATTCTATGAAAAATGGAAAAACCCTCTGGGTTAATTCAGACCGTTTCACTCTAGGAGCGCACACTGGACGTTCGGGCTGAGGAGTAGGATTGGTTTGAGCCTTACAACAGCAGTCAAGCACCCAAGCTAACATTGGCTAGCTTGATCGCTACTTCCAGACACAAATGACACCACTCTGACCATTGTACTCACCCTAGCTGGTTAGGCAGTTTGTGTTAACCAGAGTGTTGGTGACTAACTGTGCTGCTGGAAACAATTTAATTGCAAGTTTCCTGACACCAGCTATATTCAAAGGGTATTGAGCGCTCGTGAATTCATTATTCTGCGCTCTGCTACACTCAGATGAGAGTGCTTTGAAATCGAAGTAGATAGCCAGAGCGAATTTACGAAAGCACCCGAATGTCTATTGAGAACGCATAACGACTACGCCATTTAGCTAAGCTAAGAATGACGGGAATAATCAAGTCTATAAACGGTGGGTAGTTAGCCTATAGTTAATATACTCTCAAGTTTGATGTGTAACTAGCTAAAATACCACTAGCTAGCTGACATAACGGTACATACTGCTGTAATGATATGCTATGTGGTTTGTAAGGACAGCGTAGCAAACAAATTGTCAGCCAACATAATGTGTAAGGTAACTTATTTGAAAAGTCATTACTTTATTACATTGAGTAGCAAGCTACTGCGAGCACATGCTCTATCAACTTTGTGGCTTGAGCATGCTTTTGTTGCACAGTTGATAGCGCGCTGGCCTTCGGGCAAGAAGGTTGAGGGTTTGAAACCTGCTCCCTGCTTGTTTAATTTGAAGTCGTGCACAATTATCAGTTTATTATTTGGTTTGTATTGCCCATTCATTGTCAGTTAGAGACAGCAATGCATTGGGACCCAAAAGCATAATCAGTGCTCTAACTCCCCCTCGGTCATTAGGGAAAATGTGGTCTATGATAGGACAGGGGTTTTTCACACCTAGCTCAGCTATTAGACTATTCTTTAGTAAAGGTTGAATAGTCTATTGTTCAGCTATTAGGCCCCGTCCCCAACTTGCAGAAATTTTTGTTGCTCTCTTTTTGTCGATAGCAAAACTTTTTTATTTTCAATCAAAAATAATTGTTCTGAAAGCAATAACGAGGCTTTAAAGTAAAAAAAAAAGAAGTTTTGCAATCAAGTATTTTGTAATAGAGCGCAAAACGTTATGCATTTTATTCCCCCAAAATATTTTGAGAACAAAAAATGTATTTGATAACAAAACTCCAATTTAATTTCGCTATCAACCACCCTCCATTTTGGCCATTTTTTGAGTGTCAGTTTGGCTACTGTTCAGCCTTTCTTTCCAACACAAAGGAAGTCAGAGCAGACACCTATGAAGGACTGTGTGATGATGTCATCTCAGGTAAGCAGCACTGGGCATTATTCTGTCCATTTTCTACATAGCTAGTAGTTAGCTCCTACGATTCAGGGACGGTTCATAACATTCTACTGTATTACATAGATATATACATACATAGAATGATAAATCATGCAATTATTATTCTCAAACTAACCAAAAACATTTAGCTACGAATGCCTGTTCTCGCCATTTTCAGTTGAATTCATCTAACTTTATTTCATGGCAACTCATAAGCAGGCCATGTCCATGTCCTTTGTTTCATAGTCGATATATAATCATATTACATGTCAGTGTAACGGTTAGCTTGTTTTTTACAGAAGGATGAAAGAGCACAATATGTCTGTCGGGGAATGCTATTCTGATATGTCAGATGAAGAGTTAGACCAGAAAGTCAGCGCCATTAAGGCGAGGATGCCCCATGCAGGCTTTAGAATGGTCAAAGGAAGTCTCAGAGCAATGGGCCAGGATGATCCAGCTTCGTTGCATTGCTCGGCAAAAATACTCTGTTCCTGCTCCCCTGTCTCTGATCCACATTGATACAAATCATAAATTGATAGGGTACTAAGTGTCACACCCTGATCAGTTTCACTTGTGCTTGTTATTGTCTCCACCTCCTCCAGCTGTCGCTTATTTTCCCCAGTCTATTTATCCCTGTGTTTCCTGTCTCTCTGTGCCAGTTCGTCTTGTATGTTTAGTCAAGTCAACCAGCGTGTTTTTCCCGTGCTCCTTTTACTATTATCTTTTTCTAGTCGTCCCGGTTTTGACCCTTGCCTGTTTCTGGACTTTGTACCCGCCTGCCTTGACCATGAGCATGTCTGCCACTCTGTACCTCCTGGACTCTGATCTGGTTTGGACCTTTTTTCCTGTCCACGACCATTCTCTTGCCTACCCCTTTGGATTAATAAACATTGTAAGACTCCAACCATCTGACTCCTGTGTCTGCATCTGGGTCTCGCCTTGTGCCTTTATACTAAGATGTATAATGTCTTCATCAAGTATAAGAATTGATTTAAACTTTTTTATTCTTACTTATTCGTAGACAAATTTTCAATGATGTATGAAATTGGAGTTGTTCTTGATCAACTGGTAACACATAAATAATGAAGCAGGTTAATAGGTTAAACATTTCACTTTTAATTCCAATGCTTTTTTTCAAGACACAACATTGTCATCTTTGGCGGTATAGATGGATTTTCAAAGAAGGTAAGTATATTATATGGTATGCATATTGCCCATTTCCCAAAATGAGATCTGCTGCTTTAGATTGAACAGTGATATCTCAGTTATTGTTTTCATATCTACAAAAAAGATACTTTACTTTCAGAGTGCGAGCTGATCAAGGGGTCGAAAATGTAGATATTACATCCACTGTTTCACAAGACGACAGCCTGGTTTGCTGGTTTTCTCAGGAGTCCCTAAAACATTAAACAACACGAATTACAAATTCATACTCATGTCATAACACTAACTAGCTAACTGGCTAATGTAAGCTAGTCAGCTAATTTGCTAAATAGCGAATTTTGTAAATTTACTTTATGACAAAAAAATATGCACAAACGTTGGTATCTACATTAGCTAACATATTCCTCTGAATTGTACATTTTTTGCTTGACTCGTTATAACTACTTACATTTGCTTCCACCATAATGTTTTGCCAGCCATCTTTGAAGAAAGTCACCAGGGACCGGTGGCTCGCATCAAATTCGTCATTGGAACCACTCGATATGATTGGTCATATAAAAACCTTTGGACCCAAATGCATAATGAGTGCTCTAACTCCCCCTTGCGGTTGTCTGGAGCACTGAAGCCATGACGCTGGGTACCTCTAAGTCCTGCAGTGTAAGCTCGCAACTTTTAAAGGAGGAACCACTGTATGCAGTGATAATGTTTTGGGCCTACAGTTTACTGCACAAACCTCATTACTACAGTACTGTTTTTAATAGGTTCATGTTGCACAATCGTATGTTTTTTAATTAAGTAATGTAAAAATAATAATGGCTTTTTCATTTGGACTCAGTGATCGCTCAAAAAAGGTTGGTGACCACAGCTCTAGAGAAATTGAGGAATGTGTGCATTGAGCTCACAGAAAAAAACTGGATGAAATGGAATTCAAATCATTTATAATAATAATTGGTTAATTGCGTAACACTACCATACACTCATTTAAATTCAATCAAAAGCCACAGAAATGAAATTAAATCCTATCCTCTCTCAAACTGTTACGTTAGAACTGGGACTCACTGGTGAACCTGCTGGCTGCAGCTCCCACTGGTGAAGGGGATGATGGCCCTAAGTCGGTGGATGGCGAACTCCACAAACTGCTGCTTCAGAGCCCTTTCCCTGGAGGCGTTGGTCCACGTCAGCTTCTCGTACAGGTAGAGCAGGCCATAAAGTGTTGCGGAGAGGGCGACGAGTCTCCAGCCCACTGAGCGCCACACCTGCCACACAGGGTGGGAGGAGATCACCTGCTTTAGCATTAGCTGTAATAGCGGTGCTAGACTAGCAAGAAAAATCAGTGTTAGCATTAGCTTTTACAAACAGTTGTCAGTATTAATAGCAAATTAGCAATATAATCATGTGTCAGTGTTTGCTTTACTGTGTCAGTTTTGGCACGCAAGTCATCTGTTATCATTACAAACAAGTAACGATAGCCAACACTGTTCCATACAGATTTTGCGTACCATGGCATTCAAACGAGGCTGCGATGAAAACAAATGGGACTGTGGTGACTGTGTTGGTATCCTAATCCCGGTGGCATAAACTATGTTTCTATTCAAGCGTTGATTGACATTGTAATAGACCAATAGTTTTCGAGAAAATAGGAAAACCTGACCCCTCTGACGCTGTACGATACACGTTTCTCTCGCAGATTAAAAACAAGAAAGTGAAAGGGAAAGGGATACAACTGAATGCATTCATTTTTCGCGTCATCACTGCAAGCCATCTCTCTCAAAGCTGTGATAGCCGCAGTTTACATGTGAATATTACTTTAGCGCTGCCCTAAAAGCCCCACAAACCTTTAAATAGGTATGTAATGACACATTATTTTAACTCTTTATAGTGTTTTATAAAACATGTTGCCCAAATCGGGTGAAAAAAGCTCTCACACAACATACCTCCCCCTTTCACTATTACTCAGTTGCATTAGCTTCCCCCTCTGCAATTTAAAAAAAGACCGGGCGGAGCTCCGTTGCCTTCTTCAATCATGTATGGAAGTGTATTAATTATCGTTAAGCGTTAGTGTGCCAAAAGATAACGGCTAGCAATGCATGTGTTAGCGGTGGCCAATACAAGCACCTTTCAGTTTTATCAGTAGCTGTTAGCAAATAGAGTACATTATAAAATGAAAGGCAAACATAATTGGTTTGAATAGAAGAGAAGGTGCACATACCACTCCGCCAATGACAAGCACAGTCATGGAGGCTCTGGAGGTGAGTGACACAACACCTGTTGCCATTGAAAAGACCATGTGGTCCTGTAGGCTGGTTCCACCATGTGCCTGGAGTGCAGTAGGAGAGGTATTCTGGAGAGAATTTTAAGGCATATGATACTGGTGGCCACCTACATCAGTCCTCCTCATCGAGAGCTACGGGGTGTACAGGCTTTCATTCCAACCCTGCTAAAATTACTTAGCTGTTCTTCGAGACCTTGATTAGCTGAATCAGGCGTTAAGAATAGGGTTGGTGCAAAACCCTGCAGCCCCAGTAGCTCAAGAGGATGACTGGCCACCCCTGGCATATCACTCATTTATCCTACTGTTTTCAAAGTAAACTTTTTTTTAAGCATCTCAGAGTAGGAGTGCTGATCTAGGATGATGTCCATGCCATATTTTTGAAATATGATTTAAAGGTTAAACTGATCCTATATCAGCACCTCTACTCTGAGAGACTGAATACAGACCCTGACCATGGCTAACCTGAAAATTCTGGTTCATGGCCGTCAGGGCACGTTTGGCATTGCTCGGCCCAATAAATCGACTGACAAGGGCAGTCCAGCCGAGAGAGAACTGGAAGTCGATGTTCTCCTGAAAGTCGGCGCAGAGGGTGGCCAGGTTAAGGTCGTAGGTAAGGACAAACTTCCTGCTGGGTAAGTGAATGTGGAACTGCTCCTGGACATCAGGGGGCAGCAGCGGCGTAATATTCTCTGAAATACAGAATCATCATCATGGGTTTAACTACACATAAAAATAATACATCTATAGAAATCAATTACTTCCTAATTCATGGATTGACATTGTAGCGATCCTCAATAATGAGCCCACATTACAATTCCCTCCAACTGGGTTAACCCTATTGGAGCAATGTGTAGCAAGTTTCCCTTTCACAGGAGAGATCTGGGTTCTATTGTTGATCCCTCCGTTTGCTATATTGGTGACAGAGGTTTGGGATGACGCCAGTGAAGCCATCGCAATGCACGGATGGACGTGCTTCGTAAACCTGAAAGATGGTCCAGCACGGAGACGTATCTGTGTTCGGACGGGGCAGTGTAGCAATCCTCACTAATGAGCCCACATTACAATTCCCTCCAACTGGGTTAACCCTAATGTGTACCGTTGTTTGCCTTTCACAGAGGCAACACGGTTCTTATTCCCACTCCCTCTATTCACTATAATATAATAATGTCATGCCCATGATAACCAAACTGTTTTGGAATTTCAAGAAACACATTCACGGCTCAAGCAAAGTGTGTACTATACCTACCAATCATGTTTTTCTGGCATGACTGCATGTGGCCAATGATCCCAGTGGAACAACGAAAGGCCAAACATGTACTCATCCTCTCTTCCACATGCATCATAAGCTTCTGCAGGTGAAAACAATGAGGAGAAAGAGATTATTAGACCACATGTAATGGAGGTGGTTCAGTGAACCACGCTCGCGTGATCAGTAACCTTATCGGAGACCTGGATACCTAGGACAGCTCCCCAAGCTCTGGCCAGGCTTTAGCTCAGCGGGCTAATGGTGTTGTGGTGAGTAGACAACCCGGGTTTAAACCTGGTTGGTCACACACACAACCTATTACTCAAAAGGATGTCAGTGAAGATTTGGTTTACCGTCATCATATTTTTTAGACAATCATACACAATCAAGTGCTAATGCCATAAAAAAAAACTACAATTTGTACGACACTGACCAGTACTTTTAAAGTTCATACATCACTGTGTTATCATCCATAGATGTAAACAAAGCTTACATTCACACACAGTCATACAGACACACACAGTACAATGCCCTATTGACCCTATGTCTTTTGACCCCATCCACCCCCCTCTGACCAGCAGGACTTTAAGAGGCTTTCCTTTCAATCCTGTTCAGCGTGATCGCTCACTCTCCAGCCAGCTATACTGATCATATAGGGTACACTGAGACTGTGTGTGTGTGTGTCAGGGATTCCGTTAGCCTGTAATTGCCGGCTTTTGGCTGAAAAAATAAAATAATGAAAAGAGATAACTAAAATGGTTGCCGGCCAAATTGAACCTGAGCGGGTAAACTGATAGCGAAGAGACGCTGTAGACGCTACTACTAGTCACATCCCAAATCTCACACAAGTGACTCAAGTGACCCCGTTACCACGGTAACTTCCCGCCCTTAAAGGACAGCTGAACATTTTGTCTCATCTGATATTTTGGGTAAAATATATATATGTTTAAATGGATTAATATACCACATTACTTCTTACTGGTATATTTTTTAATCTACCCACCACAGTTGATGGTGGAACAAAAAGTTACATTTTAGGCCCTGATTTTAGGCCCTGCATTTAAATAATTAAGGGAAATATCAGTCGATGTAAATACGTTTGACTGTTGTTGCTGCTGGAGTGAATCAAACGCTTTAATAAGCCAAGTCATTCCGCAACAATTCTAAATGCAATCGTGTGTTAAAAACACATTTGATGGCCACAACTGAAAAGAGCTACTATTTTTATTTATTTACTGGTAATTGAATCGCACCATTCAAGTGCATAGGAAATAGTAGGCAGGCTATCAGTGCGTCACCCACCACTTTGCAATGTGATCTGTAGGCAGTACGCATTTTGAAAACATATATTTAATTGTTTGAAACCTGAATGTTTTACTTCATATTATGAGGCATGTCTTACCTCGATTTGATTCAAAGTAGCCTAGTCAAAATTGGACCATAGAAACGTGGAGGCAATTATTTTATAAAAACTTCCTCATGGCCTCCCGAGTGGCGCAGCAGTCTAAGGCACTGCATCGCAAGGCTTGAGGCATCACTACAGACCCGGGTTCAATCCCAGGCTGTGTCGCAGCTGGCTGTGACTGGGAGACCCATGAGGCGGATTGGCCCAGCGTCGTCCGGGTTAGGGGAGGGCTTGGCCGGCCGGGATTTCCTTGTCCTATTGCACTCTACCAGCCTTTCTCTCCTGTTCTATAGATTTTCATATAAACTTTCTTCCGTTGTCCGGAAACCAAAGGCACAATCCTAGTCATATTAGCAACGCATCCTAGTTGTTACACCTTTAGATTCCCACTCTTTCTCGGTTTTTAACAGAGATTTTCATCTCTTTCACATATGGAACCACTCATATCAGGTTTGCTGTTTAGAATGGTGTTTTCCTGCGAATTGCATTTTGTCAAGTGTTTGAAAATTACGTTTTATTGTCTGCTACATTACAGGAGTTGCATGATCTGTTAAGATGAACTACCATAATCGAAATGTGATCTAAATGTTCTATCATTCTGAGCACTGTGGGTGGACCCTCTAATGGGTTACACACCCAATGCATATACTGTATAGGTCCGGTAAATTTCTCAAATGGCCGGTAAATTAAAATCTTCCTGGTCACATTGTCTGGCGCCACATTTTCCTAACGGAAACCCTAGTCTGTGTTTGTGTGCATAGGTCTGTGCGCACATCTGAGTGTTTGCCCAAGAAACAGGCCCTATGTGTCCTGGATTTAAAAGCATGTTCAATGTACATTTTGTATTGAAATAACTTTAGACTTATTTGATACAGTCTTTAAGCTGTATCCTAGAGGTGTCTACCATAACTCCCTGTATTCCTATGTATTTGGCTACTTATATGGGCTCTATTTTTTCTCCACAAAGAGAGATGTCCACTGTTGGTTTCTCGTCCATGCATCACTCATACACAATGCCCAGAGTTACTGCCCATAACAGTGAGTGAATGATACGTATAATCACATCTCTCACTCCGCCTCATTAGCTTCCTCACCTCATCCTCTGATCCATTGGCTGGAGATTCACAGTGGTGGAGTGCTAATTCAAAACCCGAGAGTCGTCAAGTTTGGGCGGATGTCCTGTCATGGTGCGAGTTTAACTGAGGGAAAGATGGTTGCGGACATCAGCTCCGAGACCTGTTAATTTGATTTATCGCTGCAGGAGCATTGCCACAAAATTAAATTAACGTGTTCTGGAGGACTCAGAAGACGTTTCCTTCAATTTGCGAAACAACTATTGATGAACCTGAAATATGTAGGCTGCCCCTTGGTATAACTAAATAATTTATGCTGTCGAAGTTGTGGGGAGTGGACTGAAAAGCCAGGGTTTCCCATGGTTTCTCAGTGGATATTTGTGATAAAAAAATAGATTCCTAAAAGCATCCTCCTTTGTTTCTGTCACTGTCTTGCAATGTACAATGCCAAGTTATACACTGAGTATTCAAAACATTAAGGACACCTTCCTAATATCGAGTTGCTCCAACCTTTTTTGCCCTCAGAACAGCCTCAATTTGTCGGTGTTGACTCCAATGCTTCCCACAGTTGTGTCAAGTTGGCTAGATGTTGTTTTGGGTGTGAAGGTTAAATGTCACATTTAAAAAAAAAAACATGACAGTGTAGAAAGGGTGAAATAGTTCAAGGGATTACAATTTTAATGCCACTTTTTCTGTCCTGAAAAAAAAAGTGTGTTGTTGGGATTAGGCCTGTAGGCCACATGTAACAATTAAGATAGAGTTTAACTGTTGATCATGGGTTAATATTGCTAGGATATGGGATCCATAAGCAGAACTCACTGCTTTGTAGAGTGGCAATGCATGTGGTGTAAAATCAGCACTGAACTCATCAACCTGCGCTGGGAGACCACGAATCTGCTCCACCAAGGCAACGGTCACCTAAACAAAAATGTATAGTAAAATCATAAACCAACAGATCATTTACTAACCTTAATCTGTCCATTGCCTACACTATTTATATGTGGCTAACAATATACAAAATATCATTGAACACAAAATCTTGAACACAAACTGCTTGTCAGCCCAACTATAGGCAAACATATGTGTTGTATGAGAGAGTTGTTCATCTGTTAATCCTAAACCAATCATTTACTCACACATTTACGCACCGCTATCCTTGCATTATTTTGATTTGAGATCTGTGTGCTTAATGAAAATGTTCTCCCATTAACATCAATTCATTATTTAGGTCAAGAGTGAAATATGTGTGTGCTTATCTCAACTCTGAATCAGGCCTACAGTAAATGATAGGCTATTCCCCTTTGTCATTTGGCTTAACAGACAGTCCCTCCCTTTTTATACAACTGTACGTGGGTGATTGAGAATGTCTACCTTGGCAGCCACCTCATCTGTTATGGTGTTGATCTTCTCTTTGACGTTCTCGGTCAGACGGTTAAGTTGGCCTCTGACAAACTCTAGACGGTCCTTCTGGTCCTCTCGGTCCTCCAGGGAAAATATCCTGCACACGGAGAGGTCAAAGGGGAAAGAGCAAAGGCTGTCATAGTTAGGAGAAAATTGGAAAGGTTCTCTCTTTCAAGGCTAAATCCTATGCTGATTTGAGTCAGAGTTTTGCGCAATTCATACAGTACATGGATGTTAGTAGGAAGTTAGTGTGAAAATTGGAGGTTTGGATGCACAGATCTAGCGTTTGGACCTTTAAAGGGATACTGCGATATTTAGGTCTTCAATCTATTTATCCATTACTATGAATAGCTTCGTAAGACTATAAATGACCAACTAGCCAGTTGTGGAGTATTTAGAAGGTCTATTCCCTTGCTTTTGAGAGGAGCTAGCTACTGTACTCAGGGAACTAACGATATGCTAACTTCAATCATTTCCAAACAGCATGCAGATACATAAAAATGGTATCCATGAGTTCATAGGACTCTGGGTAAGTAGATAAACGGTCTAAATCTTGAAATATCACAGTATCCCTTTAATCTAATGATTAATAATCAATACTGTTTAGGTGCGTATGGCAGTAGCACATTACCAATGCTCCTATAAAAAAATGAGGGAGAAACTCACTTCCTTTCGGCGGATGCGATATTTATGGCGTCCATGACTGCTTTGATTGCTTCTGTGATCTGCCACGCCCTGAGCGTGTGTTGCTCAAACTTGGTCTTGACCGCAGAGTGTGAGATGAACTCCTGTGCAGTCGTAAATACAGTAAGTTAGTGTGACGATGCCACTCAACGTGAAATTGAAAATGATATTACAATGGACCATGACAATCAGTTATGCTTCAGTGCTTGCCTCAAAAGTCCTCTCGAATCTCTGGAACTCCCTCAGTCTTTCGTGGAATCCCTCTGCTAAAGCGCCACCTAGAAAGACCAGCAGAAGTCCAAATAAAAATAATAACCGGGGACCACCAGCATATTAAGTTATAGTTAATGTGGGCATTCATGGATGGCCGGGTAAGGTGAGCAGTTCAAAGCTTTAAGATAGCAATGTTTTTGAGGCGAGACAGTAACAGGAGAGAGATGCCTCTTACAGGGCCGATGGAGGAAAATCTGTCAGGAGTGTGCTAGCAACTGCTAGTCAACTTCTTATGAATGCCGATGTATTCAAGTAAATGGATGTTTTGCCTTCTAAATTACCATAACCATATCAATATCGTATGATTATTGTTCCCAAACCTGATCAGCGAGCCAGCCCAGCCAGTCAATCAGCGTCATGCAACCTCGCCCACCTAGCCTTTGGTCCCTCCTCACCGATCTCACCTGTCTCGGGCATGCCCTGGGCACAGTGCATCCTGGAGCTGAGCACCTCCTTGGCCGACACAAAGAATATCCGGCCTGGAGCCTCCTCTTGTCTCAGCACCCTCAGCTCCTCCACCAGGAAACTCACACAGCGGTCCATGTGCTGCTTACGCACCTGAGGGAGCTCATTATCCATTAGGTTTGACATTTTGGTCACTCAAAAAGTAGGCAAATCGAATGAAGGGCTCAATGAAGTGCACCATAAGCCCTTTATAAGAGGGACCCATCTTGTTTTTCTCACAGCTAAACTACACAAGACATGTAATGTAAGCATAGTGTCCACAAAGCGCAAGCGTGGATGACACTGAGCCACTGTGAGCAAAGAGAAATGATACTCCAGCTGAGCAAGCAGCAAGTCAAAGAAGCGATCTTGCGCTGCTTAAGTGTCTATTTCAAGTATTTCACTCCTACTTTCCCAACAAGCGGATTTCACTATTGATTGCATCTCCTTTTGCTGCTTCTGGTGTAGCATGGCAAAAACAACGCTTATGAAATGCTTGCACTATGCTCGCAGTGTAGTTTCACAGTCAAACTCACTTCATCAATGTACTCGGGCTCCCATGCAGAGGCATCCCAGCGGTTGTGCAGGATAAAAATGTTTGGCTTGGATATTCGCTCGCTCACTTTGTGGAAAAACAGCTTCTCCTTTAAAGAGTAATAGACACATCAAGAAACACATATATATGAGTTTTAAATGAACAAAAAAAAACAAGTGCAAATTGCATCATGGGACACACTGAAATATCTAGATACAATATAATAATTGATTATGCTCATAGTGGTGTGCATAGGCGTAATTTCCAGTAGGAACGGGGTGAATTTTGTAAGATAGTATAAAAATGCAGAAAATATATTTGAATGGCAAAAAACATTCTTAAAGTTTTCTGTCAATTAATGGTCATGCATGTTAGTGTTAATGCTAAAGAGTTAAAAGAGTGGTTTAGTTTTTTTTCTCACTGTGTTCATCAGTGTGGACTCTGCATTGCCCACCAACACAAAGACGTCAGCATCCAGACAGAACTTGTCGATCCAGCTGTCCAGGTAAGAGGTCACATCAGTCCCTGGGCTGCGTGTGCGCATGCATAATGCAACATATAAGTAGAATTGATTGATAAGAGGAAGTCAAATAATACATTTTGAACACATACAAATTGAACACAGTTTTCATGAAATACAAAATATACAAACACTGCACAGACAAGTCAGGACAACCCAGCGTAACAGAGCCAGTCCGGGTTGTATATTGTACAGTTCTTTCAGAAAGTAATCATACCCCTTGACATATTCCACATTTTGTTGTTTTACAGCCTGAATTCAAAATGGATTAATTAAAAACATGTTTCTTACCAATATACACACACAATACCTCATAATGACAAAGTGTAAACATGTTTTTCGAAAATGTAACAAATTTATTGAAAATGAAATAAAGAAATATCTAGTCTACCCACCCCTGATTCAATACACCTTTGGCAGTGATTACAACTGTGAGTCTTTATGGCTAAGTATAAGAGTTTTGAAGACCTGGATTGTAAAATATTTGCACATAATTTGTTTTAATTCTTCAAGCTCTGTCAAGTTGGTTGTCGATGGCTAATGTTCAAGTCTTGCTATATATTTTTAAGCCCATTTAAGTCTAAACTGTAACTAGGCTACTCGGAACATTCAACTCTGTCATGGTAAGCAACTCCAGTGTATATTTGGCCTTGTGTTTTAGGTTATTGTTCTGCTGAAAGGTACATTTGTCTCCCAGTATCTGTTGGAAAGCAGACTGAACCAGATTTTCCTCTAGGATTTTGCCTGTGCTTAGCTCTATTCCATTTCTTTTTATCCCACAAACTCCCTAGTCCTTGTCGATGACAAGCAAACCCATAACATGATGCAGTCACCACCATGCTTGAACTCAGTGGTACTCAGTGATGTGTTGTGTTGGATTTGCCCCAAACATAACGCTTTGTATTCAGGACTTAAAGTTAATTTCTTTGCACTTTATTGTTAGTGCCTTCAAGCAAACAGGATGTTTCTGAATATTTTTTATTCTGTACAGGCTTCCTTCTTTTCACTCTGTCATTTAGGTTAGTATTGTGGAGTAACTGCAATATTGTTGATCCATCCTCAGTTTTCTCCTATCACCGCCATTAAACTCTAACTGTTTTAAAGTCACCATTGACCTCATGGTGAAATCCCTGGGCAGTTTAGAAGAGACACCTGTATTTTTGTAGTGACTTGGTGTATGGATACACCATCCAAAGTGTAATTAATAACTTCACCATGCTTAAAGGGATATTCAATGTCTGCCTTGTATACCCATCACTGCTCGACTGAGGGACTTTACCTCATCTCTGTACTCCGCACTTCTGTAGTCATTAATAAATCATGTTAACCACTATTATTGCACACAGAGTGAGTACATACAACTTATTATGTGACTTTTTAAGCAATATTTTACTCCTGAACTTATATAGGCTTGCCATAACAACGGGTTGAATACTTCTTGACTTGACATTTCAGCTTTTCATTTTTAATTAATAATAAATAAAAATAAAAATCTAATTCCACTTTGACATTATGGGATATTGTGTGTAGGACAGTGACACACAATCTCAATTTAACCCATTTTAAACTCAGGCTGTAACACAACAAAATGTGGAAAGGGTGAAATGGTGTGAATACTTTCTGAGGACATTACACTCTTAGAAAAACGGATTCCAAAAGGGTTCTTGGGCTGTTCCCATAGAATAACCCTTTTTGGTTCCAACATACATTTTATTTGAATCCCATAATTTATCATTTGTATTTGGATATGAATATTGTATATATAATGTATAATAAAATTATATGTATAATAAAATTTAATATTGTATCATTTGTATCATTTGTACTGGACATATTGAATCATTGCATTTATAAACTGAACTTATATATTCATACTTTTTTAAATATGGTAGATATTGAATTAATTGTCTGTGTATCAAGTTTATAAACTCATTTCAAGTATATCAAAGGTAGGTATATTCAACTTCTCAGGTGCATGTTTTCAAATTCAGATCTCAAATTCAGATTCCAAACCAGAGACAACATCCTGGTACTTTGCCAGCCAGGAAAGGTAGAGAACAAATGCTCTCTGTGTTAAAAGAGACGTTTCTGGAGGTTTCTGAAGCCAAAGTGGCGTGTTGAATTGATTTTAGTCATTAAAACTAGGTCAGATAGGAGTGAGGTGTTGTTTAATTTGTTTTTTAAAGCAAATTTTGCTGTTTGCTTGAGTAATTTGAGATGGAAGGGAGTTCCATATGATCATGGCTCTATATAATACTATGCGTTGCCTTGAATTCTAACTGGATTTGGGGACTGTGAAGAGACCCCTGGTGGCATGTCTGGTGGGGTAAGTATATCTGTCAGAGCTATACGTAAGTTGATTATACAGACAATTTGGACATTTTAACACAATATTTCTCACAAAAACAATGTTTTAAGCCATCTTCAGCTTTGCTATGTCTTTCTTTGCTGCACTTAACCATATTACCGGACAGTAATCAAGATGGGACAAGACCAGAGCCTGAACTAGTACAGTTGATTTTTGTGTCAAATACACAGAACATCTTTTTATAACAGACATACCACTCCCCATCTTCACAACAACTTTGTCAATATGATTTGACTATGATAATTGACCATCCAATGTTATACCTAGGAGTTCAGCTTCCTCAACTTGCTCAATGGTCACACCCACAACTCCATTTGAGGTTTAGGTCTTAGAGAATGTTTTGAACCAAATACAATTATTTTAGTTTTAGCTGTATTTAAGACCAGTTTATTATTAATCACCCATTCTGATACTGACGGTAACTCCTTATTTAGAATTTCAGTGAGCTCACTGACTTTGGGTGCTGACATGTAGAGTGTGGAATCATTCACATACATTGTCGTTCTAGCTTTGTTGAAGACCAGTGTCAAATCCTTTGTAATAATAGAGAAGAGTAACGGCACAAATCAACTGTCCTGAGGGACACCGCACTGTACATATCCGATGTTAGAGAAGCTTCCAATGAAGAAGACTCTAGGTTCTATTGGCTAAATAGGAACACCTGCTATTTCTTTGACATAGACTGACAAGGGGAAGCTATGATCCCTTATTGATGTGACCTGTAAAATCCACTTCAATCAGTGTAGATGAAGGAAAGGAGAAAAGAAGGAAGAAGGATTTTTAAGCCTTGAGACAATTGAGACATGTATTGTTTATCTGTGCCATTCAGAGGGTGAATGGTCAAGTCAAAATATTTAAGTGCCATTGAACAGGCTATGGCAGTAGGTGCCAGGCACCGGTTTGATATTGTCACAAACTGCAATACTGCAGGATTTTTCGCACTCAACAGTTTCCCGTGTGTATCAAGAATGGTCCACCACCCAAATGACATCCAGCATACTTGACACAACTGTGGGGGGGCATTGGAGACAACATGGGCCAGCATCCCTGTGGAACGCCTTCGACACCTTGTAGTCAATATCCGGACAAATTGAGGCTGTTCTGAGGGCAAAAGGGGGTGCAACTCAATATTAGGAAGGTGTTCCTAATGTTTTGTATGCTTAGTGTATATTCTCATAGGGGCCAAATCATGCTTTTTGTGACACTTTCTTCTAATGTGTCCTGTGCTGCATGTGATCATCAAAGAGGGGAACAGAAGTCATGCCCATGTTCCAGAGGTCTTAACTTTCAGGTATGGCGTCAAATTACACTACATGACCAAAAGTATGTGGTCACCTGTTTGTTGAACATCTCATTCTAAAATCATGGGCATTAATATGGAGTTGGTCCCCCCTTTGCTGCTATAACAGCCTTCACTCTTCTCGGAAGAGAACTTTCTACTAGACGTTGGAACATTGCAGTGGGTACTTGCTTCCAGTCAGCAACAAGAGCATTAGTGAGGTCGGGCACTGATGTTGGGCGATTAGGCCTGGCTCACAGTCAGTATTCCAATTCATCCCAAAGGTGTTCAATGGGATTAAGGTCAGGGTTCTGTACAGGCCAGTCAAATTTATCCACATCTCGACAAACCATTTCTGTTTGGACCTCGCTTTAAGCAGGGGGACATTGTCATACTGAAATAGGAAAGGGCATTCTCCAATCTGTTGCCACAAAGTTGGAAGCATCATCTAGAATGTCATTATATATAGTAGCGTTAAGATTTCTCTTCACTGGAACTATGTGGCCTAGCCCGAACCATTAAAAACAGCCCCAGACCATTATTCCTCCTCCACCAAACTTTACAGTTGGCACTATGCATTGTGGCAGGTAGCGTTATCCTGGTATTCGTCCAACCCAGATTCATCCGTCGGACTGGCAGATGGTGAACCGTGATTCATCACTCCAGGAAATTAGTTTTCACTGCTCCACAGTCCAATGGCAGCAAGCTTTACATCAAATCAAATTTTATTGGTCACATACACATATTTAACAGTTGTTATTGCGGGTGTAGTGAAATCTTGTGTTCCTAGCTCCAACAGTGCAGTAGTATCTAACAGTCCAGTAGTATCTAAAAACAATACACACACATCTAAAATTAAAATAATGGAATTAAGAAATATGTAAATATTAGATTGAGAAAAGTCAAAGTGGCATTGACTATAATACAGTTGATTAGAATATGAGATGAGTAAAGCAGTATGTAAACATGATTAAAGTGACTAGTTTTCCATTATTAAAGTGGCCAGTGAATCCAAGTCTATGTATACAGGGCAGCAGCCTCTAAGGTCAGGGTTGCGTAACTGGGTGGAAGCCGGCTAGTGATGGCTATTTAAGGCCTTGAGATAGAAGCTGTTTTTCAGTCTCTCGGTCCCCGCTTTGATGCACCTGTACTGACCCTGTCTTCTGGATGATAGCGTGGTGACATCGGGTGCTGTAGGTGTTTAGGAGGGAAAGTAGTTTTCCCCCGGTGATGCGTTGGGCAGACCGTACCACCCACTGGAGAGCCCTGCGGTTGCGGGTGGTGCATTTTCCATAGCAGGCAGTGATACAGCCCGACAGGATGCTCTCAATTGTGCATCTGTAAAAGTTTGTGAGGGTTTTAGGGCCAAGGCAAATTTCTTCAGCCTCCTGAGGTTGAAGAGGTGCTGTTGCGCCTTCTTCACCACGCTGTCTGTGTGGGTGGACCATTTCAGATGGTCAGTGATGTGTACGCTGAGGAACTTGAAGCTTTCCACCTTCTCCTCAGCGGTCCCGTAGATGTGGATAGGGGAGTGCTCCCTCTGCTGTTTCCTGAAGTTCACAATCAGCTCTTTTGTTTTGTTGACAATGAATGAGAGGTTATTTTCCTGGCACCACTCTCCCAGGGCCCTCACCTCCTCCCTGTAGGCTGTTTCGTCATTGTTGGTAATCAGGCCTACTACTGTTATGTCATCTGCAAACTTGATGATTGAGTTGGAGGCGTGAGTGGCCACGCAGTCATGGGTGAACAGGGAGTACATGAGGGGACTGAGCACGCACCCTTGTGGGGCCCCTGTGATGAGGGTTAGTGAAGTGGAGGTGTTGTTTCCTACCTTCACCACCTGGGGGTGGCCCGCCAGGAAGTCCAGGACCCAGTTGCACAGGGCGTGGTTCAGACCTAGGGACTTGAGCTTAATGATGAGCTTGGAGGGTACTACGGTGTTAAATGCTGAGCTATAGTCAATGAACAGCATTCTTACATAGGTATTCCTCTTGTCCAGATAGGATAGGGCAGTGTGCAGTGCGATGGCGGTTGCATCGTCTGTGGATCTCTTGGGGTGGTAAGCAAATTGAAGTGGGTCTAGGGTGTCAGGTAAGGTAGAGGTGATATGATCCTTAACTAGCCTTTCAAAGCACTTCATGATGACAGAAGTGAGTGGTGCGGGGCAATAGTCAGTCATTTAGTTCAGTTACCTTTGCTTTCTTGGGTACAGGAACAATGGTGTACAATTGATGCAAGTGGGGACAGCAGACTGGGATAGGGAGAGATTGAATATGTCCGTAAACACTCCATCCAGCTGGTCTGAGCATGCTCTGAGGACGCAACTAGGGATGCCGTCTGGGCCGGTAGCCTTGCGAGGGTTAACTCATTTAAATGTCTTACTTATGTCGGCCATAGAAAAGAAGAGTCCACAGTCCTTGGTAGTGGGCCACGTCGGTGGCACTGTGTTATCCTCAAAGCAGGCCAAGAAGGTGTCTGGTTTTCCCTTTGTAGTCTGTGATTGTCTGTTGACCCTGCCACATACGTCTCATGTCTGAGCCGTTGAATTGCGACTCGACTTTCTCTGTACTGACTATTGCCTCTTTGATTGCCTGATGGAGAGAATAACTAAACTGTTTGTATTCAGCCATATTCCCAGTTACCTTGCCATGGTTATATGCAGTGGTTCGCACTTTCAGTTTTGCGCGAATACTGCCATCTATCCATGGTTTCCGGTTTGGGTAGGTTTTAATAGTCACAGTGGGTACAACATCTCCTATTCACTTCCTGATGAACTCAGTCACCGTATCCGTGTATTCGTCGATGTTATTTTCAGAGGCTACCCGGAACATGTCACAGTCCGCGTGATCAAAACAATCTTGAAGCATGGATTGCGATTGGTCAGACCAGCGTTGAATAGACCTTAGCACGGGTACTTTCTGTTTGAGTTTTACCTATAGAAACGGAGGAGCAAAATGGAGTCATGATCAGATTTGCAGAGGGGAGGGCCTTGTAGGCATTTCAAAAGGTTCAGTAGCAGTGGTCCAATGTTTTACCAGCGTGAATACTACAGTCTATGTGTTTGTAGATCTTCGGTAGCGTTTTCCTCCAATTTGCTTTGTTAAAATCGCCAGCTACAATAAATGCGGCCTGAGTATATGTGGTTTCCAGTTTGCATAAAGTCAAGTAAAGTTCTTTGAGGGCTGTTGTGGTATCGGCTTGCGGCGGAATATACACGGCTTTGACAATAAACAAAGAGAATTCTCTTTGAAGATAATACGGTCACCGTTTGATTGTGAGGTATTCTAGGTCGGGTGAACAAAAGGACTTGAGTTTCTGTATGTTATCACAATCACACCATGAAACATACACCCCCGACTTTCTTCTACCTGGAGAGTTCTTTATTCCTGTCTTCACGATGTACTGAGAACCCAGATGGCTGAATGGACGGGGGCAGTATATCCCAAGAGAGCCATGTTTCTGTGAAACAGAGCATGTTACAATCCTTGATGTCTCTCTGGAAGGAGATCCTCTCCCTGAGCTCATCTACTTTATCCAGAGACTGAACGTTAGCGAGTAATATACTCAGAAGTGGTGGATGGACTAGAGTCGGACTAGAAGTTCACTCCGAATACCTCTTCTCTGCCGGTTGTGTTTTGGAGCAGACTCTGGAATAAGTTCAATTGCCCTGGGGGGTACGAACAAAAGATCCAATTCAGGAAAGTCGTATTCCTGGTTGTAATGCTGTTGAGTTACCGCTGCTCTGATATCCAAAAGTTATTTCTGGCTGTATGTATTAACACCAAAAAATTCTGGGCTAATAATGTAAGAAATAACACACAAAAAAATGAAATAGTGCAAAGTTGTTTAGGAGGAAGAGGCAGAGCTGCCATATCCGTCAGCACCATCTTACTTTTCTTACTTACACCACTCCAGCCGACACTTGGCATTGCACATGGTGATGTTAGGCTTGTGTGCGGCTGCTCAGCCATGGAAACCCATTTCACGAAGCTCCTGACGAACAGTTATTGTGGTGACGTTGCTTCCAGAGGCAGTTTGGAACTCGGTAGTGAGTATTGCAACCGAGGACAGATATTTTTTACATGCTTCAGCACTCTGCAGTCCTGTTCTGTGAGCGTGTGTTGCCTACCATTCCCCGGCTGAGCCGTTGTGGCTCCAAGACGGTTCCACTTCACAATAACAGCATGTACAGTTGACCGGGGCAGCTCTAGCAGGGCCGAAATTTGACAAACTGACCTGTTGGAAAGGTGCCATGTTGAAAGTCACTGAGCTCTTCAGTAAGGCCATTCTACTGCCAATATTTGTCTATGGAGATTGCATGGCTGTGTGCTCGATTTTATACCCTGTCAGCAACGGGTGTGGCTGAAATAGCCGAACCACTAATTTGAAGGGGTATCCACATACTTTTGTATCTGAGAAGTTTACTATTTGATCAACTTGAAATTAAAAGTTTGATAGACAAACAATTAATTAAATATCTGCTATATTTAAACGGAATATATAAATATTGAAATTGAACATTATATTAAATTGAAATCCAGTGTTCATTCACTTCAATTTCAAATCATGAAATACATGTTAAATTTATAAATTCAATAATTACATTTGTGCTTCACAAATAAATAAATATTAAAGAAAAATTAAATATCCTCATACAAATACAAATTATGGAATTCAAACACAATTTCTGTTGGCACTGAAATCACTCCATAGAACATGCACCATGGATAACGCTGAGATTAATCAATTACCTGCGAATTTGATTAAGCCCGCCTTGCTCTCACTTTTGTAGTGTAACATCATTGTACAATGTTGCGAATGTCTAGGCTATTTCGGACCCAGTGTATCAGACATTTTGTTAACAGTGAATAGCACATTTTGAGCCTCTTCCAGTGCCACACAGCTAGTTTGGGGATTGTCTACCATAATTGTGTCGACAGGTTGTGTGTAGCCTATTCATGATAGTTAGCAATGCAAGCCATGAAAAAAAGTATTATGTTCTATAGGGGACTTAATGGTGAGTAAATATGGCAGGCTACTAATGTTGTGATGACTGGTCGAATGTATGAATGAAGCCATTTTCAGCTATTTGCACCTGCACATTTTTTTATTTTTTTTTGTGGTGGCATAGAAATTCTAAATATATTTTTTTCATTTTTTTTCTCAGGAAATTGGAAGGAGCATGGTTGGGAAGTCCTGAGATACCGGTCACTGGCATTAAACCCTAGCGCGTACCTGTCCATAATAACGAGGTCATCCCTCAGCAGGGCACACCTGGACTTGGGCCAGAACACCTTCACTAGGCAGCCTGAGTCTAGACTGCGCTCCATATGCAGGGCATGGGCCAGCTGATTGACTGACTGGAAGGGGGAAGAAAAAGATGCAGAGACATACATAAAGTAGTAGAACAGAGGGAAATATCATTGATAAGAATTGTGTATTGCCATACCTCAGCCTCCGTCTACATTATAATTTGCAAATAAATTCATTAAAAATCCTACAATGTGATTTTCTGGATTTTTTTTCTCATTTTGTCTGTCATAGTTGAAGTGTACCTATGATGAAAATTACAGGCCCCTCTCATCTTTTTAAGTGGGAGAACTTGCACAATTGTTGGCTGACTAAATACTTTTTTGCCCCACTAGATAAGTCTGCGGCCCCCTGGTTTGACCCCAGACCTTGACGCTTTTTCTGTCATCAGAGCCCTCGGTGGTGAGGTAGGCATCGTCCCCGTCTGTGCCTTCCACCCTCAAAAAGCAGTTGGTGGTGTGGCCAATGCCGCTGGGCAGCACCCGGTCCCTCAGCATGGCATTGATCACTGTGCTTTTACCGTTACTCGTCCTGCCAGGGAGAGAGAAAGGAAATGACTCTTTACTCCTTTGACAAAATGTTTACAATTATGGTCACAAGGCTAATGTGAACGTCTTTGTTCTAACCTGGGTCTCCTGCCACCACAGTAATTATGCTGCGATAAAGCCTAGGTAGCTCAGTGAGCTAGCACAAATATTCCACCTCCGTTACACTAACTTTTGGGAAAATCATTCTGCACATCCAAAATTATGGTACTAATATTTACTTATGCTGTATCAATAGTTACACCATACTATCTAGGTAGTATGAAAAGCATCTGGAATAACAGCGAGACTCCTTAATTATACCAATCCTGCAGCAAACTGTATAATATAAATGTCCTTTACATATGGACCCTCAGTAATGCATCTGTGTTGAATATTGGGTTCAAGTCTATTTCCAATAAACCATTGACTCTCACCTCCCAAAAAAGGCTACCTTCATGTGCCTACGCGCCAGCACCTCCCGAATGGTGGCCAGTTTCCTAGCACAGGTCTGGATTTCAAGGCACTGCTCCTCAACTGCGACCTGCTCCAGATCCGCACTTCGCCATGTCTCTGGGCATCATAGAAGCAGATAGACAAGAATGGATATTGTGGTAAATGACAACTAAAACCCCCACACTAGTGTAAGGTAGCCCACCATGTGTACGCGTTAATATGTAATAGGAAACCACGCAAAAAAGGGAATTGTCTGAAGGGTGCCCTTTTAGATGCAGATTATAGCATAAAACCATCTATACCTATGATATTGTGTATACATCTTTATTCAAACTGTAAGACACTATTGATGCTAATAATCTACAAAACACACTTTTTGTTAAGTAACACTATGTAGGCTCACCGTCCACAAACTCTGAGCCCTCTTTGACGTACTCCAGCAACTGATCAAATATACAGTTGATAGTCTTCTTCGCCACCACAAAATGCATGAGGGGCGATGGGCCCCCCGGGTCCATTTCAACTTCCTGAGCATAGTGTTGAGATTAACTTAATAGGCACAGACAAACTGACTGACAGACAGGCAGGCAGACAGACGGACAGACAGGTGACACACAGGCACACATTATGCAAACACAGTACACACATGCACACAAAGTCTGTCAGTACCTTGGCTAGGGGAAAGGTGCAGTGAGAGAAATCTTCAGAGGTTCTGGATTCATTTGCTTCCCAATCAATGCTATTCGAACGTGTTGAAAAGCATAGTTGCAGGACAAGAATTGACAACACTTCCTCTCCCTAAATGATCAAATACTCCTGGTTTGCCCAATTACATTTTTTTTCTCCATTATATCATCTGTTTATACACCCGTACACTCTCATTTCCACTTCTTTCTATTCTTCATACACAATCTATTTCACCTCTACCCTCTTCCTCTCCATCATACAACCTGGGTCTACCTGCTTTCTGTCTGAAGATCAGATCTCTGAAGCCTTTCCAGCTGGTGTTTGTGGAGCCTGTAAATCTCCAATCCTCTTAGCTAGGACTTAATGCATCAGGTGGTTCGGTGTTACACGTCTTGTTTCTTTACCTGCAGCGTCTAGTATGAATAATACTATGGGTAATACTATGGGTAATACTATGAATAATACTATGAATAATACTATGGGTAATACTATGGGTAATACTATCCTTTAGCAATGTTCACTGAGTTCAACTGGGCCTAACTGCAGATTGGGTACTTGTGTAATGTTTACAATGTTTTAGGATTATTGGTATTTTTATAACTGCTGTTTACCATTCACTTTTGATATCTGCTAATTAAATGGACTATTTGCATTGTCTTGTAAGTTAGCATTTCACTGTTGTATTCGGCACATGTGACAAATAACATTTGATTTAATCTATCTAACCAATTATTCTAATAAAGTAAACTAGTCTGTGTGTGTGTGTACGTGGGTGATTACTATATGATTCCATATGTGTTATTTCATAGTTTTGATGTCTTCACTATTATTCTACCATGTAGAAAATAGTAAAAATAAAGAAAAACCATTGAATGAGTAGGTATGTCCAAACCTTTGACTGGTACTGTAGCTACAGGGGTCTTTTATTCAAAATCAAATAGCTAAATGATCCATTGTATGACAGTCTTAAAACAATTCCATATTTTAGCTTAGTACCCCTCCACCACCGGCTTAGACTGAGGTTAAAAGGTGGAAATCTTATTACCAATTACACCATTCATAATGGTGATATGTGGTACGCCACACGCCTTTGAATGGTGCCTTTGAATCACACGTTGTACTGTGTGATACGCGACCATTCAATGGTTATTTTGGACAATTTCAACTGAGACAGTGCACATGTTCAAATTGTCCAAATCTGTGGGTTTTGCGAGAAACTGTCCTTTCTCACAATCAAGTGGAATTATTAGGCTTCCATTTTCCGTCTTGGCTACATGGGTTCACAGGTTGGGATGTATTTAAAATCGGGGGGGTTTTGCAACAGAAACTAGAGTTTCTATTGCACAGATTCAGGTCCTGTTTTTTTTTCTTCAGTGGGGTTTTATGGCAGACCACAACCCAAAAAGGTGTGTTGCTTCCAACTACTGGATGCGGTGGTTCCAAGTAAATACACCCTAAATGTTGCATAATCCATATCAAATGATTTGTGAAGCAGAGACCAAATGTGCCCAACAGGCTCAAATCGGTTTTACAGTATGTAGCAAAATTTGAAATGTAGTTTTTTACTTTGGATAAAAGTAGAGACTCGATAGTCTAAATAGTTTATTATACACTGCATTTTTGAGGAACAGGAAAGTTGATAAACTTGTAAACTCACTTTTGAGAAAATGGCCTTTGAATGTTTTGGTACCTAGTGGGGAGCGCCTCTTTGTCTACACCCATTCAGCATTCCTTACACCCTCTTAAGCCAGCCCCACCCATCTCTTTAATGATTCACATGTGAGGTCATGTGCTAAAAGTTAAGATTAAGACTAAATGTGGTCAAAGTAGTAGCCTACATTAAGGAAAAATTCCAGGTCAACAAAGTGTCCAGATAAAAATATTTTCTGAATATTAGACGTGAAAGAAATAGTATAACCCCCAGCCACATCTTGCCAAGAGGATGGGTCTCTACAGAAGGTGTAAACGGTACAGCCAAATGGTTACTTGCATAGTAGCAATATCAGAAATAGTGTCAATATAAATAAAATATACAGTATGTACAAGAACAATATACATAACCATATCAGTGATAGATGAGGTAGTTATATGCATGCAAATCAGGGGTAAAGTGGCTGAGCAGCAGGATAAAAATTGTAGCAGCAATGTATGGCGTGTGTGTTAGGAGAGAATCATTTGAATAGAGGCACTGCATATAGTGCTGTTGACTGGTCCGTCCGAACCACGCATGAACAAGGGAATCTATATTCGGAGAGCCTGTTTCTGTCGTGCCCTTGACTTTGGTGCAGGGCATGTGATGTCCATAGCCTCTTTGTCTGGAAAATTCCCTGATCTTCTCAAAAACATAAGTTTGTCTTGCTGTGTCCAGTCCAGGTGGTGCTTGTACAAGAAAACCATCTATGGGAGGAATGATGTCAGCGTTGCGCAACAGCTGAATCCTGATCCTGACTGAGTCCGAACACTCATTGGCAACAACAACAGGCTCCAGAGCATCGAAGCTGTAAAACAGGAAATAACAAAACAATTGAGAAGACATTACAACCTTGCACAACATCAATTCACCTCCAAAGTTAGGATAAGAAGAATAACCTCATACAATGCAATGAAAATGATATTCACCTGAAGTGCTGGTATTGCTTGAACTGTTGCAGTGAAGTACGGCGGCAGGTGTTGTTGCCAGCCATAGCTTTCCACTAGCACTGTACCATCCTCCAGTCCAACCAGCTGTGGGAGGTTGACCCCTGTCACAGTGCTGTCCTTCACAACACTAGCAATCTCAGACAAAGTGTTCACTATGGTCTTTCTGAAGTGCTGCTTGATGAGGCCGAAGAACCAGTCGGGGTCAAACTTGGTGTGGTTCCAGAATGTGGTGGAGCTTATGCAGGCAGGCACAATACCAGGGCACAAACTGGTATTGTAGGTACACATGTGCAGAGCAGCAGCACTGCATACAGAAAGATCATCTTGGAAACTGGAAGTTAAAATGATAACAATAACAATAACAATAAAAGTAACAATAAAAGTAGTGTTAATCATGTTGGAAGTAATTTAAATAATCAAAACGTGGTGTTTGTGCTTTACATACCAAGTGTTGTCATGAATTCCTTGTAGAGATGCCACACTGCTGCTTTGTCACATGGGATGGCATCAGCTTTCCACCAAAGTGTTTGATTCCTGGGTGGCGTCCTGGTAACACTATCCTCTGCAAAGGTTTTGATGAAATTCACCACTCGCTGCAAGCCCTCATGCTTCAGGTGTAACCTGTGCTTGCTTGGGCCAGCTCTCTTTTTGATGGAAGGCATTAGACCATTCTCCTTGTATGACTGGTGGAGGAGAGTCGGGAGTGTTCTACTGATGCTGAAAGACAAATTCCAGATACAAATATTTTGGCATTACTTTACAATACATAGCCGTAATCATTGTCAGACACACCTGGCCAACTTGATCATCTGGCGAAGCGGAGTCTTGTTTAGACATGCTAGCTAAACAATGAACCATAGTCCTAATCCATAGAGTACTAGCAATACACAGCGATTGTCGTAACTAGCTAAAGATAACCAAATAGTTTCAATGTTAGCTAGTAAGCTAACTAGCAATGCAATATGGCATTTTGAGAACATTACTACACACAGATCATAAACGTAATGTTGGCTAGTGAGCCAGCCATCTAACGTCAGCTAGCTATCTAACAGTATGCTTTGACTTGCAATGGAAACAACTTTCTGACCAAATTAGAAATGTATAATATCTGAAAATATAGCTAGACTCTTACCTGTATAAATGGATGAATATTTCACGGCAGACTGCAACCCCTTTCATTAAATAAGACGTCCTGTGTTGTTTCCGTTGCTTGGTCCGTTGTTGTGTCAAGTCACTCTGGTTTACACTGACCGTGTGCAATGCCATAAGAATCATCTCAAGCTTTAGCCCATTTCACTCGCCCTAGCAGAGCTGACCGCTGATCTCATGATTGTCCATGTCTTCGACTACAAGGGCTTCCCCATGACATTGTCTCAGATCATGGGCCCCAGTTTGTCGCACGGTATTGGAAGACCTTCTGTTCCCTGTTGGGGGCATCGGTGAGTCTCTCCTCGGGGGTTCCACCCTCAGTCAAATGGGCAAACTGAGCGGGCCTACCAGCCCAGCAACTGGAGCAAGTTCCTCATCTGAGCGGAGTATGCTCATAACACACTGCCAAACTCGCAGAAGCCCGCTCCTCGCTACATAGAACCATTCCAGATCCAGAGTCGCATCAACCCAATCACCTATCGTTTCCAGCTTCCCAGGTCCATGAGGGTCGGTCTGTCCATCCTTTCATGTCTCCCGTCTCAAGCTGGTAAGGACCAGTCAATTCTCTCCCCCCACACCTGCTCCTCCGCCCCCTTGACATGGTCCGGCGTCTGTTGGAGGCTCGTCGGGTCCGAGGGACCCTGCAGTACCTGCTGGACTGGGAGGGCTACGGTCCCGAGGAGCAGGCATGGGTGCTTGCCCGGGACATCCTGGACCTGGGTCTTGTTAGAGACTTCAAACAACTGGTCATCATGGCTCTGCAGCTGGAGCCGCTCCTAGAGAGGGGGTGCTGTCATGGTTCCTCCTGGCACCATAGGGCGGCTAAGACCACCCTAGAAACTTTTATTGGACTCAGTGTCTTATTATTTCATGATTTTGTCCCTGTTAAAAGAGGTGTGTTTTCTGTGGTCCTTGAATTGTTTACCGTGTGCGTTCGTTTCTTGAGTGAGTTTGAGACATAGTGTTTGTTGTTTTTTCCAAGTGTACTGTGATCCTGCGGCTACCGTATCTCAGTAAAGTATTAATTTGATCCTTAACCTCATAGTCCGACCCATCCTGGATCCGGTATCGTGACTACGGCTCAAGCTCATTAGCATAACGCACAATGCGAAAAAATATTCCTAAAAATATTTAACCTCCACACATTAACAAGTAAAATAGCTCAAATGAAAGATAAACAAGTTGTTTATCTACCCAGCAAGTCAGATTTCTAAAATGTTTTACGGCGAAAACATAGCACATATTTATATTAGATCACCACCGAAACAAAAGGCAAGCGGCGGCCATTTTGTCCCAGAAAAAATAAAATGTAAAAGTAGGATTAAAAAATAAATAATTCACTAACCTTTTGAAAATCTTCATCAGATGACAGTAATATTACATGTTACACAGTACATTTAATTTTTTTTCAATAATATGCTATATAATATCCATAAATCTCGGTTGACGACATTTAAAAAAAAAACATGCTACTCAAATGTCAGGAGAAATGATGATAGCTCCGACAGATAACGTCAGATAACAAGCAATAAACATGACTAAATATACATGTTCTACATATATTTACAAAGATACACTTCTTCTTAATGCAACCGCTGTATTACATTTATTTTTAACGTTACAGACATCGTTCACTTGGCTATACTAGAGTCGGCGCTCAGATATTAGCAGTACGTTTGGAGTCCACAGAAACCCAAAATAACCACATAAATATTCCCTTACCTTTGATGTTCTTCCATCAGAAGACGTAGAAGGAGTCATACTTACCCAATAAATCGTTTGGTTTCACGTTGCGTGTCCCTGTATTAGCATATGCTAACTGCTTCAGCTGAAATGCATCAAAAATGACTTCTGGTCCAGCACTCTTGCGCACCAAAACTTCCAATTTACATATTATATGTCGATTAAACTGGTCAAACGATGTGCAAAATCGAGCTTTATGCTGTTGTTAGCATGTAGAACAAAGGACAGCGCTAACAGACAAACCGACTTCAAATGCTGCATGTTGGAAAAAGACGTACTCCAAATCGGCCGCGCGCAATAGAGTGCCCGGTTTGAGAGGGACACGCGGAATTTCGCACGCCAAAGGTGCAGGGCTCGTGCGATTCTCACAGTGAACGCGCCATTTGAAAGCAGACATCGCGCTGAACTGATAGAGACTGTTCCTGGATCCGTAGCTGCCTGGGAAGGGTGTTGGCGATGACGTCAAAGTAGACCCAACTTTTCTATTGTTGACAGAGTGTTTGGGAGAATGGCTCTCCTGAGAGTTCTGCTTTACATACAGACATAATTTAAACGGTTTTAGAAACTTTAGAGTGTTTTCTATTCAATAATAATTTTTATATGCATATATTAGCAATTTTTGGAAAAAATATTTTCAGTTTACTATGGGTACGCACTTTCTCCAACAGGGGCAGTATAGAGTGAGAGTTCTAAGAGGTTAACCACTGATTTCTTGTCTGGTCTCTTCTCTGCACCTGGGTCCACATTTCCCACGTCACATGAGGAGGTTCAGAGCAAGAGGTGCAGCACTGAGGGACAATGTGCCCCTTTCGCCTTTCAATAGAATTTCCTTTCTCAGGATAAACATTTTTGTTTTCCAAAATTTGGGTATTGTTCAATAATTATGAACCAAGTAAAGTTATCAAGAATCAGATGAATTAGATAAAATACATACAGTTGATCACAAACCCAAGGAAAGCAAGAAGCCAGCAAATCCCTGTCCCCTTAAAAACAATACTTTCAAAAGGTATTCACTATACAGTATGTGACCCATTTCAGGAAACTAGGCATATTGTCGCAGGTCACTACTTCACAGGACAGCCGTTTGAAGGTAAAACTTTTTTTTAAATCACACTGCATTTTTTGGGCAGAAATGCCTTCTCGAACATGTGAACTTTCATGTGCCTCAATAACAAACTTGTGTATGCCATCCGTAAATATGAATAACATTCTTAAATAACGAGCCTAATTGGTTAATAATCGATCAAATTGAAGACGGGTCTATCTGTGTTCAATACAGGAAGACAACAAACCAAGCTACTTTTCAAGTCTTGCGCAACTCTCAACAGTGTTACGCAGTTCCTAGATGGCCATACTTCTTCATTGCACAAAGGAATAACCTCAACCAAATTCCAAAGACTGGTGACATCCAGTGGAAGCTGGTTCCTAAGAAATGTAGTTTCCCAATGAGAACACAATGAACAGGCAGAGACCTCAAAAAAAAAAATCTGAACGGTTAGTCCTCGGGGTTTTGCCTGCCAAATAAGTTCTGTTATACTCACAGACATGATTCAAACAGTTTGAGAAACTTCAGAGTGTTTTCCATCCAAATCTACTAATAATATGCATATCTTATATTCTTGGCATGAGTAGCTGGAAGTTGAAATTGGGCACGCTATTTATCCAAAAGTGAAAATGCTGCCCCCTATACCTTAAGAAGTTAACTTCTTGCGGCGAGACATCCCGGAATCGGGATCATGAATACAGCCTCAAGCTCATTACCATAACGCAACGTTAACTATTCATGAAAATCGCAAATGAAATGAAATCAATATGCTAGCTCTCAAGCTTAGCCTTTTGTTAACAACACTGTCATCTCAGATTTTCAAAAATATGCTTCTCAACCATAGCAAAACTAGCATTTGTGTAACAGTATTGATAGCTATTGATAGCTAGCATTAGCATTTAGCATTAGCATTCAGCAGGCAACATTTTCACAAAAACCAGAAAACCATTCAAATAAAATCATTTACCTTTGAAGAACTTTGGATGTTTTCAATGAGGAGACTCTCAGTTAGATAGCAAATGTTCAGTTTTTCCTGAAAGATTATTTGTGTAGGAGAAATCGGTCCGTTTTCTGCGTCATGTTTGGCTACCAAAAAACCCAGAAAATTCAGTTATAAAAACGCCGAACTTTTTCCAAAATAACTCCATAATATCGACTGAAACATGGCAAACGTTGTTTAGAGTCAATCCTCAACGTGTTTTTCTACATATCTCTTCAAAGATATATCGTTCGTGGAAGTGTGCTTTCCCCTCTGTATCCCATGGGAAAATGCTTGCAGCTGAAAATTACGCACCAATTTAGACAAAGGACACCAGGCGGACCCCTGGCAAATGTAGTCTCTTATGGCCAATCTTCCAATGATATGCCTACAAATACGTCACAATGCTGCAGACACCTTGGACGAACGGCAGAGAGCATAGGCTCCTTCATGGCACATTCACAGCCATATAAAGAGACGATGGAAAAAGAGAGCCTCAAAAATTGTGCTCATTTCCTGTTTGAGGTTTCATCTTGGTTTCGCCTGTAGCATGAGTTCTGTGGCACTCACAGATAATATCTTTGCAGTTTTGAAAACGTCAGAGTGTTTTCTTTCCAAAGCTGCCAATTATATGCATAGTCGAGCATCGTTTTTTTATCCAATAATGAAATAGCGCCCCCATAGCTTCAACTGGTTAAGAGTTGCAGGCATTTCAGTCGGTGTGGTAGCTGATGTGTATAGTGTTGAGTCATCCACATACATTGTCACACTGGCCTTACTCAAAGCCAGTGGTCTGTCGTTAGTAAAGATTGAAAAAAGAAAGGGGACTAAACAGCTACCCTGGGGGATTCCTGCTTCTACCTGGATTATGTTTCAGAGGCTTCCATTAAAGAACACCCTCTGTTCTGTTAGACAAGTAACTCTTCATCCACATTATAGCAGGGGGTGTAAAGCCATAACACATACATTTTTCCAAGAGCAGAATATGATCGATAATGTCAAAAGCTGCATTGAAGTCTAACAAGACAGCCCAAACAATCATTTTATCATTAATTTTTCTGAGGCATTCAGACATTTGTGTAAGTGCCATGCTTGTTGAGTGTCTTTCCCTATATGTGTGCTGAAAGTTGTGGCAAATAGGAGAGGCAATATCGTCTGCTATTATCCTCAGTAATTTTCCATCCAAGTTGTCAGACCCCAGTGGCTTGTCATTGTTGATAACACAACAATCATTTTTTCACCTCTTCCACACTCACTTTACAGTATTTCAAAAGTACAATTCTTGTCTTTCATAATTTGGTCAAGTAGACTTAGATGTGTAGTGTCAACTTTTGTTGCTAGCATGTCATCCCTACATTTGCTTATCTTGCCAATGAAAAAGTAATTCAAGTAGTTGGCAATATCAGTGGGTTTTGTGATAAATGAGCAATCTGATTCAACGAATGATGGAGCTGAGTTGGCTTTTTCCCCCAATATTTCATTTAAGGTGCTCCAAAGCTTTTTACTATCATTTACCTTTGTTTCATAGTATAGATGGATGGATGGCGGCATTCACGCAAAACTGAATGCGCGATCCACCGCATTTTACCATGGAAAGTGGCCTGAAAATATAGCTGAATATAAACTGTGTAGTTATTCCCTCCACAAGGCAGTCAAACAAGCGAAATGCCGATACAGGGACAAGGTGGAGTAGCAATTCAACGGCTCAGACACGAGACATATGTGGCAGGTTCTACAGGAAATCACAGACTACAAAAATAAAAACAGCCAAGTCACGGACACCGGCGTCACACTTCCAGACAAACTAAACACCTTCTTTGCCTGCTTTGAGGATAATACAGTGCCACCGTCGCGGCTCTCTAACAAGGACTGCGCCCCATCCCCATCTTCATCTCCGTGCCGATGTGAGTAAAACATTAAAAAGTGTAAACACTCGCAAGGCTGCTGGCCCAGACAGCATCCCTAGCCGTATCCTCAGAGCATGCGCAGACCTGCTGGCTGGTGTGTTTATGGACATATTCAATATTCATATTCCCCGCATGCTTCAAGATGGCTACCATTCCTCCTGTACCCAAGAAGGAAAGATAACTGAACTAAATGACTACCGCCACATAGCACTCACTTTTGTCATCATGAAGTACTTTGAGAGGCTAGTCAAGGATCATATCACCTCCATCTTACCATCCTAGACCCACTTCATTTTACATACCACCCCAACAGGTTCACAGATGACACAATCGCCATCACACTGCACACTGCCCTGTCCCATCTGGACAAAAATAATACCTATATAATGTTCATTGACTACAGCTCAGCATTGAACACCATAGTACCCTCCAAGCTCATCATCAAGCTGGAGGCCCAGGGTCTCAACCCCGCCCTGTCCAATTGGGTCCTGGACTTTGACAGGCCGCCCCCAGGTGGTGAAGGTAGGAAACAACATCTCCACTCCACAGACTCTCAACACAGGGGCCCCAGCCCTCTCATGTACTCCCCCACGACTGCATGTACACGCACACCTCCAACTCCATCATCAAGTTTGCAGACAACACAATAGTAGTGGGCTTGATCACCAACAACGACGAGACAGCCTACAGAGAGGTGGTGAGGGCACTCGGAGTGTGGTGTCAGGAAAGCAAACTCTCACTCAACATCAACTAAAAGGAGATGATTGTGGACTTCAGGAAACAGCAGAGGGAACACCCCCATATCCACATCAAAGGGACAGCAGTGGAGAATGTGGAAAGTTAAGTTCCTAGGTGTACACGTCACAGACAAACTGAAATAGTCTGCCCACACAGACAAGCATGGTGAAGAAGGCGCAAGAGCGCCTCATCAACCTCAGGAGGCTGAAGAAATTTGGCTTGTAACCCAAAACCCTGACAAACTCTTACAGATGCACAATCGAGAGCATCCTGTCAGGCTGTATCACAGCCTGGTACGGCAACTGCAATGTCCTCATCCCACAAAGCTATTAGAGGGTGGTTCGGTCTGCACAACACATCACCGGGGTCAAACTACTTGCCCCCCATGACACCTTCAGCACCTGACGTCACAGGAAGGCCAAAAAGTTAATCAAGGATATCAACGACCCGAGGCACTACCTGTTCACACTGCTATCATCCAGAAGGCGAGGTCAGTACAGGTGCATCAAAGCTGGGACCGAGAAATTGAAAAACAGCTTCTATCTCATGGCCATCAGACTGCTAAACAGCAATCGCTAACACAGAGAGGCTGCTGCCTATATTGAGACCCAATCCCTGGACACATTAATAAATCGATCACTAGTCACTTTAAACAATGCTACTTTAATCATGTTTACATATCTGACATTACTCATATCTCATATGTATATACTGTATTTTATACCATCTATTGCTGCCACATCTGCTCCTGCAACGCCCTCTACTGCTCATCCTGTGTCTCCTTGACCTGCCGCCACTCCCCCAGTACACCCTCCCTCGCTCTCTCTGTGTGTGATTGTATGGGCGGAAACAGTGTGCTGGAGTCAGAGCAGATCCACACCAGCTGCAACATGTTCCATAATCAAGACCTCTGCAAATACTCAGTTCTGCCACTTCCACACTGCCAGATCGTAATCTATGCTCAGTCAGTCTACGTTCCTAGCCGGTTGTTACTATTCAGACCCTGTTATCCGTTTGTGCCTGTTTCTCCTTGCCTGACGCTGTTTTCCTCTTTGCTACAGTTCTGCCCGCTCTGACTCTGGTCCCTGTCTCCAGTCCACGTCTCGTCATCCTGCTACTCTGTCCTGGATTCCCCACTCTGCTACTCCCTTGGATTCCCCACCTGCTTACCCTGTCTCAACCACCCTCGATCCAAACTCAGCACCTGGTTTCCAGCAACCCACCCGAGCTTCCCCTGATCTGCACTCCATCTCCCCCTGCGTTTCAATAAATACATTGATTACTTCATCCGTCTCCTCGCCTGAGTCTGCTCTTTGATTCCCCTGTTCCACTCCGCGTAACAATTGCACATTTGCCTATGCTTCTTGGCCATCGCTCATCCATATAAGTCTATGTACATATTCTCATTCATATGTTTAGATTTGTGTGTATTAGGTAGTTGTTGTGGAATTATTAGATTACATGTTAGATATTACGGCACTATCGGAACTAGAAGCACAAGCATTTCGCTTCACTCGCATTAACATCTGCAAACCATGTGTATGTGACCAATAACATTTGATTTGATTTAGTTTCGTTTTATTTTATTTAATCACATGATTTCTTAATTTGCAGTAAGTTTGCCAATCCGTTGGGCTGCCAGACTAATGAGCCATTCCTTTTGCCTCATCCCTCTCAACCATTCAATTTTTAAATTCCTCATCAATCAAAGGAAATTTAGCAGTTTTTACACTTATTTTCTCAACCTGTTTTAGAGACTGGTTTTTGTTGAGTATTTCGGGTTACTGACGTGCCCAAAGTAAACTGCCTGTTACTCAGGCCCAGAAGCTAGGATATGCATATACTTGGTAGCATTGGATAGAAAACACTCTGTCTCTAAAACTGTTACAATAATGTCTGTGAGTATAAGAGAACTGATATGGCTGGCAAAAACCAGAGGAAAATCCATCCGGAAATGTTTTGTTTTAGGTCACAGGCCATTTCAGTGCAAGCCTATGGGAAATACAAATAGATAGGACCCAGATTGCAGGTCCTATGGATTCCACTAGATGTCAACAATCTTTAGAAAGGGTTTCTGGCTTGTTTTTTGAAAAATGAGCAAGTAGTTGGAAAAACTACAAGGTGTCTCTCATTAGAAAAGTAGTCTTGTTGGCGTGTGAATGAGGTGTGCGCTCTTTGTTATTTATCTTCCTTATTGAACATACTATTCTCCGTCTTAAATATTATAATTTATTTAGATATTAGAGTACCTGAGGATTAATTAGAAACATCGTTTGACTTGTTTGGGCGAACTGTACCAGTAACTTTTTGGATTCGTTTGCATACATGTTGAACGACTGAGATCATTGGCGCCAACTAAACAGAATGTTTGAATATAAAGAAGGACATTATTGATCAAAACAACCATTCATTGTGTAGCTGGGACCCTTGGGATTGCAATCAGAGGAAGATCTTCAAAGGTAAGTGATTTATTTCATCGCTATTTGCTGGTGCTGGTTGAAAAAGTATTTGATGTGAGGCGCTGTCCTCAGATAATCACATGGTATGCTTTCGCTGTAAAGCCTTTTTGAAATCTGACAACCCGGTTGGATTAACAAGAAGTTCAGTTTTTAAATGATGTATGACACTTATATTTTCATGAATTTTTAATATTACGATTTTTGTATTTTGAATTTCGTGCTCTGCAATTTCACCAGATGTTGTCGTAGGTGTTTAATAAATGTGTAAAGTGCAGCTTCTGGTTGCTCCTCATTACACACCACAGACCAGCAAATATGATTTACATCAACATATGAATCACTACAAAACTTATTGTATGACCTCTTATACACTATATTAGGCCCAGCCTTTGGAACTTTGGTTTTCCCAGATATGGCTACTATATTGTGATCACTACATCCTATGGATTTGGATACTGCTTTAAAGCACATTTCTGCAGCATTAGTAAAGATGTGATCAATACATGTTGATGATTTAGTTCCTGTGCTGTTTGTAACTACCCTGGTAGTTTGACTTACAACCTGAACCAGGTTGCAGGCAGTGGTTACAGTTTGCATTTTTCTTGAGTGGGCAGCTTGATGAGAGCCTGTCAATATTTAAAATCACCCAGAAAATATACTTCTCTGTTGATATCACATAGATTATCAAGAATTTCACACATATTATCCAGATACTGACTGTTAGCACCTGGTGGTCTATAGCAGCTTCCCACAAGAATGGGCTTTAGGTGAGCCAGATGAACCAGTAGCCATATTACTTCTTATAACAGTATTTAACATGATATCTTCTCTAGGCTTTACAGGAATGTGGTTCTATATATAGACCGCAACACCACCCCCGTCTGTAAATGTTATAACCATGCATTGCTACCACTGTATAAAAGGTATTATCTAAGTGAGTTTCAGAGATCAGAATATGAATGTCAAATTATTGACTTCATGGACCTTGTTTCTCAGGTTGCATATGTTAATATGAGCAGTTTTAGATATTTTCTGGGTTGCTTGATTAAAAACCATGCTTTACTGGGAAGCTTATCAGAAGTAGACTTGATAGTGCAGGGTGAGCTGCACAAAGTGGTCTTCCTACTAGGGCACACCACCTCAGTGCTAACAGTGTAACTCTGGGACCCTTGGAATTGCAAACAGAGGAAGATCTTCAAAGGTAATACTCCTTGGAGGGCTACCACTTTTCGGATCTAGGTAAACTCTGCTTGGTCCATGTGGAGGCATAAGCTTGCTGTGATGTGGTAAGGTTGGACCCAGGTGCAGAGAAGAGACCAGACAAGGAATTAGTGGTTAACGTTTTTTTGGAATAGGGGACAGCATTTTCACTTTTGGATGAATAGCGTGCCCAGAGTGAACTGCCTCCTACTCTGTCCCAGATGCTAATATATGCATATTTGTATTAGTATTGGATTGAAAACACTCTGAAGTTTCTAAAAATGTTTGAATGATGTCTGTGAGTATAACAGAACTCATATGGCAGGCGAAAACCTGAGAAAAATCCAACCAGGAGGTGGGACATCTGAGGTTTGTAGTTTTTCAAAGCTTGGCCTACTGAATACACATTGAGATATGGATGAGGTTGCATTTCCTAGCGCTTCCACTAGATGTCAACCGTCTTTTGAAACTTGAATGAAGAATCTACTATAAAGGAGGGGCTCATGAGACCTCTTTGAGTCAGTGGTCTGGCAGAGAGCCTTGGTCTCTTGACACGCGCTCCCGACAGGGTTACCTCGCGTCCCAGTGCTTTTTCTGAAGACAAAGGAATTCTCCGGTTGGAACATTATTGATGTTTTATGTTAAAAACATCCTAACGATTGATTCCATACATTGTTTGACATGTTTCTAAAGGATCTTTTCGAGTTTTGTCTGGATGAAGTGCCTGCGCCTCATGAAGATGGATTACTGGGCTCAACACGCTAACAACAAGTGGCTATTTGGACATAAATGATGGAACTTTATGGAACAAATCAGTCATTAATTGTCAGAGTGCCTTCTGATGAAGATCATCAAAGATAAGTGAATATTTATGGTGATGTTTCTAACTTTTTTGATTCCAAAATGGCGGATATTCCTCTGGCTGTTTTGGGCATCAAAACGTTTTTTCGAAATCTGACACAGCGGTTGCATTAACCTGTTGGTACTAGGGGGCAGTATTTTCATTTTTGGAAAAATAACTTTCCCAAATTGAATGGGATATTTTGTCAGGACAAGATGCTAGAATATGCATATAAATAGAAAACACTCTAAAGTTTTCAAAACTGTAAAAATATTGTCTGTGAGTATAACAGAACTGATGTTACAGGCGAAAGCCTGGGAAAAATCCAATCCGGAAGTGACTCATCTTTTGAAAGCCCTGCGTTCCGATGCATCCCTATTGAGCTGTGAATGCCCTATCAACCAGATTACGCTTTCTACGTATTCCCCAAGGTGTCTACAGCATTGTGACGTAGTTTTACGCATTTATGTTGAAGAATACCTGTAGGCGGCTTCATTGCGCAAGTGGTCACCTGATGCTGATATTATGGAGCTAATTTTGAATATTTTTCGGTGTTGTCGTGACCGCAATTTTCGGTCGATTTCTCAGCCAAACGTGAAGAACAAACGGAGCTATTTCGCCTACAAAAATTATATTTTGGGAAAAAATGAACTTTGGCTATCTACCTGGGAGTCTCGTGAGTGAAAACATCCGAAGTTCATCAAAGGTAAACGATTTAATTAGATTTCTTTTCTGATTTTCGTGACAAGGTTGCCTGCTGCTAGCAAGGGGCATAATGCTATGCTAGGCTATCGATAAACTTACATAAATGCTTGTCTAGCTTTGGCTGTAAAGCATATTTTGAAAATCTGAGATGACAGGGTGATTAACAAAAGGCTAAGCTGTGTTCCAATATATTTCACTTGTGATTTTCATGAATAGGAATATTTTCTAGGAAGATTTATGTCCGTTGCATTATGCTAATTAGTGTCAGATGATGACAACGGTCCCGTTCACGGGATGGGGTGTCACTAGAGGTTAAGGAGAAGTCTATCTTTAATTCTGTGAATAGCACTAGTATCTTTTATCAATGTTTATTATGAATATTTCTGCAAAATCACCGGATGTTTTGGAATCAAGATGTTTATCTTTCATTTGCTGTATTGGACTTGTTAATGTGTGAAAGTTACATTGCCTTTTCAGCGGAATGTTGTCGAAAGGTTAAGGATAATACTTTACTGAGATATGGTGGCCGGAGAATCACAGTACACTTGAAAAACAACAAACACTAAGTCTCAAACTCACTCAGGAAACAAACGGTCACACAGTAAACAATTTCAACTTCTGCAAAGGACCACAGAAAACACACCTCTTTTAACAGGGTTAAGACACATCTGAGTCCAATAAATGTCTCTTGGGCGGTCTCTACCGCCCTCTGGTACCAGGAGGAATCATGACACCTCAAGCCCCAAAGGGAGGACCACAGTCTGGCTACAAGTGATAACTAGACTATCAGTGCTCAGAGGAGGGACGGGGATACAGTGGCTGCATGGAGAGAGAACATTTAGCAGCTGCACAACATATTGAGGAGAACATGGCTCCCCCAGTAAAATCCATCTGCTCCATTTGTGGGATCGAGCCAGAAAGAATATGCACTGACTGTGGGACTTAGAAAATATTTTGCTCTGACTGTGTGGTAGCCACCCATAAATAAAAGAACATTGTCCACTACCTGGAGATCTGGCAGGTAATTATATTTTACAATGTTAGATCATGTGCCCAATTGACATTAAAAATTCTTAGGGCTGAAATCCCGTTAACGGGATCGATATGACAACAGCCAGTGAAAGTGCAGGGTGCCAAATTCAAAACAACAGAAACCTCATACTTTAAATTCCTCAAACATACAAGTATCTTATACCGTTTTAAGGGTAATCTTGTTGTTAATCCCACCACAGTGTCCGATTTCAAATAGGCTTTACGGTAGGAACTGCAAGAAGGTCCCTTAGAAATCTGGATTCCCAATGAAATCACCATTGAAAAGAGTGACCACAAAAATCTGAGTTTGTCCTCGGGGTTTTGCCTGCTAAATCAATTCTGTTATACTCACAGACATGATTCAAACAGTTTTAGAAACGTCAGAGTGTTTTCTATCCAAATCTACTAATAATATGCATATCTTATCTTCTGGGGATGAGTAGCAGGCAATTGAATTTGGGCATGCATTTCATCCGGACGTGAAAATACTGCCCCTGTCACCAAGAAGTTAATCCAGCCACAGTGTCTGATTTCAAAAAGGCTTTACGGCGAAAGCACACCTTGCGATTATGTTAGGTCAGCTCCTAACCACAGAAAACCATACAGCCATTTTCCAAAGAAGGAGAGGTGTCACAAAAGACAGAAATAGCGTTAAAATGAATCACTAACCTTTGATGATCTTCACCGGATGGCACTCCCAGGACTCCATGTTGGACAATAAATGTGTGTTTTGTTCGATAAAGATCATCTATTCATAGGATTAAAGATAAACTTCTCTTTAATGCAACTGCTGTGTCAGATTTCAAAAAAACTTTACGGTAAAAGCACACCATGAAATTATCTTAGGTCAGTGCCTAGCCACAGAAAAACATACAGCCATTTTCCAACCAAGGAGAGGTGTCACAAAAGTCAGAAATAGCATTATAAATATTTACTTACCTTTAATGATCTTCATCGGAATGCACTCCCTGGAATCCCAGTTCCACAATAAATGTTTGTTTTGTCCATCATTTATGTCCAAATACCTCCTTTTTGTTCGCGCGTTTAGTTCAGAAATCCAAATTCACAAGGCGCGGGCACTTAGTCCAGACGAAAAGTAAAAACAGTTCCATTACAGTTTGTAGTAACATGTCAAACAATGTATATAATCAATCTTTAGGATGTTTTTATCATAAATCTTCAATAATATTCCAACCGGACAATTCCTTCTTTAGGTATGAAAGGGAACGAAGCTCGCTCTCACGGCCGCATGCGTGACTAAACTAATGGCATCCTGCCAGACCCCTGATTCAAACAACTCTTATTCGCTCCCCCTTCATAGTTGAAGCCTGAAACAATGTTCTAGAGACTGTTGACATCGAGTGGAAGCCTTAGGAAATGCAATATGACCCCATAGACACTGTATATTTGTCACGCTCTGACCTTTAATATCTCTGTTTTCTTTATATTTTGGTTAGGTCAGGGTGTGACGAGGGTGGGTATGCTAGTTTTTGTAATGTCTAGGGTTTTTGTATGTCTAGGGTTTTTGTATGTCTAGGGGTTTTGTAGATCTAGGTATTTATATGTCTATGGTGGCCTGATATGGTTCCCAAACAGAGGCAGCTGTTTATCATTGTCTCTGATTGGGGATTATATTTAGGTGGCCATTTTCCCTTTTGTGTTTGTGGGTTCTTATTCTATGTTTAGTTGCCTGTCTGCACTATTCGTATAGCTTCACGTTTAGTTTGTTTTGTTGTTTTGTTGGTTTGTTCAGTGTTCTTTCTTTAATAAAAGAAGAATGTACATATACCACGCTGCGCCTTGTCTCCTCCTTACAACGGACGTGACAATATTGGATAGGCAATCACTTGAAAACTACAAACCTCAGATTTCCCACTTTCTGGTTGGATTTTGTCTCAGGTTTTTGCCTGCCATATGAGTTCTGTTATACTCACAGACATCATTAAAACAGTTTTAGAAACTTCGGAGTGTTTTCTATCCAAATCTAATTATATGCATATTTTTGCTTCTGGGCCTCAATACTCAATACTGCCCCCCAGTCCCAAAGTTGTTAAAGCGTTGAAAGTGTGGAGACATTGGCTTGAGGGGGCTAAACACCCTTTTCTCATCTGGACTGACCACCGCAACCTGGAGTACATCCGGGCAGCGAGGAGACTGAATCCTCTTCAGGCAAGGTGGGCCATGTTCTTTACCCATTTTGTGTTTACCCTACAGACCAGGTTCCCAGAATAAGAAAGCAGACGCACTATCCCGGCTGTATGACACAGAGGAGCAGCCCGTGGATCAGACTCCCATACTCCCGGCCTCCCGACTGGTAGCGCCGGTCGTGTGGGATCTGGATGCGGACATTGAGCAGGCGTTGCATGCAGAATCCGCTCCCCTCCATTGTCCCATTGGGTGTATGTACGTTCCGTCTGCTGTCCATGAGCAGTTGATCTCTTGGGTCCACACGTCTTCCTCCTCTGGTCATCCGGGGATTGGTGGGACGGTGCGCTGTCTGACTGGGAAGTACTGGTAGCCCACTTTGGCTAAGGACGTGAGGGTTTAGGTCTCCTCCTGTTCAGTGTGTGCCCAGTGTAAGGCTCCGAGACACCTGCCCAGAGGTAAGTTACATCCCTTACCCATCCCACAACGACCTTGGTCACATCTGTCAGTGGATTTCCTAACGGATCTTGTCCTGTCGTCTCATCCCTCTGCCTGGTCTCCCTAAGGCCCTACAGACTGTGGATGCCCTGTTTACACACGTCTTCCGTCACTACGGGGTGCCTGAGGATATAGTGTCGGATCGGGGTCCCCAGTTCACGTCAAGAGTTTGGAAGGCATTCATGGAATGTCTGGGGGTCTCGATTAGCCTTACCTCAGGTTTTCACCCCGAGAGAAACAGGCAGGTAGAGAGAGTCAACTAGGATGTGGCCAGGTTTCTGTGGTCCTATTGCCAGGACCTGCCGGGAGAGTGGGCAGCGTTTGTGCCCTGGGCCGAGATGGCACAGAACTCGCTTCGCCACTCCTCCACTAACCTCTCCCCCTTTCAGTGTGTATTGGGGTACCAGCCGGTTCTGGCACCGTGGCATCAGGGTCAGACCGAGACTCCTACGGTGGACGACTGGTTTAGGCATGCAGAGGAGACATGGGAGACCGCCCGTGTCCATCTCCAGCGAGCTGCGCGTCGCCAGAAAGCCAGCGCGGACTGTCACCGCAGTGAGACCCCGGGGTTCGCAGACCGGGTCTGGCTCTCGACCCGTCACCTGCCCCTCCGCCTGCCCTGCCGGAAGCTGTGTCCGCTGTTTTTGGGGCCATTTAAAGTCCTGAGGAGGGTGAACGAGGTATGCTATAGATTACAGCTTCCCTCTGATTATCGTATTAACCCCTCGTTCCATGTGTCTCTTCAGGCCGGTGGTGGCTGGTCCTCTCAGGAATCTGAGGTGCGGGAGGTCCCTCCGCCCCTTTGGAGATCGATTGAGCCCCGGCAAACATAGTTTGTTCCATCCTGGATTCGGGCGTCAGGTGGGGGGCCTTCAGTACCTCGTGGAGTGGGAGTGATACGGGCCGGAGGAGAGGTGCTGGGTTCCGGTTGCAGATGTTTTGGATCCTGAACTACTGCAGGAGTTTCTGTTATGCAGGTGAGTGAGGACCCAACAGCGATTCAACAGAAACAGAGTCTTTTAATGTCCAAACAGGGAAAACATAAATCCTCAATCTTTACAGGAGATGTCCAAACAGGGAAAACATAAATCCTCTATCTTTGCAGGAGAGTCCTCCTTCTAGTAGTAGAGGAGAATTGCAGGGCTAGCGGCAACAGACTGCAGGTCCCTCTGGGTAGGCGCGGGCCGTAGAGGACAGAGACACCTGCTCACACGCAGCATCTGATGAAGAGGCAGATAGGATGACAGGACGGGACAAGGGCAAAGCAAACAAGAATCCGACAAGGACAGAAGCAGAAACAGAGAGAGAAATAGAGACTTAATCAGAGGGCAAAAGAGGAGACAGGTGTGAGAGAGTAAACGAGGTCGTTAGGAGAATGGGGAACAGCTGGGAGCAGGAACGGAACGATAGAGAGAGAGAGAGATAGTAACCTAATACGACCAGCAGGGGGAAACGAAGAGAAGAGAAAGCACAGGGACAAGACATAACATGACAATACATGACAGTTTCACCGTCGCCGGCCGGATCACCCTGCGCCTCGTCCTCAGGTCGTCTCGAGGCCGGTGTCGGCGAGTCGCTGGAGCCGCTCGTCAAGGGGGGGGGGTACTGTCACTCCTCTCCTTGTTCGGGCGGCGTTAGGCGATTGACGTCACCGGCTTTCTAGCCATCGCTGCTCCATTTTTCATATATCCATTTGTCTTGTCTTGTTTCCATACACAACTGGTTTTCATTTCCCCAATCAATCTACTTGTATTTAACCCTGTTTCCCATCATGTTTTGTGTGTAATTGTTTCATGTTCTTGTGGTGTTTTATTACGCACTTTACTTTTGTTATGATCCGTGTTTTGAGCGCATTTGATTTATGTTGTGCTCTCGTTATGGAACTAAAATAAAAGTGAGCCTGTTTACATCACACTATTCTCCTGCACTTGACTTCGCCTCTTATACACTCGCTGGCAACTACGCACTTCTGCCACCATCATTACGCACACCTGCTTCCCTCGTCACACATATCAGCGATTTATTGGACTCACCTGGACTCAATCACCTATGTCTTTCCTCCCCTATGTCTGTCTGTTCCCCAGCTCTGTTCCCTGCTTCTGCATTTCTTGTAATTTGCCTGTATTACCCGGTTCTGACACTGTTCCTGTCCTGTTCTATGTCTGTTCTAATTAAATGTTCACCTCTCCGTACCTGCTTCTCATCTCCAAGTGTCGGTTCTTAAACTATTGTTGTTTTAAATCAACCTCTTCACCCTCATCATTCAGTTGGGAGTAATTTAAATGTCATTGTGAAGTGCACAATTATTGCCCATTCATCCATAGAGTGGGGCAAAAAGTCTTTAGTCAGCCACCAAATGTGCAAGTTCTCCCACGTAAAAGATGAGAGAGGCCTGTAATTTTCATCAAAGGTACACTTCAACTATGACAGACAAAATGAGAAAAAAATCCAGAAAATCACATTGTAGGATTTTTATGAATTCATTTGCAAATTATGGTGGAAAACAAGTATTTGGTCAATAACAAAGTTTATCTCAATACTTTGTTATATACCCTTTGTTGGCAATGACAGAGGGCAAAAGTTTTCTGTAAGTCTTCACAAGTTTTCACACACTGTTGCTGGTATTTTGGCCCATTCCTCCATGCAGATCTCCTCTAGAGCAGTGATGTTTTGGGGCTGTTGCTGGGCAACACGGATTTTCAACTCCTCCAAAGATTTTCTATGGGGTTGAGATCTGGAGACTGGCTAGGCCACTCCAGGACCTTGAAATGCTTCTTACGAAGCCATTCCTTCGTTGCCCGGGCGGTATGTTTGGGATCATTGTCATGCTGGACATGGCCCCATAAATTCCTTCCTTCGTTCTTTGGATGCAACTCAGCATTCTTTGTCCTCCAAACACGACGAGTTTAGTTTTTACCAAAAAGTTATATTTTGGTTTCATCTACCCATATGACATTCTCCCAATCTTCTCTGGATCATCCAAATGCTCTCTAGCAAACATCAGACGGGCCTGGACATGTACTGGCTTAAGCAGGGGGACACGTCTGGCACTGCAGGATTTGAGTCCCTGGTGGTGTAGTGTGCTACTGATGGTAGGCTTTGTTACTTTGGTCCCAGCTCTCTGCAGGTCATTCACTAGGTCCCCCCGTGTGGTTCTGAGATTTTTGCTCACTGTTCTTGTGATCATTTTGATCCCACGGGGTGAGATCTTGTGTGGAGCCCCAGATCGAGGGAGATTATCAGTGGTCTTGTATGTCTTCCATTTCCTAATAATTGCTCCCACAGTTGATTTCTTCAAACCAAGCTGCTTACCTATTACAGATTCAGTCTTCCCAGCCTGGTGCAGGTCTACAATTTTGTTTCTGGTGTCCTTTGACAGCTCTTTGGTCTTGGCCATAGTGGAGTTTGGAGTGTGACTGTTTGAGGTTGTGGACAGGTGTCTTTTATACTGATAACAAATTCAAACAGGTGCCATTAATACAGGTAACGAGTGGAGGACAGAGGAGCCTCTTAAAGAAGAGGTTACAGGTCTGTGAGAGCCAGAAATCTTGCTTGTTTGTAGGTGACCAAATACTTATTTTCCACCATAATTTGCAAATAAATTCATAAAAAATCCTACAATGTGATTTTCTGTACCTATGATGAAAATTACAGGCCTCTCTCATCTTCTTAAGTGGGAGAACTTGCACAATTGGTGGCTGACTAAATATTTTTTTGCCCCACTGTATGTTACACTTAGGTGACAGCTGTTTTGCCATACAATAATGGTTTACATACACAGAGAACAAGTGTAAAATATTACATTTGAAGGTCACTCTACTAAGGACATGGACTAATAAAGGATGCACGACCTGAGCTCTAGGAACATGCCTCAGGAATATCTGTCCTGATGACTCCTGGCTGTCCCTGTCCCCAGTCCAACTGGTCATGCTGTTGATCCAGTCTCTGCTGTTTTTGTCTGCTGCGGCTATGGGACGCGGACCTGCTCAGGGATAACCGAAAGTGCTACCTTGTCCCAGACCTTCTGTTTGATCCTGTCTCTCTCTACCGGACCCACTATCTCAACCTCTAAATTCTCAGCTATGAAGAGCCAACTGGCATTTACTCCTGAGCTGCTGAACTATTGCACCCTCTACAACAACTGTGATTATTATTTGACCCTGTCGGTCATCTATGAGCATTTAAATGTCTTGAAGAATGATCTGGCCTAAATGGCTGTACCTTTTTTATAATCTCCACCAGCACAGCTAGAAGAAGAATGGCAATCCTTCAGAGCCTGGCTCTGGGTTTCTTCCTAGGTTCCTGCCTTTCTAGGGAGTTTTTCCTAGTCACTGTGCTTGTACATCTGCATTGCTTGCTCTTCTGTGTTTTAGGCTGGGTATCTCTATAAGCACATTGTGACAACTGCTGATGTAAAAGGGGCTTTATAAAATACATTTGATTGATTGCTTGTATATGCTTGTATTCATGTCAGTAACTCTAAATACGACATTGAGTTATCTTACATTTCCTCAATAGGAGGAAAAGTGTGTAGCAGAACAACTGATTGCCCACCTCAACAACAGCCCCTTCACATTACACTCCATGCAGTTTGGCTTCAGAGCGAAACACTCCACAGAAACGGCCAACTGCTTTCTTCTGGAAAATGTGAAGTCCAAGATGGACAAAGGGGGTGCTGTTGGGGCTGTGTTTCTGGACCTAAGGAAGGCTTTTGATACTGTTAACCATGAGATTCTCATCACAAAATTGTCCAAGTTCAACTTTTCCCCTGATGCCTTGAGATGGATGAAATCATACCTTGAAGGCAGAACTCAGTGTGTCAGAGTGAGCAATGAGCTGTCGCCCACTCGTAGCTATGATGTGGGCGTGCCCCAAGGGTCAATACTGGGGCCCCTCCTGTTCAGCCTGTACATTAATGATCTGCCTTCTGTCTGTACTGGGTCTGAAGTTCAAATGTATGCAGATGATACAGTGATATATGTGCATGCAAAGAGAAAACAACAAGCTGCACAAGAACTCACTACTGTAATGGTCCAGGTTACAAAGTGGCTCAGTGACTCGTGTTTGCATCTCAATGTGAAAAAAACTGTTTGCATGTTCTTCACAAAGAGGGCAACAGATGCTACTGAGCCAGATGTCTATGTGTCAGGGGAGAAGCTCCAGGTGGTATCCAATTTTAAGTACCTTGGCATCATACTTGATTCCAACCTCTCTTTTAAAAAGCATGTGAAAAAGGTAATTCAAATAACTAAATTCAATCTAGCTAATTTCCGATTTATACAAAATTGTTTAACTACAGAGGTAGCAAAACTGTACTTCAAATCTATGATACTCCCCACTTAACATACTGCTTGACTAGTTGGGCCCAAGCTTGCTGTACAACATTAAAACCTATTCAGTCTGTCTACAAACAGGCTCTCAAAGTGCTTGATAGGAAGCCCAATAGCCATCATAATTGTCACATCCTTAGAAAGCATGAGCTCTTGAGTTGGGAAAATCTTGTGCAATACACCGACGCATGTCTTGTATTCAAGATCCTTAATGGCCTGGCTCCCCCTCCACTCAATATTTTTGTTAAACAGAAAACCCAGACATATGGCAGCAGATCCACAAGGTCTGCCATGAGAGGTGACTGTATAGTTCCCCTAAGGAAAAGCACCTTTAGTAAATCTGCATTCTCTGTGAGAGCTTCCCATGTCTGGAATACACTGCCATCAGACACACATAACTGCACCACATATCACACTTTCACAAAATGCTTGAAGACCTGGCTGAAGGTCAATCAGATTTGTGAACATGGTCCCTAGCTGTGTGTTGCCGCTTTCCATGTTGTCTGTTGTCTGTAGCTTGTGAGGTGTGGAAACACTTTGTTGCTTTTATGAATTTTGTCTTGCTGCTTTTTGTTCTATGTTGCTCTGTCTGTATGCTATGTCTTGCTTGTCCTATGTTGCTATGTCTTGCTTGTTCTATGGTGCTATTGTCTATATTGTAATTGTTTTTAATAACCTGCCCAGGGACTGCGGTTGAAAATTAGCCGGCTGGCTAAAACCGGCACTTTTACTGAAACGTTGATTAATGTGCACTGTCCCTGTAAAAATAAAATAAACTAAACTAAACTAGGACGTTGTACCTTAAGCCAACACTTTTTCCTGGTCTTTCCTTCTGGGGACAGAGGGCTTCAGGTTTAGGAATGGAGTACCTAGATAACTGTAATATTAACAATAATTAGTTCCCACATTTAGAAATTAAATTATATCTGGTTTTCCAAGCTTTAGGAATCTTTCCTACGACTAATGTTTGATTGAAGATGTACGCCACTGCACTAGCGTTGACAGGTGCTGCACACTTGAGTAAATATGGCTCCAGATTGTCAGTGCCTAACAATTTGTTAGAATCTATAGCAGCTAGTGCAGATAAGACCTCATCTTCTGTGACTTTTGGAAATTAAAAACCGGCTTACTGTTTTCCACATCAGCTGAAGGCCGAGGGGCTGAAACAATAGACCGTTCAGGATCATGTTGGCCATTTTCTCTTTCAAAAAGAAACTAGCAGAAATAAATTGCTTATTAAAAATATCACAAATTTCAGTTCGGTCACTGATGATCCCAGATTCCAAAGAAAGCCCAATTTGGTAAAATACCAAGTCCATATTATGGCAAGAATAGCTCAAATCAGCAAAGAGAAACGCCAGTCCGTCCTTACTTTAAGACATGAAGGTCAGTCAATATGGACAATTTCAAGAACTTCAAGTGCAGTCGCAGTCGCAAAAACCAACAAGCGCTACGATGAAACTGGCTCTCATGAGGAGATCCACAGGAATGGAAGACCCAGAGTTACCTCTGCTGGAGAGGATACGTTCATTAGAGTTACCATCCTCAGAAATTGCAGCCCAAATAAATGCTTCACAGAGTTCAAGTAACAGAAGTTAACTGTTCAGAGGAGATTGTGTGAATCAGGTCTTCATGGTCGAATTTCTGCAAAGAAACCACTACTAAATGACACCAATAATAATAAGAGACTAGTTTGGGCCAAGAAACACGAGGAATGGACATTAAACCGTGGAAATTTGTCCTTTGGTCTGGTGTCCAAATTGGAGAAATGTGTGTCTTAGTGAGACGCGGTGTGGGTGAACGGATGATTTTCGCATGTTTATTTCCCAACGTAAAGCATGGAGGAGGATATGTTATGATTTGGGAGTGCTTTGCTGGTGACAGTCTCTGTGATTTATTTAGAATTCAAGGCACACTTAACTGTTATGCAGGTGAGTGAGGACCCAAAAGCGGTTTAACAGAAACAGAGTCTTTTAATGTCCAAACACAGGGAAGACATAAATCCTCTTCAGATGTATCGGTTGACAAAATAGACAACCCGCAGAGAGGGCGACAAATAAATCATAAAGTCCTCTGATCTTTACAGGAGAGTCCCCTTCTAGCAGCAGAGGAGAATAGCAGGGTTAGCGGCAACAGACTGCTGGTCTCTCCGGGTAGGCGCGGGTTGTAGAGGACAGAGGTACCTGATCACACGTAGCATCTGATGAAGAGGCAGATTACGACAGGACGGGACAAGGGTGAAGCAAACGAGAATCTGACAAAGACAGAAGCAGAAACAGAGAGAGAAATAGAGACCTAATCAGAGGGAAAAAAGGGAACAGGTGGGAGAGAGTAAACGAGGTAGTTAGAGGAGATGAGGAACAGCTGGGGGAAGGAAAGGGAGATAAGGTAACCTAATACGACCAGCAGGGGGAAACGAAGTGAAGAGAAAGAACAGGAACAAGACATAATATGACAATACATGACAGTACCCCCCCACTCACCGAGCGCCTCCTGGCGCACTCGAGGAGGAAACCTGGCGGCAACGGAGGAAATCATCGATCAGCGAACGGTCCAGCACGTCCCGAGATGGAACCCAACTCCTTTCCTCAGGACCGTACCCCTCCCAATCCACTAGGTACTGATGACCACGGCCCCGAGGACGCATGTCCAAAATCTTACGGACCCTGTAGATAGGTGCGCCCTCCACAAGGATGGGGGGGAGACGAACGGGGCGCGAAGAAAGGGCTTAACACAGGAGACATGGAAGACCGGGTGGACGCGACGAAGATGTCGCGGAAGAAGAAGTCGCACTGCGACACGATTAATGACCTGAGAAATACGGAACGGACCAATGAACCGCGGGGTCAACTTGCGAGAAGCTGTCTTAAGGGGAAGGTTTTGAGTGGAGAGCCATACTCTCTGACCGCGACAATATCTAGGACTCTTAGTCCTACGCTTGTTAGCGGCTCTCACAGTCTGCGCCCTATAACGGCAAAGTGCAGACCTGACCCTCTTCCAGGTGCGCTCACAACGTTGGACAAAAGCCTGAGCGGAGGGGACGCTGGACTCGGCGAGCTGGGACGAGAACAGAGGAGGCTGGTACCCGAGGCTACTCTGAAAAGGAGATAGCCCGGTCGCAGACGAAGGAAGCGAGTTGTGAGCGTATTCTGCCCAGGGGAGCTGTTCTGCCCAAGACGCAGGGTTACGAAAAGAAAGACTGCATAAGATGCGACCAATAGTCTGATTGGCCCGTTCTGCTTGACCGTTAGACTGGGGGTGAAAACCGGAAGAGAGACTGACGGAAGCCCCAATCAAACGGCAAAACTCCCTCAAAATTGAGACGTGAATTGCGGACCCCTGTCCGAAACGGCGTCTGATGGAAGGCCATGAATTCTGAAAACATTCTCGCCGTCTCTTTAGCAGAAGGAAGCTTAGCGAGGGAATAAAATGAGCCGCCTTAGAGAACCTATCGACAACCGTTAGAATAACAGTCTTCCCGCTGACGAAGGCAGTCCGGTAATAAAGTCTAAGGCGATGTGAGACCACGGTCGAGAGGGAATGGAAGCGGTCTGAGACGGCCGGCAGGAGGGGAGTTACCGGACTTAGTCTGCGCGCAGTCCGAACAAGCAGCCACGAAACGACGCGTGTCACGCTCCTGAGTGGGCCACCAAAAACGCTGGCGAATAGAAGCAAGCGTACCCCGAACGCCGGGGTGGCCGGCTAACTTGGCAGAGTGAGCCCACTGAAGAACGGCCAGACGAGTAGGAACGGGAACGAAAAGAAGGTTCCTAGGACAAGCGCGCGGCGACGGAGTGTGGTGAGTGCTTGCTTTACCTGCCTCTCAATTCCCCAGACAGTCAACCCGACAACACGCCCCTCAGGGAGAATCCCCTCGGGGTCGGTGGAGGCTACTGAAGAACTGAAGAGACGGGATAAAGCATCAGGCTTGGTGTTCTTAGAGCCCGGACGATAAGAAATAACGAACTCGAAACGAGCGAAAAACAGCGCCCAACGAGCCTGACGCGCATGAAGTTGTTTGGCAGAACGGATGTACTCAAGGTTCCTATGGTCAGTCCAAACGACAAAAGGAACGGTCGCCCCCTCCAACCACTGTCGCCATTCGCCTAGGGCTAAGCGGATGGCGAGCAGTTCGCGGTTTCCCACATCATAGTTACGTTCCGACGGCGACAGGCGATGAGAAAAATACGCGCAAGGGTGGACCTTGTCGTCAGAATGGGAGCGCTGGGAAAGAATGGCTCCCACGCCCACCTCTGACGCGTCAACCTCGACAATGAACTGTCTAGAGACGTCAGGTGTAACAAGGATAGGTGCGGATGTAAAACGCTTCTTGAGGAGATCAAAAGCTCCCTGGGCAGAAACGGACCACTTAAAGCACGTCTTGACAGAAGTAAGGGCTGTGAGAGGAGCTGCCACCTGACCGAAATTACGGATGAAACGACGATAGAAATTCGCGAAGCCGAGAAAGCGCTGCAGCTCGACACGTGACTTAGGGATGGGCCAATCGCTGACAGCTTGGACCTTAGCGGGATCCATCTTAATGCCTTCAGCGGAAATAACAGAACCGAGAAATGTGACGGAGGAGGCATGAAAAGAGCACTTCTCAGCCTTCACATAAAGACAATTCTCTAAAAGGCGCTGGAGGACACGTCGAACGTGCTGAACATGAATCTGGAGTGACGGTGAAAAAATCAGGATATCGTCAAGGTAAACGAAAACAAAGATGTTCAGCATGTCTCTCAGTACATCATTCACTAATGCCTGAAAGACAGCTGGAGCGTTAGCGAGGCCGAACGGCAGAACCCGGTATTCAAAGTGCCCTAACGGAGTGTTAAACGCCGTTTTCCACTCGTCCCCCTCCCTGATGCGCACGAGATGGTAAGCGTTACGAAGGTCCAACTTAGTGAAAAACCTGGCTCCCTGCAGGATCTCGAAGGCTGAAGACATAAGGGGAAGCGGATAACGATTCTTAACCGTTATGTCATTCAGCCCTCGATAATCACGCAGGGGCGCAAGGTCCCGTCCTTTTTCTTAACAAAAAACCCCGCTCCGGCGGGAGAGGAGGAAGGGACTACGGTACCGGCGTCGAGAGCTACAGACAAATAATCTTCGAGAGCCTTACGTTCGGGAGCCGACAGAGAGTATAGTCTACCCCGGGGGAGTGGTTCCCGGAAGGAGATCAATACTACAATCATACGACCGGTGCGGAGGAAGGGAGGTGGCCCTGGACCGACTGAACACCGTGCGCAGATCGTGATATTCCTCCGGCACCCCTGTCAAATCACCAGGCTCCTCCTGTGAAGAAGAGACAGAGGAAACAGGAGGGATAGCAGACATTAAACACTTCACATGACAAGAGACGTTCCAGGAGAGGATAGAATTACTAGACCAATTAATAGAAGGATTATGACACACTAGCCAGGGATGGCCCAAAACAACAGGTGTAAAAGGTGAACGAAAAATTACAAAAGAAATGGTTTCGCTATGATTACCAGAGACAGTGAGGGTTAACCTCATAGTCCGACCAAACCCGTATGCGGTAGCGTAACTACAGCCTCAAGCTCATTAGCATAACGCAACGTTAGCGATTTCTAAAAATCGCAAATGAAATGAAATAAATATGCCTGTTCTCAAGCTTATCCTTTTCTTAACAATCCTGTCGTCTCAGATTTTCAAAATATGCTTTAGAACCAGAGAAAATCACTAATTTGTGTAAGAGTGGTGATAGCTAGCTTAGCATTAGCGTTAGCATTTAGCACGCAACATATTCACAAAAACCAGCCAAGGAATCAAATAAAATAATTTACCTTTGAAGAACTTCAGATGTTTCAATGAGGAGACTCTCAGTTACATAGCAGATGTCCAGTTTTTCCTGAAAGATTATTGTGTAGGACACATCGTTCTGTTTTGTTACTATGCATTTGGCTACCGAAACTAACCGAAAATTCAGTCACCTACATGTCGAACTTTTTTCCGAATTAACTCCATAATATCGACTGAAACATGGAAAACGTTGTTTGAATCAATCCTGAAGGTGGTTTGTCATATTTCTCTCCATTGAAAGCACCGTCCTTGTAGCCTGGTTTGTTCTGAGATTTGAATGGAAAAATACCGGGACCTGACTTTTGCGCACCGATTGCAACGCAGACACCAAGCGGGACACCTGGTAAATGTAGTCCCTTATGGTCAATCTTCCAATGATATCCCTACAAATACGTCACAATGCTGCAAAGACCTTGGGGAAACAAGAGAAAGAGTCCGTTCATTCCTGTCGCATTCACAGCCATATAAGGCGATCATGGAAAACGTAGCCTCAGAAATCCTGTGCATTTCCTGGTCGGTCATACATCTTGGTTTTGCCCGAAGCATTTGTTCTAAGGGACTCACAGTGAAAATCTTTGCATTTCTGGAAACGTAAGACTGTCTTCTTTCCAAAACTATCAATTCCAAGCATATTCAAGCATCTTTTCGTGACAAAATATTGCGCTTAAAACGGGCACGTCTTTTTATCCAAAAATGAAATACTGCCCCTAGAGTCTTAACAGGTTAAAGGTAGCATTTCACGCTGAATCCTGGGGAGAGGACTACCATCCAAGGCGAACAAGGCCGTGGGCTCCCCTAACTGTCTGAGAGGAATGTCATGTTCCCGAGCCCAGGCTTCGTCCATAAAACAGCCCTCCGCCCCAGAGTCTATCAAGGCACTGCAGGAAGCTGCCGAACCGGTCCAGCGTAGATGGACCGACAAGGTAGTACAGGATCTTGAAGGAGAGACCTGAGTAGTAGCGCTCACCAGTAGCCCTCCGCTTACTGATGAGCTCTGGCTTTTACTGGACATGAAATGACAAAATGACCAGCGGAACCGCAATAGAGACAGAGGCGGTTGGTGATTCTCTGTTCCCTCTCCTTAGTCGAGATGCGAATACCCCCCAGCTGCATAGGCTCAGCACCTGAGCCAGTGGAGGAAGATGGTAGTGATGCGGAGAGGGGGGCAACGGATAACGCGAGCTCCCTTCCACGAGCTCGGTGACGAAGATCAACCCGTCGTTCTATGCGAATAGCGAGTTCAATCAAGGAATCCACGCTGGAAGGAACCTCCCGGGAGAGAATCTCATCCTTTACCTCCGCGCGGAGACCCTCCAGAAAACGAGCGAGCAAAGCTGGCTCGTTCCAGTCACTGGAGGCAGCAAGAGTGCGAAACTCTATAGAGTAATCAGTTATGGATCGATTACCTTGACATAGGGAAGACAGGGCCCTGGAAGCTTCTTCCCCAAAAACAGAATGATCAAAAACCCGTATCATCTCCTCCTTAAAGTTCTGATACTGGTTAGTACACTCAGCCCTCGCCTCCCAGATTGCCGTGCCCCACTCACGAGCCCGTCCAGTAAGGAGAGATATGACGTAGGCGATACGAGCTGTGCCCCTGGAGTACGTGTTGGGCTGGAGAGAAAACACAATATCACACTGGGTGAGGAACGAGCGGCATTCAGTGGGCTCCCCAGAGTAACACGGCGGGTTATTAATTCTGGGCTCCGGAGACTCGGAAGCCCTGGAAGTAGCCGGTGGATCGAGGCGGAGATGGTGAATATGTTTCGAGAGGTCGGAGACTTGGGCGGCCAGGGTCTCAACGGCATGTCGAGCAGCAGACAATTCCTGCTCGTGTCTGCCTAGCATCGCTCCCTGGATCTCGACGGCTGAGTGGAGAGGATCCGAAGTCGCTGGGTCCATTCTTGGTCAGATTCTTCTGTTATGCAGGTGAGTGAGGACCCAAAAGCGGTTTAACAGAAACAGAGTCTTTTAATGTCCAAACACAGGGAAGACATAAATCCTCTTCAGATGTATCTGTTGACAAAATAGACAACCCGCAGAGAGGGCGACAAATAAATCATAAAGTCCTCTGATCTTTACAGGAGAGTCCCCTTCTAGCAGCAGAGGAGAATAGCAGGGTTAGCGGCAACAGACTGCTGGTCTCTCCGGGTAGGCGCGGGTTGTAGAGGACAGAGGTACCTGATCACACGTAGCATCTGATGAAGAGGCAGATTACGACAGAACGGGACAAGGGTGAAGCAAACGAGAATCTGACAAAGACAGAAGCAGAAACAGAGAGAGAAATAGAGACCTAATCAGAGGGAAAAAAAGGGAACAGGTGGGAGAGAGTAAACGAGGTAGTTAGAGGAGATGAGGAACAGCTGGGGGAAGGAAAGGGAGAGAAGGTAACCTAATACGACCAGCAGGGGGAAACGAAGTGAAGAGAAAGAACAGGAACAAGACATAACATGACAATACATGACACTTAACCAGCATGGCTACCAGCATGGCTTCTGCAGCAATACTCCATCCCATCTGGTTTGGGCTTAGTGGGACTATCATTTGTTTTTCAACAGGACAATGACCCAACACACCTCCAGGCTGTGTAAGGGCTATTTTATCAAGAAGGAGAGTGATGGAGTGCTGCTTCAGATGACCTGGCCTCCACAATCACCCGACCTCAACCAAATTCAGATGGTTTGGGATGAGTCGGACCGCAGAGTGAAAGAAAAGCAGCCAACAAGTGCTCAGCATATGTGGTAACTACTTCAAGACGGTTGGAAAAGCATTCCAGGTGAAGCTGGTTGAGAGAATGCCAAGAGTGTGCAAAGCTGTCATTAAGGCAAAGGGTGGCTATTTGAAGAATCTCAAATATAAATATATTTTGATTTGTTTAACACTTTTTTGGTTATTCCATATGTGTTATTTCACATGTTTGATGTCTTCACTGTTATTCTACAATGTAGAAAATAATTTAAAAAATAAAGAAAAACCCTTGAATGGGTGGGTGTTCTAAAATTTTTTGACAGGTACTGTATATAAACAGTATATTCAGATGATGTACAAATCTACTATCGATTGTTAGAACTGAAATGTATTTCTTTGTTTTTTTTACCTTAAAAAACATCCTAACAGCCATCCAGTTGTCATCCATTGCAATTCTCAATAGTTTATTCAAAGCACTATGTGTTATATTTAAGAAATAAGGCACGAGGGGGTGTGAAATATGGTCCAATATACCACGGCTAAGGGCTGTTCTTTGGATCTTAGTTCAAAATGCTTAAAAACCCACCTTGTACCATGAAATAATTGCAAATCTCCAATATAAAGCCCAGAAGGTAGGCTACCATTATGTCCGATCGTGAAATGCGCATTTTTACCAGACAAATTATTCGACGGCTTGCAAAACTTTTCTCTGACAATTTCCCCTCTTTGACATTTATTTTTGTTACTTCAAATCAAATTGTATTTGTCACATGCACCAAATACAACAGGTGTAAACCTTACAGTGAAATGCTTGCTTGCAAGCCCTTAACTTCTTATGGCTGGGGGGCAGTATTGAGTAGCTTGGATGAATAAGTTGCCTAAAGTAAACGGCCTGCTCCTCAGTCTCAGTTGCTGATATATGCATATTAGTATTGGATAGAAAAAGCTCTAAAGTTTCTAAAACTGTTTGAACTATGTCTGTGATTATAACAGAACTCATATGGCAGGCAAATCCTGAGGAGAAATCAAAACAGGAAGTGAGAAATCTGAGCTTTGTATGTATTCACCACAGTCCCCAATGAAATCCCCTTGAGATATTAATGATGTTGCACTGCCTAGGGGTTCCACTAGATGTCAACCATCTATAGAAATTTGAATGAGACTTCTCCTGTGTTGTGGGAGTGAATGAGAGCAGAATCTATCAGGTGTCTAGCAGTCAGCCATTTTCCTTATTCCTCATGGATATGCTCATGAAGACACATAAGAATACTCCGGTTGGAACTTTATTGAAGCTATATGTTAAAAACATCCTAATGATTGATTTTGTACTTAGTTTGAAATGTTTCTTCGACCTGTAATATAACTTTTTGAAGTTTTTGTCCGACGTAACGCTGACCAGAATGAGCTTTTGGATATGTATACCAAACACAAACAAAAGAAGGTATTTGGACATAAATAACGGACATTATCGAACAAAACAAACATGTATTGTGGACCTGGTATTCCTGGAGTGCTTTCTGATGTAGATCATCAAAGGTAAGGGAATATTTATCATGTAATTTCTTGTTTATGTTGACGACATCATTGCGGCTATTGTGACTTTTACTTCTGAGCGCCGTCTCAGATTATTGCATAGTTTTCTTTTTCCGTAAAGTTTTTTTGAAATCTGACACAGCGGTTGCATTAAGGAGAGGTATATCTATAATTCCATGGGTATAACTTGTATTATCATCTACATTTATGTTGAGTATTTATGTTGAATGATGTGGCTATGCAAAATCACTGGATGTTTTTGGAACTAGTGAATGTAACGCGCCAATGTAAACTCATATTTGATAAATATGAACTTTATCAAACAAAACATACATGTATTGTGTAACATGAAGTCCTATGAGTGTCATCTGATGAAGATGATCAAAGGTTAATGATTCATTTTTTATCTCTATTTGTGGTTTTTGTGACTCTGGCTGGAAAATCTTTGGCTGGAAAAATGGCTGTGTTTTTCTGTGGCTATGTGGTGACCTAACATAATCGTTTGTGGTGCTTTTACTTTAAAGCATATTTGAAATCGGACACTGTGGTGGGATTAACAACAAGATTAGCTTTATAATGGTATGAGATACATGTATGTTTGAGGAATTTTAATTATGAGATTTTTGATGTTTTGAAATTGGCGCCCTGCACTTTCACTGGCTGTTGTCATATCACTCCCATTAACGGGATTGCAGCCATAAGAAGTTTTAACCAATAATGCAGTTTTAAGAAAATGTTTACTAAATAAACCAAAGTAATAATTAATAGGCTATATACTGTGGCCACCGGTACCGTGTCAAGGAGGTGTAAGGATGTACAGGTTAGTTGAGGTAATTTGTACATGTAGGTAGGGGTAAAGTGACTAGGCATATATAATATACAGTGAGTAGCAGCAGTGTATAAACAAAGGAGGGAGGGGGGGTCAATGCTAAAATGGCGAATTGATTAATTGTTCAACAGTCTTATGGCTTGGGGTAGAAGCTGTTAAGAAACCTTTTGGACCTAGACTTGCGGCAGGAGGGAGAACAGTCTATGACTTTGGTGACTGGAGTCTATGACAATTTTTGGGGCCTTTCTCTGACACCGCCTAGTATACAGGTCCTAGATGGCAGGAAGCTTGGCCCCAGTACATGTACTGGGCCATAAGCACTACCCTCTGTAGCGTCTTATGGTCGGATGCCAAGCAGTTGCCATACCAGGCGGTGATGCAACCGGTCAGGATGCTCTCGATTGGTTCTGGGGACCCATACCAAATCTTTTTCAGTCTCCTGAGGGGAAAAGGCTTTGTTATGCCCTCTTCACAACTTTCTTGGTGTGTTTGGACCATGATAGTTTGTTGGTGATGTGGACACAAAGGAACTTGAAATGCTCAGCCTGCTCCACTACAGCCCCGTTGATGTGAATGAGGGCATTCACATCAACGGCCCTCCTTTTCCTGTAGTCCACAATCTTCTTTGTCTTGCTCAGGTTGAGGGAGCGGTTGTTCTCCTGGCACCACACTGCCAGTTTTTTGACCTCCTCTCTATAGCCTGTCTCATTGTTGTCAGTGATCAGGCCTACCACCGTGTTGGAGTCGTGCTTGGCCACACAGTCATGGGTGAACAGGGAGTACAGGAGGGGACTAAGCATGTACTCCTGAGGGGCCCCCATGTTGAGGATCAGCGTGGCAGATGTGTTGTTGCCTACCCTTACCACCTGGGGGCGGCCCGTCAGGAAGTACAGGATCCAGTTGCAGAGGGAGGTGTTTAGTCCCAGGATCCTTAGCTTAGTGATGCGGTTTGTGGGCACCATGGTGTTGAACGCTGAGCTGTAGTCAATAATGAACAGCATTCTCACATAGGTGATCCTTTTGTCCAGATGGGAAAGCGCAGTGTGGAATGCAATTGAGATTGCGCCATCTGTGGATCTGTTGGGGCGGTACGCGAATTGGAGTGGGTCTAGGGTTTCTGGGATGACTATGGAGAGCGTGATCACACAGTCGTCCGGAACAGCTGGTGCTCTCATGCATGCTTCAGTGTTGCTTCCCTCAAAGCGAGCATAAAAGGCATTTAGCCCGTCTGGTAGGCTCGCGTCACTGGGCAGCTCGTGGCTGGGTTTTCCTTTGTAGTCCGTAAAAGTTTGCAAGCCCTGCCACATCCGACGAGCGTCAAAGCCGGTGTAGTAGGATTCAGTCTTAGTCCTGTATTGACACTTTGCCGGATTATTGTTCGTCTGATGGCATAGCGAGATTTCTTATAAGAATCTGGATTAATGTCCAGCTCTAGGTCGGTGCAGATGTTGCCTGTAATCCATGGCTTCTGGTTGGGATATGTATGTACGGTCACTGTGGGGACGACGTCGTCGATGCACTTATTGATGAAGCCGGTGACTGAGTTAGTATACTCCTCATTGCCATTGGATGAATCCTGGAATATATACCAGTCTGTGCTATCAAAACAGTCCTGTAGCGTAGCATCCTCATCATCTAACAACTTCCGTATTGAGCGAGTCACTGGTAGGAGTCAGAAGGATAGAGTTATGGTCAGACTTGCAAAATGGAGGGTGAGGGAGAGCTTTGTACGCATCTCTGTGTGTGGAGTAAAGGTGGCATGGAATTGTTTGTCCTCTGGTTGCACATGTGACATGCTGGTAAAAAAAATTATCAAACGGATTTAAATTTGTCTGGATACCGATACCGATAACCAATATTTTACATTTTAGTGGCCTTTTAAGTATTCTAGTACAGTTAAATAGTTAACATACACACGGACGCAGCGGTCTAAGGCACTGCATCTCAGTGCAAGAGACGTCACTACAGTCCCTGGTTCGAACCCAGGCTGTATCACATCCGGACGTGATTGGGAGTCCAATAGGGTGCGCACAATTAGCCAAACGTCGTCCGAGTTGGGCCGGGGTAGGCCGTCATTGTAAATAAGAATTTGCTCTTAACTGACTTGCCTGGTTAAATAAAGGTTACACACACACACACACCACACCACACCACACCACACACCGACCCAAAAGTTATTTTGGGGGAATTTACGTATGTCCCCATTACCAGTAAAACATAATCAAAACCTATTTCTTTCAGTTACTTGCTGTGCGGTTTCGTTGATAATTTGTTCAGTCATTTCATTCTCAACCAGGTTTCAGCTCTGTCTGTCTGTGGCCTCTCTTCCTCTGTGGGCACTGTCACTGTATCCGTTTTCATCTTGTCCAGCTGTATATGTAACATTTCACATAAACCTTGTATCTTGTCTGCATCGGAGTAGTGGTCAGAACTTCCGCGGCCGACAGAGATGGCCGCCTCGCTTCGCGTTCCTAGGAAACTATGCAGTATTTAGTTTTTTTTACGTGTTATTTATTACATTGGTACCCCAGGTAATCATAGGTTTTATTACATACAGTCGGGAGGAACTACTGGATATAAGAGCAACGTCAACTCACCATCATTACGAACAGGAATACGACTTTCCCGAAGTGGATCCTGTGTTTGGCCCACCACCCAGGACAATGGATCGGATCCCAGCCTGCGAACCAAAATAACGACGCCTTAAAAGGTACAGACGAAGCAATCTTCTGGTCAGGCCCCGGAGACCGGCACATCGCGCACTGCTCCCAGGCATACTACTCCCCAATGTCCAGTCTCTTGACAACAAGGTTGATGAAATCTGAGCAAGGGTAGCATTCCAGAGAGACATCAGAGACTGTAACGTTCTTTGCTTCACGGAAACATGGCTCACTCGAGACACGCTATCGGAGTCGGTACAGCCAGCTGGTTTCTTCACGCATCGCGCCGACAGAAACAAACATCTTTCTGGAAAGAAGAGGGGCGGGGGGGCATGCCTTATGATTAACGAGACGTGGTGTGATCATAACAACATACAGGAACTCAAGTCCTTCTGTTCACCTGACTTAGAATTCTCCATAATCAAATGTCGACCGCATTATCTACCAAAATAATTATCTTTGATTACAATCACAGCCACATATATTCCCCCCCAAGCAGACACATCGATGGCCCTGAACTAACTTTATTTGACTCTATGTAAACTGGAAACCACATATCCTGAGGCTGCATTCATTGTAGCTGGGGATTTTAACAAGGCTAATCTGAAAACAAGACTCCCTAAATTCTATCAGCATATCGATTGCGCAACCAGGGCTGGTAAAACCCTGGATCAACCCCACGCCCTCTTTTCGGAAAAGCTGACCACGACTCCATTTTTGTTCCTTCCAGCCTATAGACAGAAACTAAAACAGGAAGCTCCCGCGCTCAGGTCTGTTCAATGCTGGTCCGACCAATCTTATTCCACGCTTCAAGATTGCTTCGATCACGTGGATTGGGATATGTTCCGCATTGCGTCAAACAACAACATTGACGAATATGCTGATTCGGTGAGCGAGTTTATTAGCAAGTGCATTTGCGATGTCGTACCCACAGCAACTATTAAAACATTCCCCAACCAGAAACCGTGGAATAATGGCAGCATTCGTGCAAAACTGAAAGCGCGAACCACTGCTTTTAACCAGGGCAAGGTGACCGGAAACATGATCGAATACAAGTAGTGTAGCTATTCCCTCCGCAAGGCAATCAAACAAGCTAGGCATTAGTATAGAGACAAAGTAGAATCGCAATTCAACGTCTCCCATACAAGAGGTATGTGGCAGGGTCTACAGTCAGTCTACAGTCTTTAATATTAGACAGCGCGCACCAGCTGTTATTGACAAATAAACTCACCACCACTCGTCTTACCGGACGTAGCTGTTCTGTCCTGCCGATGCACAGAAAACCCACCCAGCTCTATATTATCTGTGTCGTCGTTCAGCCACGACTCGGTGAAACACAAGCTATTACAGTTTTTGATGTCCCTTTGGTAGGATAGTCTCGAACGGAGCTCATCACGTTTATTTTCCAGTGATCTCACATTGGCCAACGGAACGGTGGTAGAGGCGGGTTACCCACTCGCAGATGAATTCTCACCCTGATGTGCGTCGCCAGTATTTCCTTATTTTCTTCACGTGAATGACTGCAGAAAAACGTTGTTTTGAGGCCAAAAAGTGGGAATAGCATTATGCAAATCAGGGAGCCAAATGAACTGCTCTTTCACCAATGCGATTCGGGTCCCGACCTTCACCAAAAGATCTGTTCAAAAAAATAACTGTTTGTTTGTGAACGACTCATCACTTCGCACAAGTCTTTTGTGACTCACTGGACAGAGCTAGCTTAACGTTTGCTAACTGTGACTGGTAGCTAAATAATGTTAGCTAGCTACAGTATGTTAACCGGCTACTGTCTTGCCTAGTCTTAGCTATATTACCGATGTTTAACAAACAAAAACACTAGGTATGTGGCAGGGTCTACAGTCAGTATTAGTTAGTTATTCAATTAGCTAACTAACGGCTAGATCATAAATATATTCACATACCTAATCTAACAATTAGCTAAGATAGCCAGCTAGCTAACATTAACATTAGCTGACAGTTGACAGTGAAAATTTGACAACAGCCATGAACAATCCAGAAATGATGCCACTGCTGCTGGATCGTGTGTTTTTGGTTTCTTTAGAACAGTGGTCACCAATCAGTCGATCGCAAGTCTATCACCAAACATTTCTGTAACAAACCCAACAATAAAGCCTTGAATTCCTTTTTATGGGGGGGCGCTGTTGGCGGTAGGTGTACTTGATTCAGCAGTCAAGTGTGTGGGGTAGGAAAAGTGTTTCCATTTTTAACCATGTAATTTGTCATGTGTGCTCCCTCTCTGGCCTCTTGGTCTCCAGGCTGCTCGTTATGGAGCACACCTGTCACTACCATAACTGATCCAAATGGTTGTATAATCAGAGCTTAATTTTGGCTTGAAACATGCATTCAAAAGGATGTTTGAGTGGTTATTCAAATTAGCCTACATACCTGCAGTTTACAGTCCAGACAATAATTGTGTACTAACCAAGCCAAGTTAACAAACAGATCACCGACCATTTCGAATCCCACCGTACCTTCTCGACAATGCAATCTGGTTTCCGAGCTGGTCATGGGTGCACCTCAGCCACGCTCAAGGTCCGAACGATATCATAACCTCCATCGATAAGAGACAATAATGTGCAGCTGTATTCATAGACCTGGCCAAGGCTTTTGACTCTGTCAATCACCACATTCTTATCGGCAGACTCAACAGCCTTGTTTTCTCAAATTACTGCCTCACCTGGTTCACCAAATACTTGTCAGACAGAGTTCAGTATGTCAAATCGGAGGGCCTGTTGTCCAGACCTCTGGCAGTCTCTGTGTGGGTGCCACAGGGTTCAATTCTCGAGCCGACTCTTTTTTCTGTATACATCAATGATGTCACTCTTGCTGCTGGTGATTCTCTGATCCACCTCTACGCAGACGATACCATTCTGTATACTTCTGGCCCTTCTTTGGACACTGTGTTAACTAACCTCCAAACGAGCTTCAATGCCATACAACTCTCCTTCCGTGGCCTCTGACTGCTCTTAAAAGCAAGTAAAACTAAATGCATGCTCTTCAACCGATCGCTACCAGCACCTGCCCGCCCGTCCGGACGGTCCTGACTTAGAATATGTGGTCATCTGCAAATACCTAGGTGTCTGGTTAGACTGTAAACTCTCTTTCCAGACTCACATTAAGCATCTCCAATCCAAAATTAAATCTAGAATCGTCTTCCTATTTCGCAACAAAACTTCCTTCACTCATGCTGCCAAACATACCCTTGTAAAACTGACTATCCTACTGATCCTTGACTTCGGCGATGTCATTTACAAAATAGCCTCCCAACACTCTACTCAGCAAATTGGATGCAGTCTATCACAGTGCCATCCGTTTTGTTACCAAAGCCCCATATACTACCCACCACTGCGACCTGTATGCTCTCGTTGGCTGGCCCTCGCTTCATATTCGTAGCCAAACCCACTGGCTCCAGGTCATCTATAAGTCTTTGCTAGGTAAAGCCCCACCTTATCTCAGCTCACTGGTCACCAGAGCAGCACCCACCTGTAGCATTCGCTCCAGCAGGTATATTTCACTGGTCACCCCCAAAGCCAATTTCTATTTTGGCCGCCTTTCCTTCCAGTTCTCTGCTGCCAATGACTGGAACGAATTGCAAAAATCACTGAAGCTGGAGACTCATATCTTCCTCACTAACTTTAAGCACCAGCTGTCAGAGCAGCTCACAGATCACTGCGCCTGTACATAGCCCATCTATAAATTGCCCATCTAACTAACTCATCCCCATACTGTTATTTTTTTTCTCCTTTGCACCCCAGTATCTCTACTTGCAAATTCATCCTCTGCACATCTATCACTCCAGTGTTTAATTGCTAAATTGTAATTATTTCGCCACTATGGCCTATTTATTGCCTTGCCTCCCTTATATTACCTCATTTGCACACACTGTATATAGACTTTTTTTTTTACTGTGTTGACTGTATTGACTGTATGTTTGTTTATTCCATGAGTAACTCTGTGTTGTTGTTTGTGTCGCACTGCTTTGCTTTACCTTGGCTAGGTCGCAGTTGTAAATGAGAACTTGTTCTCAACTAGCCTACCTGGTTAAATAAAGGTGAAATAAATAATCTACAAGCCTAATGGACTCAATTTTAGCTCGTAAATGACTGAGCAAATTCGATTAGCCTATTTGCAGTTGAAATGATTAGATGTCTTAGTTTATTGTTTTTTATTGTTCCATCGTTGTTTTATTGTTTTTTATTGTTCCATCATAGTCTTAGCAAGCGCTTTGGCAGCAATCAAAGCTTTTTTGCTACAGTCTTTAGCTAGCTAGGTTTGCAAATGTTAGCCTAGCTAGCTAGCATGAAGTGTAGGCAGTATAAAAAACATCTGTATAAACACCTCTGGCTTAGTTTAGAGGAAAGACTGACGTATGTTTTTTACCAGAGAATTTATTTTGATACACTGTAGCAAAGACTTGTATAATTAGCTCCTTGTTCTATCTGTGCCTGTACTGTACAGCAGCTGCCATTACTGCAGTAGCAAAAAAACTGTAATCTCCCCGCGATTTAACCCCCCGCCATGAGAGAGATACATTTCCACTGAAACGGTACACTCAACTTCAAAATAACATTTCATCATCTGGAGTGCTCGCTCTCATGCACCAACTTTCCTGACAAATGTCATCATCTTGGCAACATTGAACAAATGTTAGACCACTCCCCTCTCATATCTCTGCTGTGTGTCTCTCCCTCTTCTTCTGTCTCCCTCACTTTCCCCCTTTCTTTTGCATTGATCCTCCATATCGCCAGATGTTATAGCTTGTGTTGTCAATGGCTCGATTGGTCTGTGTAACCGTGTGTTGTCATTTATGTCAATGTGGTCTGTAAATGTTGATTTCTTTTTAACTAGAGACAAATTTGTGAATAAGACCAATAAAGTGGATTCGGCTGAACTCTCTCACTTTGACAACTCCAGGTTCACCATAATAAAAATGTATTTCATTTGTCTGACTCTTAAGGATGTAATAAATTCAATTCCACGTCCTTGGGTCAGGGTCAAGGAGTAAACACTACCTTGTTGGCACTAGGACCCAGCAAAAAATAATGACATGTGGGAAGCCATGTAAGTCAGTGCTGGAGAACTTGCAGCAGAGAAGGGAAAATGATTCAGAGAGGGAGGGAATGAAAGAGACCACAAACAAAGAACGGAGACAGGGAAAGAACACAGGGAGGAGGGAGCGAGATAAAGAGAGACAGAATGACTCTAGGCAGACAAGAGGAACAGGGCTACAGCTGGAAAGAGTGACAGCTCAAGATCAAGAGGCTGATAGAGTGAGAGTGAAGGAGGAGCCCACTAAAGAGGGAGGGAGGAGGAGGAGTCTTCAACAAGAGGAAGATAAAAAAAAATTGCTTTGGAGAGAGAAAGATCTACAAACAGAATCCGTCCAAACACAGCCATTACACTGGAGCAGCGTGTTGAGCCCAAGGAATATGGATTGAAGTCAAGACAAGTTGGAAATCTATCTGGGAACAGGACACCCTAATTAAACCGACAACCAAAGGAAAACTGCTATTGCGAAGAGAGGGAGAGAAAGACAGAGTGAGAGGGAGCAAGAGAAGAGAGAGTACAGGGCAGTGAACGAGTAAGGGAAAAAGAGTGGCTAGACAGAGGAGGGCAAAAGAAGAGAATTAATACCACCCACTGTGCCAATACCACACACAGAGTAAAATTGTTACGCACATACACACATTCAAAGACAGAAAACCTGCCTGTGCCACACACACAGTATTTATGTCTCACACATTGGCTATACCACACACACCGAATTTCTCAAACAAGTTTGCATGCAACATATGCAGTAAGTATTCGACACGCTGAAATCAAAACGTTTATATCAACAGAAACGGAGAGAAACAAAGAAGATAAAGAGGCATGGAGAGACATTAAAGCGTCATATGGGTTGGTATTACTACGCACAGAGTGACATAGACAGACAAAACGCAACATAGTGGCATCACGGGGCCTCCACAGGAGCAGGAACTCTTCGAAAACTAACCTGAGGAACTATACTGCCAACTTAACCCCCCAAAATAATTACCACAGAACTGAAGGCCGGTGATTCTTCTAAACTTTGACTACAATCCTATTACCATTAACCAGCAGCAAACCAGAGCAACTGTATTGAGGATCTATCATCTCCGTAGTATGGGTGCCTAAGACAGGCGAGCTGAAGAGCTGTGTCCCTGGAAGGAGCACCATCAGCCCTCCAGCCCTTCCCCACCATGCTGCCCCATACGGCCCAGGGCAGGGGAACCTTAAGCAGGGTACGAGGGCTCCTGCTGCTGCCCCTCCTAATGGTGCTGCTGGTGACTTTTTGTGCTGCACAGAGCGAAAAGAGTCAGGAGAACCAGGGAGAGAATAACACTGGCAGTACGGAGAGCCCGGTACGTCTCTATTTTCACACACACCGTTAGCAATACGTCTCTCACATGTACACACATAATCGCACATTAACAGTTAAACATGTTTTTTTCTCTCTCCAAATGGCAGTATGTGTCTGACTTGATGAATGACTGTTATGATGGGTATAAGGTTGTGAGTCATATATAATTGCGGTGGTAAATATTATGATATTGCTGTTCAGTGTGAGGACCAAGTGGTTACAGTCCGTAAGGTTTAAGGGGATATTTTTCAACATTCATGGTAGTAGTAACTCATTGTAATTGCAGGAGACTGTCTCCTCAGATGTGGCCATCGTCAGTCCTCGTAACTCCTGGCTCGTCTTCAGACACAACTCCAACAAAGGAGAGAACAAGAAGACCAAGCCCCCAAAGAGGGCATCTAAGGTGAGTAGATGTACAAATGGAAACCCACACAGATCTACACAGTAGGCTAATACAAGCCTAGCTAACACAGGTACAAGCTAGCTAACACAGGTACATTCACATTCTGGCTTATATAAGTACTGAACAAAAACAGAAACACAACATGCAAAGATTTTACTGAGTTACAGTTCATATAAGGAAATTGGTCAATTGAAATAAATGAATTAGGCCCTAATCTATGGATTTCACATGACTGGGCAGCGGCGCAGCTATGGGTGGGCCTGGGAGGGCATAGGCCCACCCACTGGGGAGCCAGGCCCAGCCAATCAGAATGAGTTTTTCCCCACAAAATACTTTATTAAAGACAGAAAAACTCCTTAGTTTCATCAGCTGTCCGGGTGGCTGGTCTCAAACGATCCCGCAGGTGAAGAAGCCAGATGTGGAGGTCCTGGGCTGGCGAGATTACACGTGTTCTGCGGTTGTGAAGACATACTGCCAAATTCTCTAAAATGACGTTGGAGGAGGCTTATGGTAGAGAAATAAACATTAAATTCTCTGGCAACAGCTCTGGTGGACATTCCTGCAGTCAGCATGCCAATTGCACACTACCTCAAAACTTGAAGTCTGTTGCATCGTGTTGTGTGACAAAAGTGCACATTTTAGTTATTGTCCCCAGCACAAGGTGCACCTGTGAAATGATCATGCTGTTTAATCAGCTTCTTGATATGCCACACCTGTGGATGGATTATCGTGCCAAAGAAGAAATGCTCACAAACGGGGATGTAAACGTTTTTTGTGGGTATGGAACATTTATTTTATTTCAGTACCTGAAACATGGGTCCAACACTTTTACATGTTGCGTTAATATTTTTGTTCAGTATATATACAGTGCCTTCAGAAAGTATTCATACCCCTTGACTTATTCCACATTTTTGTTGTGTTACAGCCTGAATTCAAAATGGATTAAATCTTTTTTTTCACCAATTTACACGCAATACCCCATAATGACAAAGTGAAAACATGTTTTTAGAAATGTTAACAAATCCATTAAAAATGAAATACAGAAATATAAAATGTACATAAGTATTCACACCCCTGAGTCAATACATGTTAGGATCCCCTTTGGCAGTGATTACAGCTGACAGTCTTTCTGGGTAAGTCCCTAAGAGCTTTGCACAACTGGATTGTACAATATTTGCCCATTATTATTTTTTACAATACTTCAAGCTCTGTCAAGTTGGTTGTTGATCAGACAGCCATTTTCAGCCATAGATTTTCAAGACGATTTAAGTCAAAACTGTAACTAATGCCACTCAGGAACATTTATAGTCATCTTGGTAAGCAACTTTAGTGTATATTTGGCCTCGTGTTTTAGCTTGCTGTCCTGCTGAAAGGTGAATTTTTCTCCCAGTGTCTGTTGTAAAGCAGACTGAACCAGGTTTTCCTTTAGGATTTAGCCTGTGCTTAGCTTTATTCTTTTAATCCTAAATAACTCCCTAGTCGTTGCTGATGACCATGCTTTAAAATATGAAGAGTTGTACTCAGTGTGTGTTGTGTTGGATTTGCCCCCAAAATAAAGCTTTGTATTCAGGACATAAAGTTAATTTCTTTGCTACATCTTCTACAGTTTTACTTTCATGCCTTATTGCAAACAAGATGCATGTTCTGGAATATTTTTATTCTTTATTCTTTTCACTCTGTTATGTAGGTTAGTATTGTGGATTAATTACAATGTTGCTGATCCATCCTCAGTTTTCTCGTATCACCAATAAGCTCTGTAGCTGCCTCCCATCGAGAATAACTGTAACCAATCAGTTTTAGATGTAGAAGCCCTTAGATATTCCCTCTTTGAGGACTGATCATCGAGGACTGGTTTCATAATTGTTTTTTTGTCTCTGTCTGTAGCATGGTCTACCGGGCCCCCCCGGACCACCAGGCCCTCAAGGGCCACCCGGCCCCCCCGCCCCCCTGTTACCTCAGCAGGAAGAGCTGATGCAGGAGTTCCAGCTACGACTGAGAGGTACGTAAGAACAGACCAATGGCAGTCTCTGAAATTAAGGGACAGACCTGGATGTCAACCAGTTATTGGTCTCCACTAGGCTACGACATAGTGTTAAGTGTATCCTAAGGTTCAAATTTTGTTCAATCATGGCCTGGGGTGGTCTAGCGGTTACAGGCCTATCGTGTCGATTCTGGCCCTTCTGGCACAAAGAACTGAAAGATTGGCTTGATATATTTACACATTTCAAATATGGACAGTCCAGGGATATTTTACCCCGATCTTGATAATAAATTAGCATGCCAGACACTTTGGGATAACATAAAAAGGGAACACTGATAACAATAGGCCACACCAACATGAGTTTCCATTCATACAAAACGTTGGGTACATACAGTAGGTTTGCTGTGGTAAACAATTAAATACTTTGTTTCTATTGTATAGAATGCTTGTCATATAGATACATCGCCATTAGTCTGTTCAAAAAGGTCTCAGTTGTTCCAATTACAATACCAACCAGAGGATGAACATATCTTAAAAGACTTTGGTTGCAAGCAGGACTACAGTAATACCGATATAATATTTTAGGACGCGGTAATGAGGTGACCAATAATGGTGACAGTTGTGATCAGCTGTGCGGGGGAAATTAGAGCGTATTGATGGTTTATTGAGACATCAGGTGGCGATAATCTAGAGCAATCGGTGGTTGCAATAGGCCCCATATTTGATTATATTCCAATTGGCTACATTCTGTAGGCTACACGTTAGCCTATTAATCGTCACATAATTGTGACAATGGTGCTAGTACGAACTTGGACACAGAGAAACACAGCAGACAGAGGTAAGGGTACATCCAGAATATTTACTTAAGGTCTTCATAGCAAAACAACAAAGCAAGGGCACACGAGAACACTGAACAAAACATGAGACCTGAGCAACTGGCCCAGTCCACAGAGGAACCTAAATAGTCATCCAGCAGGTGATCCATATAAGCCCAATCAGGGTCACCTGGATACCAGATGTAACCCAAGGGTGCTCTCCAGTGGCAACCTCAGGTAGTACACTCAAGGGAGAACCTGACCTGTAACAGGACCCCCCTACCCTCTCAAGGAATGGCTCCTGACGTTCCACCAGGGGTAGCTGAGCGTCGATGGAAGTCCTGAATTAATCTGGGGTACAAAATGTCCCGGGCTGGAACCAAGGAACGTTCCTCAGGCTCGTAACCATCCCAGTCCACGAGATACTGAGTCCCTCGCCGGAACTGACGACTGGAGAGGATGCATCACACCGTGTAGGCTGGCTGTCCTGATATCATGCGAGGTGGAGGCCGAGTGGCCAGAACCAGAGGACTGAACACCACGGATGGCGATGACGGTTGGACTGTTGTTGAACCCGAGCTGAGGACCTCCGGAGCACTGACCAAGCCCTCTTCCAGGTCCTGACGGAACCATCACTTCAATCTCCTGATCTGGAAACAGGGGGGGCTGGCAACCGTACAACACCTGGAATGATGACAGGCCAGAACACTGGAAAGTGTTGTGTGCATACTCCACCCAGGGAAGGTGCTGACTCCCAAGTGGCGGGGTTGGGGGACAGATCCTAATTCACCTGCTCAGTTTGACCATGGGACTGAGGGTGATAACCTGAGGACTGGCTGATGACCCCAGAAGAGTAGAAAATTCCCTCCAAAATCTGGAGGCAAACAGGGGGCCCCGGTCGGAGACTATGTCCAGAGGAAGACTGTGAAGGCGGAAAACTAGCTGAGCAGTCTCACGGGCAGATGGGAGTTTAGTCAGCGGAATGAAATGTGCCGCCTTGGAAAAGCAGTCCACAACGACCAGAATGACCGTGTGTCCCTCTGAGGATGGAAGGCCCGTGTTGAAATCCATAGAGAGATGGAACCATGGTTGAGAATGTGTTGGCAGCGGATGAAGAAACCCCAGAGGCTACTGACGAGGAGTCTTGTTCCGGGCTCATGTCGGACACAAAGGTCCGAGTGTCCGCCTTCACTGAGGGCCACAAAAACCTCCTTCTCAAAAACTCCAGTGTTCACTGCCCTCCTGGATGAGAGGTGAGATGCGACCAGTGAGCCCACTGAAGAACCTTGGACCGTGCCCCAAGAGGAACAAAAAGTATGTTAGGTGGTTCCGAGCCCTCCATCTGAACATCCCTTTACGGTTGCGACCAGTTGACCATCACTCCTACCTTTTGGGAGTCCATCAGTATACAGCCCTGAAACATGATATACCCCAGGAAGGAGATCTGAGGAACGTGAAACTCACACTTTTCGGGCCTCACGAACAAGTGATGAGCGAGGAGTCTTTGGAGAACCTGGCGGGACATGTTGGACATGTTCAACCATGGACTTGGAGAAGATGAGGACATCATCCAGGTACACAAACACAAACTGGTGAAGGATGTCGTGCAGCACATCATTTACCAGGGCCTGGAAAACGTCTGGAGCATTAGTAAGTCTATAATGCCCATTAGGAGTGTTGTACGCTGTCTTCCACTCATCTCCCTGTCTGATGCACACCAGCTTGTACGCGTTCTGTAAATACAATTTAGAGAAAACCGTAGCTTCCTGGTGTCTCTCAAAATCTGATGACATAAGGGGAAGGGGGTAAAGGTTCTTGATGGTAATGTTATTTAAATCCGGTAATCAATACAGGGGCGTAATCCCACATCCTTCTTCCCAACAAAGAAAAACCCGCAGCTGCAGGTGAAGTGAATAAAATCGAATAAAATCAGCCGCCAGCACCTCCTCAATATAATCGTTCGTGGCTGCAGTCTCTGGACCTGAGAGACAATACAGCCCTCCTCTCGGAGGAGTGGTACCGGACAGGAGGTTGATGGCACAATCATAGGGTCTGTGAGGTGGTAGTTTGCTGGCCTTTTGTTTGCTGGAGACCTGCCCCAAATCCCAGTAATCCCGAGGTACGCGGGAACGGTCAGGCTTGTCATTCCCAGCCAGAGGAACAGGAGCGGAGGTCTCCAGACGAGCAGAGCTGGAAAGGTGTGGACAGAGTTGCTGGCAGGTGAACTGGCATGAAGGATTCCATTCCAGAACTCTTCCTGAAGGCCAGTCAATTGTAGGATTATGGGTGGAAAGCCATGGATGTCCAAGAACCAGGGGAAGCTCAGGAGAGTCCACCAGATGTAACTGGATAAGATCCACATGGTCATGCAGAACTCGTAGCTGAATAGGCATGGTGAGTTGCTTCACCTTCCCAGACCCTAGGGGTTGACCATCCAGCGCAGTGACTGACAATGGAGTGTCCAGCTTAGTGAGTGGCAGCCTCTGTGGGCAAGCTAATGTGCGATCCAGAAAACAGCCGGTAGCCCCACAGTCTATGAAAGCGTGAATGTCCAACTGTTCATTGTCCTACCGCAGGTTGGCCGGAAGCAAGGTGTGTACCGTATCGGCCGCAGGAGACTATCTGACTCTCCAGAGCGGAAAGTCTGCTCACTCCACAATTGCATCGGCTCCTCTGAAGGATATGAAGGAGAACCATTGCCGAATTGAGAACCCTGATGATAGGATAAGCAGGCCCAGCATACGGCAGTGGAACAAATGAAGAGTCGACTCCCTTAGTGGGGCCCGAAACACTGGAACCAACTCCGAACCCCTCCGTCCTCTCATGACGACGTTCCCGAAGCTGGTTGTCAATCCAGATGGCCAGAACGATAAGCTCCTCTAGAGTGTCAGGGTTGTCCCGGGAAGCCAGTTCGTCCTTGAGAACCTCGCTGAGTCCGTTCAGAAAGACTGAGTGAAGTGCCTCTACATTCCAACCTCTCTCAGCTGCGAGCGTCCGAAAGTCAATGGTGTGATCAGCTATGCTCCGGCTGCCCTGCCGAAGCATAATGAGTCTGAGCAGCCTTCCAGCCACTGATGGGATGATCAAAAACCCTAATCTCCTGGGTGAAGCTTTGCCATTTGTAACAAATGTTTGATTGCTGACAATGGTGCTAGTACAAACTCAGACCCAGGTGCAGAGAAACACAGCAGACAGAGGTAAGGGTACATCCAGAATATTTACTTAAGGTCTTCATAGCAAAACAACAAAGCAAGGGCACACGAAAACACTGAACATAACATGAGACCTGAGCAACTGGTCCAGTCCACAGAGGAACCTAAATAGTCATCCAGCAGGTGATCCCAATAAGCCCAATTAGGGTCACCTGGATACCAGATGTAACCCAAGGGTGCTCTCCAGTGGCAACCTCAGGTAGTACACTCAAGGGAGAACCTGACCTGTAACAGGACCCCCCTACCCTCTCAAGGAATGGCTCCTTCTCCAGTGGGAACCTCAGGTAGTACACTCAAGGGAGAACCTGACTTGTGACAATAATGAAAGGTGTTATAACCGATAATAGGCTACTGTGTTTCCCTGGCTGAGTTGATGAGCTGATTTGGGCCATCAATTGAATGACAGATGTAGGCCTACTATAGAACGGTAAACTTTCCTCCAGTGTAAATGCTCATCCACATTTTATAGTTAAATTATACATAGCCTATCATTATAGTTATGTTCTTTGGTGTGGATTTAAAGCCTGTATTGTGTGGATTTAATATTTCATTTCACAATGCTGTCAAAATATTTATTAATTTGAGCCTATCCAAAGATGATTCTGTTGCGCTGAGACACTTTTCTTTGATGTGTAAATTATCAGACTATTCGTTTTACTTCTGGAAAAGATTTTAATAAATGCAATTAACTTGTGGGCTCAGCCTGGTCATGATATCGCCCAGTACTGGGTGCAAACACATGAGGCTCTGAGACAGAGCTCGCTGCTTCGACCACTGCCTTCCGGCAGCTCACAATTTAAAAAAAACTTTTTTTATACCTTTATTTAACTAGGCAAGTCAGTTAAGAACAAATTCTTATTTTCAATGACGGCCTAGGAACAGTTCGTTAACTGCCTGTTCAGAGGCAGAACGACAGCTTTGTACCTTGTCAGCTTGGGGATTCAAACTTGCAACTTTTCAGTTACTAGTCCACCAGCTGCTCCCCCTCCCTGCGCTTGAAGTTGCCAGGCTACCCGTCATCATACACACCTGTTATCATCATTACATGCAGCTGTGCTCATTGGACTCACCTGGACTACCTCTCTTTGTTGACTGCCCCTGCATATATAGTTGCTCCTATGTGATGTTCCCTGTAGTAGCATTGTTTTTCGTGTCGTGTTTATGTCCAGACGCTGTCCCTGTTCCGTTGCATGGGGTTGAGCAACTCAAAAGGTACCTCCTGGATGGCTCCATCGGCGACATGTCAAGCTAGCTGTCGCGTGAGCTTATGGTACATTCTTAACTCTGTTGCACAAGTTCTCGGACTCCAAACTGGCATACAGCTCCACGCAATGCATTCTCTTATAGTAAAGTGTAGCTTGGAAATAAGATGACATTTCTAAAGTAGGCAAACCCTTAATCAGCATTATGATGTCATCAGTTTTACTTTGGAAAAAGTATAATGTTACATAGTTAAAATTAAGTAAAGAGCATGTTAGCATTGCTAGGTTTCTACGACGATAGTTGCTAGATAATGGCGGCATATATATACTTTAGGCATATGGCTGATGCAGTGGAGGCTCTTCAGAGGAGGAAGGGGAGGACCAGCCTATTCAGTGAAAAACAAATTGGGGGTGAAACATTCAAAAAGTTTTTAGATCGTTTTTAGATACTAAATACAAAATATATTCACGTCACCAAATAACTGATTAAAACAGTAGCCTCAACACCGCAGCTGAAAACTGTATGCTGAAAACATGTCATTTTTGACTAAAACACAACCAATATTCATTAAATATAAATACTGAACTTGTTTTTGCATGGATTAGCATGGATTAGCTTTTAACAGCTAGGACCGCTATTTTATGTCCCGGAATCCTGCTTAACAGACAGGTTGAAGCCTGCTTGACAGATTTGCTAAACTGCTAGTCATCAAGCGAACGAAGTTAGTCCCATGAGTTTTCCAATGGAGCCCTCTTTATCCACAGTAATACATGTACAGTTCCAGTGCTCTAGGAGCTGTATCTACTACGCTTTGTTTCGGGACAAACTGGATCACTCAGAGTTCCAATGTGGCAATTGTTTGCTTGCCGAGAATTATAGGCTGGAGGTGGCTTCCTTGATCACACAGGTCGCCAGCCTACATAAGAAACTGGAGCAAACGCAGAGTGGAATGTTTACCTTTTCTACACTGGTGGCTCGGCGGCTTTCACGCTTGTTGGATACATCTCCACCTTATCGTTTGTTGTTATCATACTGGCCGGTGTTGCCTGGAGTTGATTCACCAGGGGAGCCATCTCCTGCCTTTCCTCCCCCATCTGATAGCGGAGTCGATGGAGCACAGCAAGAGGAACATGGCAATCAACGATGGTTGCATGTCACAAGCTGTGGAAGCCGAAGACAGCGGCCTCTCGCAAAGCAGTCTACACTCCCAATGAGAGGCCCAAAGCGGATACAAACAACAAATAGTTCCGCTGTACTGGAGCCTGATCTTCCTGCACCTGTGTCTGCGGTTCAGTGCCTATTCCTACGATTTCTAAGTCGATCTTGGTAACCTGCTATGGATCGACCGGGGCTTCTCCATCTGTCGGAAGCCTGCACCAGGCGCCAGGAGCAATGTGCTCAGGTTATCCTGCCTCTCACCTGTCCATAAAGGGTTCTCCAAATCCTGTGAAGTGTGGGAGCCGTCGGATTTTCTTGTCCTTCTCACCAGCCATGATTTTGGGCAGCTCTCGGTGCAAAAACAATGTCCTATCCAGGAGCGCAAGTAATTAACATTACTTACCAGTTCCCAAATGTACTACGTCAGGACATGGAAATTGATTCTATCGTAGTCCATGTGGGTTTTAATGACATTATGAAGTGCAGCTCTGAACAGTTGAAACTGGATTTACAAAAGCTGATTAGTGTCTCTGCTAAACACTAACAAAAGACCCATCATATCTGGCCCTGTGCCCTCTCTGAATTGTGGCATTGAACGTTTTAGCAGGATTCTTTCTCTTCACAACTGGCTACGTGATTATTGCAGCTCAATGAGTGTAACGTTTGTTGACAATTTTGATACCTTTTGGAAACAAAACATGTTTTATAAGGAAGATGGGATCCATCCAAATCATTTGTGTACCTGGATCCTTTCACAGCATTATAAGGCTACATTGAGACAATGACATATCAATGACCCAAGTCCAGCTCAGTAAACCCCTACAATTGTGACACAGAGTTGTCATAATGCTTCAGCAAATGTACATTATACTAGGAGCCTTGGCAGACACAATGTAAGTAACCTAATTTATGTACCTCTTACTGCTCTGAATTCCTCTGCTGATCCTACAGCTATTGTATGCAGTAATCATGTGCCTATTAACCAGATTTATACTGTTAGCACTGTGGCGGTTTGCCCTAGTAGGAAGTCCACTATGTGCAACTCACCCTGCACTAACATACATAACATGAGCATATCTACTTCTACTACTTCTACGTATGTATGTTAGTGCAGGGTGAGCTGCACATAGTGAACTTCCTACTAGGGCAAACCACCACAGTGCAAACAGTATAAATCTGGTTCATAGGCACATGATTACGCACCATTAAGAAAAGGATTGTAAAAGCTGTTAAATCCCGTGGATTGATGAGGAATTGAAAAATTGTATGTTTGAGATGGATGAGGCAAATAAGTCTGGCTGTTATCAACCCTTAGTGAACTTTTTGAAAAAATTGTGTTTGCCTAGATAAAATGTTATTTTACAGTAAACAAATTGCACGCTTTTAGGGAAGGACATTCAACAAGCACAGCACTTACACAAATGACTGGCTGAGAGAAATGGATGGTTGTGGGGAATGTTTTGTTTGACTTTAGTGCGGCTTTTGACATGATCGATAATAGTCTATTGCTGGAAAAACTTGTGTTTATGGCTTTACACTCCCTGCTATATTGTGGATTAAGAATTACCTGTCTAACAGAACACAGAGGGTGTTCTTAAATGGAACCCTCTCCAACATAATCTAGGTAGAATCAGGAATTCCCCAGGGCAGCGGTCTAGACCTCTAACTTTTTTCAATCTTTACTAACGACGTGTGTAGTTAGTGTGTCTATGTATGCGGATGATTCAACACTGTACACGTCAGCTACTACAGCGACTGATATGACTTCTACACTTAACAAAGAGTTGCAGTTAGTTCAGAGTCGGTGGAAAGGAATGAATTAGTCCTAAATATTTCTAAAACTAAAAGCATTGTATTTGGGACAAATCACTAAACCTCAACTTGTAATACATAATGGGGAAATTAAGAGGTGACAAAACTGCTTGGAGAAATCCTGGATTGTAAACTGTCATGGTCAAAATATTTGATGCAGTAGTAGCTAAAATGGGGAGAAGTCTGTCCATAATAAAGCGTTGTTTTGCCTTCTTAACAGGATTATCAACAAGGCAGGTCCTACAGGCGGGTCACTACTTCACAGGAGAGCCGTTTGAATGTAAACTTTTTTGAATCACAATGCATTTTTTGGTAGAAATGCCTCCTCGAACATGTGAACATTCATGTGCCTTAATAACAAACTTGTATGCCATCTGTAAATACAAATACAATTGTTAAATCACAAGTCTAGTTGGTTTAGCCACATAAAAAGACACCAACCTTCCCACTAGCCATGGTTGGCTGAGTAATGAGTGGGCTGGACATGCCGAGAGATGAGTTTGGATTGGTCTGCAACACTTCTGTCTATTTAAGCTGGTCAGTAGGTAATTCTGTCTAACACAGCTTTTTCATGTATCATGTATTAAAACTGCTTTAGTGTTGCTCTCGACATTCTGGAGGTTCGAGTTTTGAAATCAGTGGAATTCGAGTATGATAGCTAAGGAGATGGAGAAAACACCTATCTCCGGATTACAACTTCAAACTAAGGGCAACCATGGCATCCGACAGGAGACACGTCCATCCATGAATGATGTAATATAGTCTACCTAGTTACATTTTCAGATATTACGGGTTTCTAATTTTAATAGAAAGAGCCATTTTCTTGGCTAGCTTTATCCTAATTTTAGCTAGCTAACATTCAACCTGGTTGGTTAGCTACATGCAGATTCATGCAGTGTAGTAACATCATGAGTTGTGATTATGGTTCATTGTTTACCATTGCTAACGTTAGCTGGCTGGCTCGCTAGCTAATGTTACATGTATGACCTTATTATTCGTATCTCAGAGCCATTTTCTTAGCTAGTTAATGCCTAATGTTAGCTAGCTAACATTGAACCTGGTTGGTCAGTTACCTGCAGATTCAAGCTGGGTAGTAACTTCATGAGATGTGATTATGGCTCATTGTTTACCTAGCTAGCTACATGTCTTAACAAAAGACCCCACTACGCAAGTAACAATCTGGGGTGCGTTTATAAATTCAGTCTGGCCATCTACTCCAATTTCAGAGCACTCTCGTCTGAGTGTGCCAGAGCGCAGAATAGCTGATGAATTTACGAGCTCTCAACACCCGTTGAATATGACTGGTGTCAGTAAACGTAGAAAAAACGTAAAAAGCATAAATTGTTGCCAGCAGCACAGTTACAGTCACCAACGCTCTGGTTAATAACATGAAAACAGCCTAACCAGCTCTGCTAGGGCTCAAATGGTCAGAGTGGGGTGTTCTCTCATTATGTGTCTGGAAGTAGCTAGCAAGTTATCCAATGTTAGTCAGTTATCTTGGGTGCATGACTGCCGTTGTGAGGTCAGAACGTTCGTTCGGATCAACCCTACTCATCGGCCAGAGCGTCCAGCTCTTAACGCTCCGAGAACGACACGTTTTGAATTTCCGAATGGACAATCTGACAGCACAGTTGCAGTCACCAACGCTCTGGAAAACATAACAGCCTAACCAGCTCTGCTAGGGCGAGTAATGTTCAGTGAGCTGTTGTTCAGTGAGCTGTTCTGTCATTTGTCTGGAAGTAGCTAGCAAGTTAGCTTGACTTCTGTTGTTAGTAGAGAGCGCTCGGATCAACCCTTAAAGAGATGGGTGGGGCTAAAGCTGAAGAGTGTGTGAACAATGCTGAATGGGTGTAGACAAGGAAGAGCTCTCCAGTAGTAGTACTAAAAGATTCAAAGGCCATTTTCTCAAAAGTGAGTTTACAAGTTTATCAACTTTCAAAGCAAAATTGCTTTCCCATTGTTCCTCAACTGTAGTGTATGATATGCAATTTTGTAGCTCTGAGTCTCTACATTTTGTAAAATGTCAAATGTAAAATACACAATTTCAAATGTTTCTACATAAGACCGATTTGAGCCGGTCGGTCACATTTATGAGAGGTATTGACATGTTGAATGCACCGAGCTGTCTGTCTAAACTACTGGCACACAGCTCAGACACCCATGCATACCCCACAAGACATGCCACAAGTCCAAAACAGACTATGGGAGGCGCACAGTACTACATAGAGCCATGACTACATGGAACTCTATTCCACATCATGTAACTGATGCAAGCAGTAAAATTAGATTTAAAAAACTAATAAAAATACATCTTATGGGACAGTGGGGACTGTGAGGCAACACAACCATGTAACGGTTTTCTTCCTGGGAAGGAGAGGAGGACCAAAATGCAGCGTGGTTATTTATACACATCTTTAATGAAAGATGAAAACGTGAACACTATACAAAATAAGAAAACGTGGAAAAACCGAAAGTCCTAACTGGTGCAAAACACAGAGACAGGAACAATCACCCACAAGATACCTAAAGAATATGGCTGCCTAAATATGGTTCCCAATCAGAGACAACGATAAACACCTGCCTCTGATTGAGAACCACTCCAGGCAACCATAGACTTACCTAGAACACTCAACTGAACACAACCCCATAGACTACAAAACCCCTAGACAAAACAAGACACAAAAATCACCCATGTCACACCCTGGCCTAACCAACATAATAAAGAAAACACAGAATACTAAAGCCAGGGCGTGACAGTACCCCCCCCCCCCCCCCCCCCCCCCAAAGGTGCGGTGTCGGCTCTGGCGCGGGACGTGGACCCCACTCCAACACAGTCTTAATCCGCTTACTTAGCGTCCCTTGAGTGGTGACCCTCGCCGCCGACCTTGACCTAGTAACCTTAACAAAGGGCCCCACTGGACTGAGGGACAGCTCGGGACTGAGGTAGCTCGGGACTGCGGTAGCTCGGGACTGAGGGGTAGCTCAAGACTGAGGGGTAGCTGAAGACTGAGGGGTAGCTCAGGACTGATAGGTAGCTCAGGACTGGCGGATCCTGGCTGAATGGCGGCTCTTGCGGATCCTGGCTGAATGGCGGCTCTGGCGGATCCTGGCTGAATGGCGGCTCTGGCGGATCCTGGCAGACTGGCGGCTCTGGCGGATCCTGGCAGACTGATGGATCTGGCGGATTCTGGCAGACTGGCGGCTCTGGCGGCTCATGACAGACGGGAGACTCTGGCGGCTCATGACAGACGGGAGACTCTGGCGGCTCATGACAGACGGGAGACTCTGGCGGCTCATGACAGACGGGAGACTCTGGCGGCTCATGACAGACGGGAGACTCTGGCGGCTCATGACAGACTGGAGACTCTGGCGGCTCATGACAGATGGGAGACTCTGGCGGCTCATGACAGACGGGAGACTCTGGCGGCTCATGACAGACGGGAGGCTCTGGCGGCTCATGACAAACGGGAGACTCTGGCGGCTCATGACAGACGGGCAGCTCAGGCGACGCTGGAGAGGAGGAAGGCTCTGACAGCGCTGGACAGGCGAGGCGCACTGCAGGCCTGGTACATGGTGCCGGCACTGGTGGTACTGGGCCAAGGACACGCACAGGAAGCCTGGTGTGGGGAAATGCCACCGGAGGGCTGGTGCGTGGAGGTGGTACTGGATAGACCGGACCGTGCAGGCGCACTTGAGCACCGAGCCTGCCCAACCTTACCCAGTTGAATGCTCCCGGTCGCCCTGCCAGTGCGGGGAGGTGGAATAGCCCGCACTGGGCTGTGCAAGCGAACCGGGGACACCATGCGTAAGGCTGGTGCCATGTACGCCGGCCCAAGGAGATGCACTGAGACCAGATGCGTAGAGCCGGCTTCATGACACCTGAATCAATGCCCACTCTAGCCCGGCCGATACGAGGAGCTGGTATGTACCGCACCAGGCTATGCACCCGCACTGGGGACACCGTGCGCTCCACAGCATAACACGGTGCCTGCCCGGTCTCTCTCGCCCCCAGGTAAGCACAGGAAGTTGCCGCAGGACTCCTACCTGGCTTCGCCGTGCCTCCCCCCCAAGACATTTTTGGGGCTGACTCTCGGGCTTCCTTGCCAGCCGTGTTCCCTCGTGTCGCCGGCTCCTCTCTCCGGCTGCCTCTGCTCTCCAAGCTGCCTCCACCTGTTCCCATGGGAGGCGATCCTTTCCCGCCAGGATCTCCTCCCGTGTGTAGCAACCCTTGCCGTCCAACACATCATCCCATGTCCATTCCTCCTTGTGCTGCTCCTGCTGCCGCTGCCTGTCACCACGCCGCTTGGTCCTGTTGTGGTGGGTGATTCTGTAACGGTTTTCTTCCTGGGAAGGAGAGGAGGACCAAAATGCAGCGTGGTTATTTATACACATCTTTAATGAAAGATGAAAACGTGCTACTAAACCATCGGTATAGACACATGCATACACACACACACAATAACATAAGCACTGTACACACACGTGCACATGGATTTGGTATTGTAGATATGTGGTAGTGGTGGAGTAGTGGCCTGGGAGCACAGTGTGTTGTGAATGTATTGTAATGTTTTTCAAATGTGTATAACTGCCTTAATTTTGCTGTTAATGGGGATCCAGGATAAATACAAATACAAACAGCATCATCTAGAGAAGCACCATGGTGTAGCCGGAGGACATTTTGCAACTAAGGCGTATTTTTCTCCGCTAATAGAGGAGTAACAAAGGCCTAGTTCACACATTTTTTTATAGACTAGGTTGTAGCAACATCATGATGGGTATAGGGCAAATTCAAATATTTGAACTGTGTGAATGGAATATGAATGACAGTCATCCAATATTTTTTTATAGAAATAAGGCCATGCTAATACATAAAAAGATAGTCCTCCCTAATCATAAATGGCACCATCTTCCACTGATCTGAGGACATCATAATGATGACAAGGAGGTACCTATTAATTATTTGTCTTTTTTAGCAATGACATCTTATTTTTAAGCAACTACGAAATCAACACTAGCCGTTTAAAACTAGTGGGCACCAAAGTTGGGAGTCAGTGGCCACTGAGAACGTTCATAACAATGGACTCGACCATGAAATCCATAAAAAGCTATCAATTTGATATTGAAGAAAAACCACACCCGACTCTAAAGCAGAACCCACAGTGCTAGTTGTTTGAATCAGAGATCACAATTGTTTATTTTTTGCAACAGGATTATTGAATTATGATTTATATCTTGGTTATCGAATGCAGCCAGAGCTTGAAAACTGTCATCTGATATGGGAAAAAAATAGCCCTAACCCTAAGATACTACAATTGCTGAAAACAATATACGGAATACATACTCTGCGGTGCATGCAGTATATTCACACTACAAACACAGCATAACTCAGTACCTGCTGCATAACAATGCACAGCCACTACATTTTATGTATTGGTTACAGTTGGTCTTTCTAAACAATGTGGGTGAATGTAGGCTATAAAATGCTTGGGAGGCTGTTTGTCTGATTGTGGGCTGGTCTGATCCCTTAATAGAGGTAATTTTCCGGAACGTGGATGTGACTTGGCCGTAAAATTCCTCAGATTCCTCCAGACTCGCTAGTGTGCCTTTGTTACTTTGTGTGTGTGCTCGTGCGTGAGTACGTGTGTATGAGGTATGTGCGTATGTTTCCAGTTGGCATTTCTGTGTTTGTAATAACTGTCCGTGTGTGGAATGAGAGTTGGCAGGCTGCCATGTGAGTAGACACGGGTCTGTTTGTGCTCTCCGGGAACTGCAGGCTGTTCTCACAGCCCTCTAAAACATAAAGACTTCTATTCACACAGCCGAGCAGGGTGGCGCCGTACATACACTCTCGCAGACACGCTACAGACACTAGCACTCAAACTAAAACATACTCTTCAACACTTAAACTCACACACAAACTGCTGATATTCAAACAAATATATATTCACACCACTGGTGTACCACACACCCCCACAGGCCTTCTGGAGGTCCCCCCCCCCCCCTCCAGGTAGCATATGAACAGGCCTTAAATATTTACAATTACAGGAAATGTGCATTTTCTCTCAGCCTCATTGCAAAATGTGTAGAATATCAGGAAATTAGCTTTAAAAAAAAAAAATCTTCTCACAGCCTCATGACAAAATGTATAGAATAGCAAGAGATTATGCTGAGCAATTAACCGAAATGTCAGTTATTTTTCAGTTTTTAAACAACTAATTGACAGATATTGGATAGTTCAATTATTTTAATTCCATTTCATTCAGTTTTTTTCTGTGAGCTCAATGCACACATTTCACTACAGTTTTTCTAGAGATAAACCAGATCATGCCTGAACAGTTGGGAGTTGTAGTATCCAACAGACCAATGTTCTACATAGTTTAGTGCACAACATGTGATAATTAATTACAATAGCCATAATCCACTGTTTCTTTTATGCCTGCTAAGGGACAGAAGAATGCGTAATCAAGAGGGGATGCATAGAAAGCAGTTTCTTTGAGGTATCTCTACCTGAAAATACATCATCTAAGTGATTGATAGTTGGTATTGAGCAGTCATTAAAAGTATGCCTTATTTACTTTGAAGAACTACTAAAATAGTGATAGTGTCAGACAGCATAGGCAACATCTCTTTAGAGATGAGATGATGACTTGGAATCAAATAATAAAGTCATCAAATAAAACAAATCTAATATACAAAATATATTTTTTATTAAAGTAAAGTAATATGAATAACTGATGGTTAATAAGTGATAAGCAGTCATGGGCATTCACTACCATCATGGGACTTGTATTAATTGTTTCATTCTGTGTTACAGCATTCAACTCACAATGCATAATGCATTTAATGTAAATATATATATATATATATTAATCGGAAGATTAGCTATCGGAAGCTATCGCAAACATCCACACAGATCAATCTCAAATATATTTATATTAGGCATGCCCACAGCACTCTCAGATTCTTAATTCAAAAAGCAATGTAAGACAGCACCTCTCACACACCAAAACTCAAACATATATTCTATTTAAGAATATAAACAACACAAAAACAATTCTGTCTTTCACTTCACAACCTTTTTGATTATTCTGACACTCACTCCCTCAATCCACATGAATCTCACTCATCTCCCCTCCTCTTGCCATTACAGAAAACTCATACAGTACCAACCTAATCTAAATGTATTTTTCAAATACTTTGACAATGCATCCTTTCCTTCTTTCCTTCCTTGAAGGTGTTCACCTATCCAGTCATTGATCTGCCTTGGCTGGGTAGGTGAAAGCCATGAATAGTCTCTGTGTGCGTCTCAAATAGCACCCTATTCCCTATATAGTGCACTAATGAACTGAGGGGAATCTGTCTCTGTCTCTCTTGAAAAGAAAGAAATAGGTCAACTGATCACAGGAACTCTCTCCCTCTACCTCAGAGATGGCTGGTGGACCCTGTCTGCTCTGTGAGCGACCTCCCCGTGTGGCCACCGCCTTCCACTGCCGCCTGCACCACCCCCTCACCGTGCCACGCCGCAGTCTGCTAGAGCTGCAGCCATTCAGCAGTGTGAGTGAATCGCTCACACACACACACACACACACACTCAAACATGCATAAATATGCCAACGCAGGCACACACTCACAAGCACACATGCATATGGTTACAGACACAACTCACTGGAGCCCCAGGCCTTCAACTGTATGAGTAGACACACGCTACAATAAACTCATGCACGTGCACACACATGCACAGTAATATTACATCATTAGAACACCTTATATCCCTCAAAAGCATGGGAAAAAATTGCCAAATACGACCAAGGTTAAATGGTTTATATTTTAGTTAAGGCAGTATCACTTGACCATTGACCTTTGTCTCCCTGTTTCACTCCTCCAGGTCTCGGACACTGAGCAGAGCCTCCAGAGGGGCCAGGGCTTCAACTCTAGCAGTGGCCGCTACACGGCTCCCGTCTCCGGGTTCTACCAACTCACCGCCAGCCTTCTCATAGGTGAGACTTCCACACCGGCCCATACCAAAGTGATAAATTATGGTGGTGAGGGGGTTTGCAGTACATTGGGGCTGAATTGATTCCCATAACACAAAAAGAGGGAGCAAGAGGAAGAGGTTCAAGAGGGAGGAGGACAAATGGATAGAAAACAGAGATATAACGAGGGGTAGAAAAGTGGTTAGACAAGGAAATTAGGAAGATAGGAGCTGGGGAGTGGCTAGGGAGTGAGAGAGGGGGATGGATAGACGGAGAGAGGAGACTATCAAGGAAAGAAGAAAAACGATGGGAAACCATACAAAAGAAATCTCCACAACAGATCAAATACAAATCAACATTACAATAACTCCATAGCAATGTACAGTATATATTTTTCTCTAAGTAGCTTTTCCCTTGTAACCTAGAAATATATCTGACCTTATTTTTTGCCTGCAAGAGGCCAAGTAAAGAAGTGAAGATGGCAGCAAGGCAAAAAACGGTTTGAATGTTTTGGGTGTGTCATTGGCTTACACCAATCAGAAGTGGCCTAGGCACTGCCCTGGCCAATCAGTGTCAGATGTTGAGAAGATAAGGCCTGGCCAGTTCTGAGGAACAGGGGTGGGGTCTTTCTTCAGAAACCACCCCATACCACCACTGCAATGTGTATGCATCTGTCAGTGGCCATTTTAGCTAATCTTGGTGAAGAGAAAAAAGAAGTGGGATGCATGCCAGCAAAACAACTACACATAAAACCATAGCTGATATGGCAGACTTGCTTAAACAAATGTGGTTTCTAGTGACAATTGAGATGTACAAACTATCACATAATCCGTAACTTCGATGAAGACATTAATGAGCAATCGATGGCGGACGTAGTTAATATAACTATTTGTTCAGCACTTTTGAAATGTACAGCGACAGAATTCAGAACATGGGCTGTTCTTACAGTGTACTCCCTGTACACGACAGAACGGTAGGATAAATAAATGGGGCATATAAACAGACAATGGAAGCTCTTACAATATTCAATGATTACATTTCTCAAAAATAGGTTATAGGCTATTTGTGCACCACCAAGTTAGAACAGTAGGCAAAATTAAGAGGTGAAAATAGAACAGAGTTATTAGGGTGAGGCACATTGAATGCCATTTGGGTCTTTGCGTGTCAAAAAGAAATGCACATCATATAACACTATTTGACGCCAAGCACCACAAGCCCCACAACTACGATCAGTAGCACTGTCAAAGCTGTACAAAAAAAAGTAGCCAAACAAGCATACACTGGGCCACGAGCGATGTGTTTACAATACCGCGTTGGTGAAAATACACCAAATGATTAGGGTGAGGCACATGAGCTACTAACAGCTTACTACACAACATACACTAAGTATTACTTTCTTAGCTACAGTATACATTTCTCCCTTGCGTATTACATCATTTATGCAACAGCATACAATACATTTTTGGACTCAACTTGTGAAGGTGGCGCAGCGGTCCTAAGTTGGCATATTTTGTCATCAAACGTGTCATCAATGTCTGGCATTGAATAGCAGGCTAACCTTAGTGGTTTCTTTGCAACGCTTGCAATTAGCCACTGATTCCTTCCAAACGACTCATTGTTGAATTTGCGATTTCAAACTTGTTGTGTAATCTTTATGTACAATGGCCGATGAGGACCGATATGTTTTATCTATAATTTCTCTTCATATGACAAGGATTTGCCAGTCAATTGTCTACTTGATGACAACTGATGACCGGGCTAACCGGGCTATCTGCATTGTGTCCCACCACCTGCCAACCCCTCTTTTTACGCTACTGCTACTCTCTGTTCATCATATTTGCATAGTCACTTTAACCATATCTACATGTACAGTACATACTACCTCAATAAGCCTGACTAACCGGTGTCTGTATATAGCCTTGCTACTGTTATTTTCAAATGTCTTTTTACTGTTGTTTTATTTCTTTACTTACCTACACACACACACACACACACACACACACACACACCTTTTTTTCGCACGATTGGTTAGAGCCTGTAAGTAAGAATTTCACTGTAAGGTCTACTACACCTGTTGTATTCGATGCAAGTGACAAATAAACTTTGATTTGATGACTGCTTAGCTAAGACTTTGAAAGTAAGATGCTGACATGATCAGTCCAATCCAAGCTACTGTAAATATAACGTGATTTGATATCATTCTATCTGTGGCCAATGACCTTGAGCCTTCTTGGATGGGCACATCTAATATAACTCTATGGCAGAACCCAAGGGGATAAAATATTTGAGCTCTGACCTTAGAATTGGGGATGACGTACTGTCCCATGAGTGACGAAAAACTGAGCCAATCATGACAGAAAACTGAGCCAATCAGACGCAACGCTCTGTATTTTCTGCTGGCTCGCCCCACCACCACAGAAATCACTCGGCTAGGCTGAGACACTTGCATTTACCCTGACACACCTGCCTTACTCAAAAAAGCAAAAAAGGAGACCATGTGTGTATGCAACTTTATTAACTCAATTACATTTATTTTTTAACATTGTTTGCAAACTGATATGTGACACGTATTATTGCCAAAATAATAAGCAAAACAGGCAACGACAAAAACAAGGCAGGCCCCACCTGCCCTGAATGATGGGTTGCCACTGACCTGTGTGTGTGTGTGTGTGTGTGTGTGTGTGTGTGTGTGTGTGTGTGTGTGTGTGTGTGTGTGTGTGTGTGTGTGTGTGTGTGTGTGTGTGTGTGTGTGTGTGTTCTCAGAGCCCAATGAGAGGTCACAAGCCAGGATGAAGGATAGTGTGAAGGCTTCCATCTGCATTGAGTCCCTATGCCAGAGCAATGTGTGAGTACTAGTACACACGCTGCACGCACACATACACACACACACACAAACAGAGATGTATTCAATCATTGCCAGTTGTTCCTGCCTGTTTTTCCTGAGCTATGCCTCTGAATGTTCCAGGTCTCTGGATTCGGTGACAGGGGTGGGTAGTTCAGGAGTCTTCAGCGTCTTACTGACAGGAACCCTTTACATACAGGTAATATACTCTCTCTCACACACACAGGGTATTATTACACGTTCACGCACACACAAACACAGTATTGAGTTAAACATGTATATGGCCCCCCATTCACAACAATCTGATATCTGCACACACTCCTATCAACACTCTCATCTCCAGATAAAGACATATACTTTGACAATTATGTGCAATTACCTTATTTGCCAGGAATGATACTGGCAGGCAGAGTGATAGATGAGCATAAACACTGCTCTTGGTGAAAGGATTGAGAGTAGAGTGCGGAGTGACTGATGGTCTTTAACCCTTTATGTTCTGGCTTGCAGGCGGGGGAGTATGTGTCCATTTTCGTCGACAACGGAACAGGCTCAGCACTCACAGTCCTCCAGGATACTTTGTTTTCCGGGATACTCCTGGGAGTGTGAACACAGTAAAACAAATGATACACACACACACCCATAGACTGAAATGAACAAACATATTAAACCACGTACAGTACCAGTCAGAAGTTTGGACACGCCTAATCATTCAAGGGTTTTTCCTTTTTTTTCTTCTTTTTTTTCTACATTGTAGAATAATAGTGAAGACATCAAAACTATGAAATAGCACGCATCGAATCATGTAGTAACCAAAAAAGTGTTAAAACAAATTCAAATGTATTTTATATTTGAGATTGTTCAAAGTAGCCACTCTTTGCCTTGATGACAGCTTTGCACACCCTTGGCATTCTCTAAACCAGCTTCATGAGGAAGTCACCAGGAATGCATTTCAATTAACAGGTGTGCCTTGTTAAAAGTTCATTTGTGGGATTTATTTCCTTCTTAATGCGTTTGAGCAAATCATTTGAGCCAATCAATCTGGATGGAAAATTACTGAGGATAATAGCAGACAATATTGCCACTCCCATTTGCCACATCTTCAATTTAAGCCTACTAGAATAGTAAAGCCCCCTTTTACTGGCTCACATAGCTGACCAATCAGCCTGTTACCAACCCTTAGTAAACTAATGGAAAAAATGGTGTTTGACCAGATACAATGCCATTTCACAGTAAACAAATTGACAACAGAATTTCAGCAATCTTATAGGGAACGACACTCAGCAAGCACAGCACTTACACACAGGACTGATGATTGGCTGAGAGAAATTGATGATAAAATGAAATCTAAAAGCATTGTATTTGGAACAAAACACTCACTAAACGCTAAACAACTAAATGTTGTAATCATGTGGAAATGGAGCAAATTGAGATGACTGAACTGCTTGGAGTAACTCTAGATTTTAACTGTCATTGTCAAAACATATTGATGCATTAGTAGCTAAGATAGGGAGTAGTCTGTCTATAATAAAGCAATGATCTGCCCTCTTAACAACACTATCAACAAGGCAGGTCCTACAGGCCCTAGTTTTGTCGCACCTTGACTGCTGTTCAGTCGTGTGGTCAGGTGCCACAAAAAAGGAAAAAGGAAAAATGCAATTGACTCAGAACAGGGCAGCAGGTCTGGCCCTTGGATGTACACAGAAAGCCAATATTAACAATATACATGTCAATCTCTCCTGGCTGAAAGTGGAGGAGAGATTGACTTCATCACTACTTGTATTTGTGAGAGGTATTGACATGTTGAACGCACCGAGCTGTCTGTCTAAACTATCGGCACACAGCTCGGACACCCATACATACCCCACAAGACATGCCACCAGAGGTCTCTTCACAATCCCCAAGTCCAGAACAGACTATGGGAGGACCACAGTACTACATAGAGCCTTGACTACATGGAACTCTATTCCACATGAAGTAACTGACGCAAACAGTAAAATTAGAGTTTAAAAAACAGATAAAAAACACCTTATGGAACAGTGGGGACTGTGAAGCAACACAAGCATTGGCACACACACACACACACGATATACACACACATGGATTTAGTACTGTAGATATGTGGTAGTGGTGGAGTAGGGGCCTGAGGGCACACATTGTGTTGTGAAATCTGTGTATGTATTGTATGTTTTTAAAATGGTATAAACTGCCTTCATTTTGCTGGACCCAAGGAAGAGTAGCTGCTGCTTTGACAGATCCATAATAAATGCAAATACAAATACAAATGTGTTATGACAAGTTAGGGGTGGTATACAGAAGATAGCACTATTTGGTGAAAGACCAAGTCCATATTATGGCAAGAACAGCTCAAATAAGCAAAGAGAAATGACAGTCCATCTTTACTTTAAGACATGAAGGTCAGTAAAATACAGAACATTTTAAGAACTTTGAACGTTTCTTCAAGTGCAGTCTCAAAAAACATAAGCGCTATGATGAAACTGGCTCTCATGAGGACCTCCACAGGAAAGGAAGACCCAGAGTTACCTTTGCTGCAGAGGATAAGTTCATTAGAGTTACCAGCCTCAGACATTTTAGACCAAATAAATGCTCTACAGATTTCAAGTAACAGACACATTTAAACATCAGCTGTTCAGAGGAGACTGCGTGAATCAGGCATTCATGGTCGAATTGCTGCAAAGAAACCACTACTAAAGGACAACAACAATAAGAAGAAGAGTTTTGCTTGGGCCAATAAACCCGAGCAATGGACATTAGACCGGTGAAAACCTATCCTTTGGTCTATTGAGTCCAAATGTTAGATTTTTTGGTTCCAACTGCCGTGTCTTTGTGAGACACAGAGTAAGTGAATGAATGATCTCCGCATGTGTGGTTTCTATCGTGAAGCATGGAGGAGGAGGTGTGATGGTGAGGGGTGCTTTTCTTGTGACATTGTCTGTGATTTATTTAGAATTTAAGGCACACTTAACCAGCATGGCTACCACAGCATTCTGCAGCTATACGCCATCCCATCTGGTTTGGGCTTAGTGGGACTATCATTTGTTTTTCAACAGGACAATGACCCAACATGCCTCCAGGCTGTGGAAGGACTATTTGACCAAAAAGGGGAGTGCTGCATCAGATGATCTGGCCTCTACAATCACCTGACCTCAACCCAATTTAGATGGTTTGGGATGAGTTGGACTGCAGAGTGAAGGAAAAGCAGCCAACAAGTGCTTAGCATATGTGGGAACTCTTTCAAGACTGTTGAAAAAGCATTCCTCATGGAGCTGGTTGAGAGAATGCCAAGAGTGTGCAAAGTTGACATCAAGGATAAGGGTGGCTGCTTTGAAGAATCTCCCATATATAATATATTTTGATATGTTTAACACTTTTTTGGTTACTACATGATTCCATATGTGTTATTTCATAGTTTTGATGTCTTCACTATTATTCTACAATGTAGAAAATAGTAAAAATAAAGAAAACCCCCTGAATGAGTAGGTGTGTCCAAAATTTTGCCTGGTAATTTACGTACACAGAGGTGGGCAAAGAAACATTAAAATGTATCTGTTACAAAACATAAAATACCCTAAAGACCAATGCATTGTAATGAACCACAAAATACTGGTGCCAACAAATGTATTTGATGAAAATACATGTATTTTGTATTTTCAAAATACAGAAAATACATTTACAGGCAGCCCCTTTAAATGAGTTATAAAACAGCCTGTGAACCTTGGCTAACACTCTATGAACAGTATCTATTGCTTAGACAATTGGCACAGTTCTGAATGTTAATCTTCAGAGCTTTGTGGCCGCATATTATTCAAAACTTCGCTGCATTGGTGTCAAAAAGGAGATACCATATATTACTACGAGCCATCAGAGGGTGTAGGTGGATGCACAAAGGTGTTTGAAAGAAAATCACTTGCGAATGAGAGTGAGTGTAGTGATAGTCTGGTAATAAAAATCAAATTCACTTTCAGTATTTTCAAATACAAATGACATAATACTCAAAAGTAATTGAAATACCTATCCAATACCTATACCTAAATACCTATCCTATCTCTGTATGTACAAACAGAAAGTATTTCTCAAAATTGTAGACTCTCTGTCTGGAGTGGCATACAGCTATATGCCACTCCGGGCAGAGAGCAGAGAATGACTCACACTGGTAACTACGAGTGGGATGAGTGTGTCATTAGCAAACATCAATATTCAGACCAGCCTCTGCAATTATCCATAACAGCATTGCTAAGACAACAGGGTCGTATTCATTAGTGCACACTGTAGCAAAACAATTTGCCATGTAATTAGTTTCTTATTAGACAACTTCAGGTAGTCCCTCCCCGTTTCGGTCCGTTTTCTTCTTCTACTGAACACGACCCAGGACATTTTGTTAACGACATTTTAAATAACCATTTTGTCTATATATACTTAGAGGTATTTTTCTAGTGCTACTTTCATTGTCGATGATTCGCTTTAACACGCTATTCAGAATATTTATTTTCCTTTTGGATGTGAAATGAATACGATATATGAAAAGTTGTGGATATTATTGCTTGTAATAAAACATTTATTGCAATCCATGTTAGGATATTCTCGCTGGTGTTTGTTTGTTGTGTAAATTTGGAATAATCTGCAAATGTTTGATTTCCCAATTTCAATTCCAAGTGTAATTATAGGCTAATTGCAGAGATGCATAGATACTCATGCTTTCTTCTGGGCTTTTATTTTAGTGTCGTTTCAATGTAATTTGTCACCGTATTTTGAAGTGGAATCTATGTGGAAAATACATTGGATTTGAATAAAATTGTTTTAAGGGTGACGTTTCAACCACATGATTATGTCATCATGGTAACCAAATTTCAACATAGACAAACCTTGTGTAAAATATGTTCAATTTTTTACCTTTAAAACAACGTCAGATCTTCAACGTTATATCCACCATCAGAAGAAGAAAAACCAGGCTGGGCAGCACCCACTGGCGTAGTGGAAACCCCTGCAGCCCCTCACACGTCATCTCACACCACCCACTGGCATATCGGAAACCCCTGCAGCCCCTCACACGTCATCTCACACCTATGTCAAAATTGTATAAATGTTTGAAATAAATTATTTTGACTGTAAATTCAAATCAAATTGTATTTGTCACATGCTTTGTAAACAAAATGTGTAGACTAACAGTGAAATTCTTACGTATGGGAACTTCCAAACAATACAGAGAGTAAAAAAGAGAAATAATTGAAAAATGAGGAATAAATACACAATGAGTATATGGCTATATGCACAGGGTACTAGTGCCAAGTCGATGTGCAGGGGTACAAGGTAATTGAGGGAGATATGTACATATAACTAGGAATAAAGTCACTAGATAACAGGATAGATAATAAACAGTACCAGCAGCGTATGTGATGAGTCAAAAGAGTTAGTGCAAAAAGGGTCAATGCAGATCGTCCGGGTAGGTATTTGGTTAACTATTTAGCAGTTTTATGGCTTGGGGATAGAAGATGTTCAAGGTCCTGTTGGTTCCAGACTTGGTGCCCCGGTACCTCTTATTATGCGGTAGCAGAGAGAAGAGTATGACTTGGGTGGCTGGAGTCTGACAATTTATAGGGCCTTCCACTGACACCGCCTGGTAAAGAGGTCCTGGATGGCAGGGAGCTCGGCCCAAGTGATATACTGGGCCATACGCACTGCCCTCTGTAGCACCTTGCGGTTGGATGCCAAGCATTTGCTATAACAAGCGGTGATGCAGCCAGTCAAGATTCTCTCAATTGTGCAGCTGTAGAACTTTTTCAAGGTCCATGCCAAATCGTTTCATCCTCCTGCGGGGGAAGATGCATTGTCGTGGCCTTCTTCACAACTGTGTTGGTGTATGTGGACCATGATAATTCTTTATTAATGTGGACACCGAGGAACTTGAAGCTCTCGACCTTCTCCACTACAGCTCCGTCAATGTCAATGAGGGCGTGCTTGGCCCTCCGTTTCCTGTAGTCCACAATCAGCTCCTTTGTCTTGCTGAAGATAAGGGAGAGGTTGTTGTCCTAGCACCACACTGCCAGGTCACTGACCACCTCCCTATAGGCTGTCTCATCGTCATCGGTGATCAGGCCTACTACCGTGTTGTCGTCAGCAAACTTAACGATGGTGTTGGAGTTGTGCGCTGCCACCCTGTTTTGGGCGAACAGGGATTACAGAAGGGGACTAAGCATGCACCACTGAGAGGCCACCGTGTTGAGGGTCAATGTGGTGGATGTGTTGTTGGCCATCCTTACCACCTGTGGTTGGGGGCCTGTCAGGAATCGAGGATCCAGATACAGAGGGAGATGTTCAGTCCTAGGGTCATGAGCTTAGTGATGAGCTTGTAGGGCTCAATGGTGTTGAACACTGAGCTATAGTCAATGAACAGCATTCTCACATAGGTGTTCCTATTGTCCAGGTGGGAAAGGACAGTGTGGAGTGCAATAGACATTGCGTCATCTGTGTATCTGTTGGGGCCGTATGTGAATTGGAGTGGATTCAAGTTGTCTGGGATGATGGTGTTGATGTGAGCCATGACCAGCCTTTCAAAGCATTTCAAAGCACCAGTGTCCCGCTCCTTAAAAGTGGAAACTCTAGCCTTTGGCTCAGTGTGGGTGTTACCTGTAATCCACGGCTTCTGGTTGGGGTATTTACGGTACATACAGCCACTGTGGGGACGACTTTGTCAATGCACTTATTAATAAAGCTGGTGATTAATATGGTAAACTCTTCAATGCTATTGGATGAGTCCTGGAACATATTCTAGTCTGTGCTAGCTAAACAGTCCTGTAGCTCAGCATCCGCTTCATTGGACCTCTTCCATATTCACTGGCACTTTCTGTCTGATTAGTTTTATTTTATACAGTAAATTTGGACTTTTTGTTACGTTACAGCCTTATTCTAAAGTTGATTAAATTAATTTTTTTCCCTCATCAATCTACACATACCCCATAATGACAAGGTGAAAACAGGTATTTATAATGTTTGCAAATGTATTAAAAACAAAAAACTGAAATACCTTATTTAAATAAGTATTCCGACCCTTTGCTATGAGACTCGAAATTGAGCTCAGGTGCATCTTGTTTCCATTCATCATCCTTGAGATGTTTCTACAACTTGATTGGTGACCACCTGTGGTCAATTCTATTGATTGGACATGATTTGGAAAGGCACACACCTGTCTATATATTTTCCCACATTTGACAGTGCATGTCAAAGTTAAAACCAAGCCATGAGGTCGAAGGAATTGTCCGTAGAGCTCAGAGACAGGATTGTGTCGAGGCACAGATTTGGGGAAGGGTACCACATTTTTTAGCAGCATTGAAGGTCCCCAAGACCTCCATCATTCTTAAATGGAAGAAATTTGAAACTACCAACACTCTTCCTATAGCTGGCCGCCCAGCCAAACTGAGCATCATGCTGTGGGAATGTTTTTCAGTGGCAGGAACTGGGAGACTAGTCAGGATCAAGGTAAAGATTAACAGAGCAAAGAGATCCTTTATGAAAACCTGCTCCAGAGCACTCTGGTCCGTAGACATTAACATAACAACCAAACATTAATATCAGAAAAAAAATCCTCACATTTCCAATAATAAAAATAAATACAGATAATAATATGCAATCGTAGATTACGCTTCAACCACCTAAAATAATATAAATATTCAGATTTACAGTTCCAATGCTTCTACAAAATCACAGGTTTACAAAAAAAAGATCCCAAAAACTCTGGGGCAGGTGTACGTGCAATACAATCGGGGGTACACCAAATTAAAAATGTGATTCTGTAAGGGTTTTCCTGTGTTGAAGGAGAAGCGGACCAAAATGCAGCGTGGTGGTTATTCATGTTCTTTAATAAAGGAACTAGACATGAAATAACTAAGAAAACAATAAATGTGCGAAAACCTAAACAGTCCTATCTGGTGCAAACACAAAGACAGGAACAATCACCCACAAACACAAAGTGAAACCCAGGCTACCTAAGTATGATTCTCAATCAGAGACAAACAAACATAGACTGCCCACCCAACTCACGCCCTGACCATACTAAATAAATACAAAACAAAGGGAATAAAGGTCAGCGCGTGACAGTACCCCCCCCCCCCCCCCCCCCAAAGGTGCGGACTCCGGCCGCAAAACCTTGACCTATAGGGGAGGGTCTGGGTGGGTGTCTGTCCGCGGTGGCGGCTCTGGCGCGGAAAGCGGACCCCACTTCTCCATTGTCTTAGTCCGCCTCATTGTCCGCCTCCGTGGTTCTCTAACCATGGCAACCCCTCTCAATGACCCCACTGGACAGAGGGGCAGCTCGGAACAGAGGGGCAGCTCGGGACAGAGGTGCAGCTGCACGGGACAGAGGGGCAGCTGCTCGGGACAAAGGGGCAGCTCGGGACAGAGGGGCTCTGGCGCCTCTGGGCTGAGGGGCTCTGGCGCCTCTGGGCTGACTGGCGGCACTGGCGCCTCTGGGCTGACTGGCGGCACTGGCGCCTCTGGGCTGACTGGCGGCACTGGCGCCTCTGGGCTGACTGGCGGCACTGGCGCCTCTGGGCTGAGGGGCTCTTGCGCCTCTGGACTGAGGGGCGGGAGCTCTGGTAGTGCCGAACAGGCGGGAGACTCCGGCAGCGCTGGAGAGGAGGAAGGCCCCGGCAGCACTGGAGAGGCGGGACGCACTGTAGGCCTGATGCGTGGTGCTGGCACTGGTGGTACTGGGCCGAGGACACGCACAGGAAGCCTGGTGTGGGGAGCTGCCACCGGAGGGCTGGTGTGTGGAGGTGGCACTGGATGGACCGGACCGTGAAGGCGTACTGGAGATCTTGAGAGCAGGGCTGGCACCAACCGCCCTGGCTGGATCTTCACCCTAGCCCGGCAGATGTGGGAAGCTGGGATGTAGCGCACCGGGCTAAGCACGCGTACTGGGGACACCGTGCGAACCTCCGCATAACACGGTGCCTGACCAGCACCACGCCCGCCACGGTTAGCACTGCTAGGAGCACTGTAGTGCTGAGATGGCACAGGACGTGCAAGGCTAGGGAGATGCACAGGAGGCCTGGTGCGTGAGGCTGGCACAGTCTTCACCAGACCCCTAGCACGCACCTCAGGATGAGTATGGAGAGCTGACCCAGGTGCCATTAAATCCCTGACACGCTCCGTCGGGCGAATGTCGTGCATCATGCACCAAACCAGCAACTCCCTCATATCTCTCTCCTCCAATTTCCCCATTAACTCCTTCACAGTCTCTGCTTCGCTCACCTCCAACACCAGCTCTGGTTCTGAGCTCCTCCTTGGCTCCTCACGATAAACGGGGGGAGTTGGCTCAGGTCTGACTCCCGACTCTGCCACATTCCCCCTGTGCCCCCCCCCCCAATAAATTTTTGGGGCTGACTCCACGCCGTCCGCGCCGCAGTGCTTGCTTCGCCAACCTCATTCTCCTGTAAACTTCCGCGCACTGCTCCATCGAATCCCAGGCGGGCTCCGGCACTCTCCCTGGGTCGACCGCCCACCTGTCTATTTCCTCCCAAGTAGTATAGTCCATATTCTTGCCGTCCAAACTGTCCTCCCATGTCCATTCCTCTTTTCGCTGCTGTTGCCCGTTACCACGCCGCTTGGTCCTGTTGTGGTGGGTGATTCTGTAAGGGTTTTCCTGTGGTGAAGGAGAAGCGGACCAAAATGCAGCGTGGTGGTTATTCATGTTCTTTAATAAAGGAACTAGACATGAAATAACTAAGAAAACAATAAATGTGCGAAAACCTAAACAGTCCTATCTGGTGCAAACACAGAGACAGGAACAATCACCCACAAACACACAGTGAAACCCAGGCTACCTAAGTATGATTCTCAATCAGAGACAACTAATGACAACTGCCTCTGATTGAGAACCATACTAGGCCGAAACATAGAACTACCCAAAACCTAGAAAAACAAACATAGACTGCCCACCCAACTCACGCCCTGACCATACTAAATAAATACAAAACAAAGGAAATAAAGGTCAGAACGTGACAGAATCAAATAAATAAACATAAATATTCAGATTTTCAAACAGTCCATTTATATTTTTCAACAGGGCTATACATTTGGTTGATGTTTTTTCTCTCTCGCCTGAGTAGCCTTGTTTCACTGCCAAAAAATAAAATTCAACCATCTAGCGTTCAGCAAAATAACAACATAATGTCAACAACAGGTAGCCTAGTCAAATAATTTAACATCCAATCACATTAACCGTTACTCTCTCTCGGGAATTCCACTAACGGTCCATATGTAGCCAAACGTAGCTGCTGCTCATTCCGTTTGCTCTAAAATTGATAAATGGTTTCAAAAAAAGTAAGGCCCGCGTCCATAGAAACACATACCAGCTCTACTGGTAGTACTGCTACTACCAGCACCACTACACCTGCACCTGTCGACGACACAAGTTGTTCTGCTTCCACGAGCACATCCAATGCTAGCATCAGTAATTCTACATTTGTTGTTAGCCCAGCTAGCATGGACATTGACAGTTGGGAATCTGATGCAGCTGAAGAGCTACTGGCCCCTTGTACCATCGAAGAGGCGCAAATATTAACACGTCTGTAAAACCACAATGAGGACATAGCAAGTTTTCATTAGTCATTGGGTACATCGTACGAAAAACATCAGAGTAATCTTCAATAGGCACATAATTACACAAATTCACAACATAACATACATAGGCATTTCATCATTAAGTCCTTTAGGAAATAATGTCTGGAGGGTGAAAATCCCAAAACATTCTCTTTTACTCAGAGTATTATTAATATCACCTCCCCTGTTTGATATCTCAACTTTCTCTATGCCACAAAATCTAAAGGTAGAAATGTCATGCTTTAGGTCATTAAAATATACTGTGACTGGATAATCCCTGTTGTTTCTCCTGATTGAACTTTTATGTTCACTATGTTTGAGAGAGCGCCGAACAACAGACAGTGACGTTGGACCATTGAAGAGGCGCAAATATAATGATGCACATTTTCTAGGATTAAAAGTTGTTGAAAATGGTGATACGGCGCTAATTTGACCACTTCACATCAAAGTATATAAACCTATGGTGTGAGGAAAAACAGAAACAGCCATTTATCTATTGTAATTTACAAGAAATCGTACGTCCGTTTGATGATGGTTAAACAAATATGGGTTTTTATCCCAAAAAGTTATAGATCCAGTTGCAGCGCTCAACATAATTTCTGTGATTTTCTGTGCTCACACACACAGACACAGTCAATATGGAGTGACTTAGTATGGGGCTTATAGACACACAGAGCCTGCAATAGTTACCTGCGTTCGAACCATCAAGAACCGTCAGATCTAGAGCTCTGAAAGTTTATAAACCTGTTCTAGCGCTTAAGTCGGTGAGATGTGTGGCTCTCGAAGGTTCTCAGGCCGAGAAACAGCCTCGTCCATTTGAAATAACTTCAATTTGTCGCGAAAATGACAACATTTAGAAAAGTCCCAGAATCACAAGACTAGGTGCATTAAAACTGCCTCAGCCAAAAGAGACTGACACTACACGTTTCTGGTCGATAGCTCATGCAGGGACCCCATAGCAACCCCCGAAATAAGTAAATTTTCAGCACTAATTAAGGTCGCTGCTTGGGCTCCAAATGACCTATTGACCCAAAACTCGGGATTCAGGGACACCTCAGCTAGGCCTACACATAATGTCAGAACTGGACTCGCAGCTTGAATATAACTATGTTTTTGAATTTTTTTAATGGTTTTAACAGAAGGCGCTATGAATTTTGGGCCGGCTCTGAAATATGTGAGAGTTGGCTTCTAAAAGAGTTGGACAAAGTAAGTTTGGTGTCAATATGATATCTTATTGACTGATGGTTGACTTGATGGCAGTATAATATATTGGCATTGTACATTTTATATTGCAAATGGACAGTGTACATTTCCAATGTATTTAATGAGGAATTTTCCATCACCAAATGGACAGGCTGAAATCAACAGCAATGAGCGTTGGAGAGGAACACTATCACTGCTCGGCCATCCCGAGTTCAACAAGCCAGTCAATTGGGCATTCCTGCAGTATATTAGAATATGTCCAATTCGTGATGGTAAATGCCCATTGTAAGACATTGCAAATGGACAGTTTAAAATTTGTTCAACGAGCCAGAGACAATCTAATGTTAAATACTGTTGAAGTAATATGGCTACAGGTTCATCTGCCTCCCCTGCGTGAGGCAAATGGTGGTCACACCAGATACTGACTGGTTTTCTGATCCCCGCCCCTACCTTTTTTTTAAGTATCTGTCATCAAAATATGTATATGTGTATTCCCAGTAATGGGAAATCCATAGATTAAGGCCTAATGAATTTATTTCAATTGACTGATTTCCTTATATGAACTGTACCTCTGTAAAATCTTAAAAATTGTTGCATGTTCCGTATATATTTTTTTCAGTGTAGTATTTAAGTAATCCATGTTCATTAATTAGGCCTCAGGGGCCTTATCTATTCAAGATGACAATCGTTTGCTATTACATTATTAACATGCTATTATTATGTAACAAAGTTATTATTGTTATATAATAAATATTTGCATCAATTGATATTCGTTAAATCTGATCAAATAAATAATATATTATTTACGATCTAAAAACCAAAACTGAATAAATTAGAATGATATGTATCTGATCAAGTCAAACAAGACAAAAGTTCTGCAATGGATAGCTACAGACGATAATATGTGGTCATGGTGGATGTTGACAGCTCATTCTCAATGGTGTAAAGGTGATTCAGATCTGAGGCTGCATACATTGAAGCTCCAAATGGTGGTGTGGGAGGATACCATGCTGTGTTTCTTGGGCCTGCTTTTATGTTGATGGGGGACAGCTTTGGTGAGGTAGGACAAGGGCCCCTGCCACACGTTCAAATCTGTTTGCCATGTGCTGAAACACAGTAAGAAAGATATTATTTTCACTGCTGAAGCTGCCTTTCGCTGTTCTTCTCCTCATTTGCTGTCCATGTCACCAGTTGATCTGCAAGCTCGCTCAAGAGGCGGTCAGTCTCCAACTTCATAAACTCCTCAAATTGTTTCTTCTGTGTGTCTGCAATTGCTGCCATGGTACTTGGTGTGTCAGGTGCCTTCCTTTTCCTCTTTGTCCTCCTAGCCTCACTGGTGGTACATGTCCCCGCTTGCTGTATAACATCCCCTGAAGTACAAGCAGGATCATCTGAAAAACAAAGGTAAAATAATTGAATACATTTGCAGTATTGATTACTGTAAACAAAAGAGTTGGAATGTGACTGAGCTAGCTAGTTATTGTAAGCAATGGACTAATCACAGGCTGATGTTACTTGGTCTAAAGTTATTGGTTTTTGCTAGCTAGCTCACGTTAGCTTACAGTGTACCATTGCTATGCATAGCCTACTGTCAACTTACCACTGGGGAAGAAATCATCAGTTTCAGATGACAAACTGTTCAGTGTCTTGTTTGGACTTTAACTTGCAGCAGCAGGCACAGAACTGTCTCTGACGATGTATCCACAGTTTAGACTGGATTGCTTGTTGGTCGTGAGCCAATGATAGTGTCAATCATACCAAAATATTGACACTTGTCCTTTTCATCTACCGAGCTTCCTGACTTCCTGAGTGCATCCCTCGCTGAAATGTATTGTGAGCGTAGTTTTAAAAAAATCCCTGAATAGCCTTTTTCTGTATTTTTGTGGGTGTTTGCCATTTCCGCCTTGATACTCTCCCTCAGATCTGCAGTAAGGTCTTGGTTTCACAGATCGTCCATGTCGCCCCTTTGCCCTATTTGAAATGTTAATTATTTTCGCTAATTGTCTACCTAACGTTAACTGGATATCAAAAGTTGAATAACCAACAAAAAATAACGAATAGCGCTCCAGTTGCAACCTGTATTTAAAAAAGTTTTATGACACATGAACATCTGCACAGGTTGGTGCCATGTCACAATACCTCGTACCCTGGTCCTGGATCTTGGACCCACAGCCCTTGCAGGGTCCAGGATTTATTTGTGCCAGGATTTGTTTATGTTTCACATATTCTTTTTAGCGTGGATCAGGATATCAAACGCTCCAGGATCCAGATCATACAGAAATATATGAAAGCACCCTCAGTGAGACCTGCTAGGTTGGACATGGGATTTATGGAAGTTGTGTAAAAATTAACAAAATAAAAAATGATAGTTTTGAGATATTAATATGAATATTTTTTTATGTTGAATAAATGGATGTGAGCATTTATATTTCAGAATCGAGACATACTCCATATGTTAGAGCACACTACAGTATAAGGAGCATAATGACACCAATATGTCTGTATCATGTATTTAGGGTCTTACAGGAGGCATGTGTAGGGCATAAAATCACTTTCATAATGATTTTCCCAAAAATGGTTTGTGACACAATTTTTTTATTTTTTATTTCAAACATCCTTCCTCCTAATTTAGTTTCTATGTGAGAATTGCCAGAACAATCTGCAATACCCAAAATATTTTCTGCTTCCACTGGCGTGGAATCATCCAGATTTTCTTTTGATAATGGGTCCTGAGTTGCAAAACATCCCCACTGCAGAAAGGGCCTAGTGTTGAGCTGTAAACGTTAAGAACAAAGGCCTCTACATAAAACGCCTCCTGAAATATAATGATGTCAAACATAATGTCATGGGTATGTCTACACATTTTACACGCTTTAACTTTAAAAGGGTTTATGTTCATATTTAGCAATAAAACAAGGCATTGCAAAGTACATAAATGCAACAACGACAAAAACATACTAAAAAAAACTCTAGTTCCAGGCTTAGTCCTTACTGGACATCCTTGAGATAATGTGAATGTGATCAAGATCTTACTCCACTGTCATGTACAGTTGTAAACTCCAGGAAGAACCTAGGAACATTCCACAGCAGTGAACACAAGCAACAGCCACAACAATAGTTTCCTAAATGTGTGTTGCATTGTTTGTTTGTGTTTTTCTATTAGTATATATTTTTTTCATCCCACAATTCAAAGATCAATTGTTGAATGTTGATGACTTAAATTAACTTGAACTCCCCTTACAGCGAGAAAGATGGCCATAACAATTCCCTCATTACTTTAGGCAGAAGATTTGCTGTCCGCATTCTTCCTCAGGTAGTGGAATACACATTCTTGTGCAGAGGTGGCGCTGCCAACTCTGGACCACAAACGGCCTCTTAAATGTTCTGCGCTGTTTCACCTCAACTTTCTCCCCCTCTCATTCCTATCTGTATTTAAACATAACAATATGGAAGGGGAGTGGAATTACAATATACTTTTTTATTTTTTTTATAAAAAAAAAATATATATATATATATACAAAACAGTGCCAGTCAAATGTTTGGACTCATTCAAGGGGTTTTCTTTATTGAACTATTTTCTACATTGTAGAATAATAATGAAGACATCAAAACTATGAAATAACACATATGGAATCATGTAGTAACCAAATATTTTTTTTAAATACATGTATTTCAAATTAGCCACCCTTTGCCTTGATAACAGCTTTGCACACTCTTGGCATTCTCTCAAACAGCTTCATGAGGTAGTCACCTGGAATGCATTTCAATTAACAGGTGTGCCTTGTTAAAAGTTCATTTGTTCCATTTTTTTGGTGTCTTCACCATTATTCTACCATGTAGAAAATAGTAAAAATAAAGAAGAACCTATGACTGAGCAGATGTGTCCAAACTTTTGACTGGCACTGTATATATATATACACTGAACAAAAATATAAACGCAACATGTAGTGTTGGTCCAATGTTTCATGAGCTAAAATATATCAATATTTTGCACAACTTTATAGTGAGTTAGTGAGCATTTCTCCTTTGCCAGGATAATCCAACCACCTGACAGGTATGGCAAATCAAGAAGCTGATTAAACAACATGATCATCATTACACCTTGTGCTGGGGATAATAAAGGGCCACTTTAAAATGTGCACTTTTGTCACACAACACAATGCCACAGATATCTGAAGTTTTGAGGGAACGTGCAATTGGTGTACTGACTGCAGGAATGTCTGTTTCCAGACAATTGCTCTAACATACACCACCGTTTTAGAGAATTTGGCAGTAAGTCCAACCAGCCTCCCAATCGCAGACAACTAGTAACCAAGCCAGTCCAGCACCTCCACAACCATCTTCTACACCTACGGCATCGTCTGAGACCAGCCACCCAAACAGCTGATGAAACTGGGGGTTTGCACAACTGAAGAATTACATTACAAACTGTAAGAAACTGTGTCAGGGTCATCTGCGTGCTCGTCGCCCTCACCAGGATCTTTACCTGACTGCAGTTCGGCGTTGAAACTGACCTCAGTGGGCACATGCTCACACTGTCACGCTGGAGAAGTGTGCTTTTCACGGATGACTCTGGTTTCAACTGTACCAGGAAGACAGCGTGTATTGAGTCGTGTGGGCGAGCGGTTTGCTGATATCAACGTTGTGAACAGAGTTCCCCGTGGTGGCGGTGGGGTTATAGTATGGGCAGGCATAAGCTATGGACAACAAACACAATTGCATTTTATCAATTGCAATTTGAAACCACCCACATAGATAACGTGAGGAGATACTGAGGCCCATTGTCGTGGCATTCATCTGCCGCCATCACCTCATGATAAGGCACGGCTGGCTCCATGTCGCAAGAATCTGTACACAATACTCACCAGACATCAACAGCCTGATCAACTCATCTGTCGCGATACATGAGGCAAAACATGGTCACACCATTTACTGACTGGTTTTCTGATTCACATCCCTACCTTTCTTTATGGTGTCTGTGACCAACAGATGCATATCGGTATTCTCAGTCATGTGAAAACCATAGATTAGGACCTAATTAATTTATTTAAATTGAATGATGTCCTTATATGAACTGAAACTCAGTAAAATCTTAGAAATTGTTGCATGTTGTGTTTATATTTTGGTTCAGTGTACATATATACAAAGATTATTATTGTACTATATTTCTCTTATCAAATCATGGCAGGGGACATGCCTGCTTCCCTGGTTTACATCCTCAGGCAGTAGGGCTGTAAGTTCTTCCCTCACATCTTCAGACAGAAAAGCAAACTTCCCTCCTCTACTATTTCCTTACAAGCCTACCCTTCTTCAACTTCTTGGCCTGCGATAAAGACGACAACAATGGTGACCTGGGCAACAGCGGTGGTGACCGCTGTGTCCATGATGACCGCAGTGTCCATGGCGACAGGGGCGGCTTCACAGGCGGCATGGGCGCAGCCACCTTAACCGTATTCTTCCCATAGAGCCTCTTCTCAAACTCTAGTAGCTGCGCCCAGAAACCCGCGTTGAGTCGTATGTACGGCCGACTCTCCTGCACCCATGCGTGGGCCCGGCACAGAGTCACGCCCCGGTAGCGCATTAGGTATGCTATGACCAGGGCCGGCGAGCGGCTCATGCCAGCAGCACAATGCACCAGCGTACCACCAGTCCGGTTGCTGTGGATGCGCTCTGCCACACGCTCAAAGTGCTCGCCCAGACGGGCGCTGGGCAGGTCGGAGACAGGCACACGCAGGCACTCCACGCCTGGGTAGACTGGGCAGACGTGGTTGAGGGTGGCATTGACGATGAGGGTAATGCCCTTGCGGGAGACCAGGGCCTGGTTGAGGGGGGCGTCTGCTCCACTCAGGAACAGGGTGGGGGTGATTTGAGAAACCGACATGGCTGCCTGCGAGGGAAACACAAACAAATACCTCATTACTAATACAAGCTTAGTTCCATCTCAGCACTAGTAACACATATATCAGCTTATCTGGGTCCAGACAAAAAATGATGATCAGACCATGATTTTACATAATGGTTATTGATTATTTGAAACAGGTGTGTGATGAGAGGAATAAAACCTTTACTCTCTACCACTTAGAACCTGAGTGGGGGATCCATAATATGCTGTAGCTACTAACCCTGGTCTTGGAGTGCAGGCTTTTGTTCCAGTTCAGCACTAGCACACCTAATGCATCCAAAGTCATATATCGAAATACATAATCAAGACCTTTAGTTTACTCAGGTGTTTTGGCTGTTTCCAAAGCATAACCTGTTCTCTAGGACCAGACTTGACGACCACTTCATTTACATCAATACAACCTAGTAAGAGATCATCATTACTAAATTGTTGAGTTCAACACAAATGTTTTACGAGGACCTGGATAGAAACAAATTGTAGCATGATACACACTCAAAATACTCGTACCACTTTATCATAGTAAAGAGACAAGCTTTTTGAACAAAGTGGATGTTAAGTTAGTAGGAACCAATCAGTCTTCTATTATTCTATGACTACCCATTCTGCACACTTTCACAATCATGTGGGTGACGAGAAGGACGTTGTGGTTCAATACCATGAACATTTTAAAAGGTAGGCTTATAATGTAGACGCAATGGTGTCACATTCATAAAGTAAAAGCTCTGTGTGTTTAAACGTTGTAGAGTTATTTATGCTTGCCACAGTATGCAAAGCTTGTGCAATGCTCAGTCACGTTTCGTAGGAGTGAGCCTATGTGTTGTGTAATGTGTTGTGAGACTATGTTTGTCTCAGCTGCCGCCTGTGTGTTTGTGTGTATAGTGACTTACCTAGTCCTTACTTAGTCCTTTAGTAGTATGCTGCTTCTGTATGTCTGGATCTGTCTCTCAGGTTAGAACATTTCTGGCCACGAGAGGCGAACCCCTGTTGGGGCACTCACTTAGCACAAACACACCCCTAAAAAGGCTTTGGGCCTGATGGCCAATAAAGAGAGAGATTAATTTTAGACTACCCCAGCAGCTGGGGTACAGCTCCTGAAAACCTTGTCACGTGCACCCATATTTCCATTTTGAGACCATAAACATGATACCAACACGCAACAGATTTTCCTTTGATCAGTATTTTTTGTGGTTGTAAAATCTCAGTCAAATTTGTATTCAGGCACTAGACAGCGTACATCTCATTGGGTGTCAGATCGGTTTGGACGGGGGAAAGTTAACCAATGCCAAACCTTACCCTAATCCTGACCTTAAATGTAACCCTATTCTTAGGCCATTTTTATCCCCATGCCTAACCTTAACCATTGGATGTACCGGTGGAATATTAACTTCCTTTTCTTATTTGATATGGGGTGGGATGCATGGTCAAATAAAATACATTTAAATCATATCTTGGGACATCAAGACATAGACCTACATTGACATTAGTGGATTAACATGCTGTTCATATTTAGGCTAATACAGTGGGGCAAAAAAGTATTTAGTCAGCCACCAATTGTGCAAGTTCTCCCACTTAAAAAGATGAGAGAGGCCTGTAATTTTCATCATAGGTACCCTTCAACTATGACAGACAAAATGAGAAAGAAAATTCAGAAAATCACCTTGTAGGATTTTTAATGAATTTATTTGCAAATTATGGTGGAAAATAAGTTTTTGTTCTCCTACAAACAAGCAAGATTTCTGGCTCTCACAGACCTGTAACTTCTTCTTTAACCTCTTGAACCTCTGGGGGCAGTATTTCATTTTTGGATGAAAAACGTTCCCGTATTAAACAAGATATTTTGTCACGAAAAGATGCTCGACTATGCATATAATTGACAGCTTTGGAAAGAAAACACTCTGACGTTTCCAAAACTGCAAAGATATTGTCTGTGAGTGCCACAGAACTAATGCTACAGGCGAAACCAAGATGAAATTTCATACAGGAAGTGAGCCAGATTTTGAATGCGCTGTGTTCCAATGTCTCCTTATATGGCTGTGAATGCGCAAGGAATGAGCCTACAGTTTCTGTCGTTTCCCCAAGGTGTCTGCAGCATTGTGACGTATTTGTAGGCATATCATTGGAAAATTGACCATAAGAGACTACATTTACCAGGTGTCCGCTCTGTGTCCTCCGTCGAAACTATTGCGTAATCTCCAGGTGCGTGCATTTTTCCATTTTGTTCAGAGGAGAAACCAAACTGCCACGAGTGATTTATCATCGAATAGATATGTGAAAAACACCTTGAGGATTGATTCTAAACAACGTTTGCCATGTTTCTGTCGATATTATGGAGTTCATTTGGAAAAAAGTTTGCCCTTGTAATGACGGAATTTTCGGGGGGTTTCTTAGCCAAATGTGATGAACAAAACGGAGTGATTTCTCCTACAGAAATAATATTTTTGGAAAAACTGAACATTTGCTATCTAACTGAGAGTCTCCTCATTGAAAACATCCGAAGTTCTTCAAAGGTAAATTATTTTATTTGAATGCTTTTCTTGTTTTTGTGAAAATGTTGCCTGCTGAATGCTAGGCTTAATGCTATGCTAGCTATCAATACTCTTACACAAATGCTTGTGTAGCTATGGTTGAAAAGCATTTTTTGAAAATCTGAGATGACAGTGTTGTTAACAAAAGGCTAAGCTTGTGAGCCAATATATTTATTTCATTTCATTTGCGATTTTCATGAATAGTTAACATTGCGTTATGGTAATGAACTTGAGGCTATAATTACGCTCCCGGATACGGGATTGCTCATCGCAACAGGTTAAGAGTCTCCTCTGTCCTCCACTCATTACCTGTATTAATGGCACATGTTTGAACTTGTTATCAGTATAAAACCTCAAACAGTCACACTCCAAACTCCACTATGGCCAAGACCAAAGAGCTGTCAAAGGACACCAGAAACAAAATTGTAGACCTGCACCTGGCTGGGAAGACTGAATCTGCAATAGGTAAGCAGCTTGGTTTGAAGAAATCAACTGTGGGAGCAATTATTAAGAAATGGAAGACATACAAGACCACTGATAATCTCCCTCGATCTGGGGCTCCACGCAAGTTCTCACCCCGTGGGGTCAAAATGATCACAAGAACGGTGAGCAAAAATCCCAGAACCACACGGGGGGACCTAGTGAATGACCTGCAGAGAGCTGGGACCAAAGTAACAAAGCCTACCATCAGTAACACACTACGCCGCCAGGGACTCAAATCCTGCAGTGCCAGACGTGTCCCCCTGCTTAAGTCAGTACATGTCCAGGCCCGTCTGAAGTTTGCTAGAGAGCATTTGGATGATCCAGAAGAAGATTGGGAGAATGTCATATGGTCAGATGAAACCAAAATAGAACTTTTTGGTAACAACTCAACTCGTCATGTTTGGAGGACAAAGAATGCTGAGTTGCATCCAAAGAACACCATACCTACTGTGAAGCATGGGGGTGGAAACATGCTTTGGGGCTGTTTTTCTGCAAAGGGACCAGGACGACTGATCCGTGTAAAGGAAAGAATGAATTGGGCCATGTATCGTGAGATTTTGAGTGAAAACCTCCTTCCATCAGCAAGGGCATTGAAGATGAAATTTGGCTGGGTCTTTCAGCATGACAATGATCCCAAACACACCGCCCGGGCAACGAAGGAGTGGCTTCGTAAGAAGCATTTCAAGGTCCTGAAGTGGCCTAGCCAGTCTCCAGATCTCAACCCCATAGAACATCTTTGGAGGGAGTTGAAAGTCCGTGTTGCCCAGCAACAGCCCCAAAAAATCACTGCTCTAGAGGAGATCTGCATGGAGGAATGGGCCAAAATACCAGCAACAGTGTGTGAAAACCTTGTGAAGACTTACAGAAAACGTTTGACCTCTGTCATTGCCAACAAAGGGTATATAACAAAGTATTGAGATAAACTTTTCTTATTGACCAAATACTTATTTTCCACCATAATTTGCAAATAAATTCATTAAAAATCATACAATGTGATTTTCTGGATTTTCCTTTCTCATTTTGTCTGTCATAGTTGAAGTGTACCTATGATGAAAATTACAGGCCTCTCTCATCTTTTTAAGTGGGAGAACTTGCACAATTGGTGGCTGACTAAATACTTTTTTGCCCCACTTTATGTTTTCTGGATTATTATAACCCTTGTGAATCATGCAATGAATGCACATAAAATATTAAACTTTGTTTTGTTATTCATGTTTTTGTCAGTCAAATGGAAGACCTTTCAAAAAGACAGACTCTGTCGATTCATTAATACTTTTTTGCCAGGACGTATACCTTGAATGAACTATTAATATAAAATGTATTTGGATCAGGAGGAAGAGGCAAAGTTTATAGATGTTCTATGTTTGGATGCAGGAAAGTCTAACGTTATACACAACATCAATGTGCGTTTAAACCGCAAGTGATGTAGTTAGTCTGCAACATCCTGTTTTTGCATTCCAACCATAGAGATAGATAGAGGACTCATCATGAATATAACCTGTTTTAGCATGGACATAGCAATTGAGGGCTTCCACAATGATTCCGCCATTTTAAATTAGTCAGCTGGTAGCCTAGCGGTTAAGAGCATTGGGCCAGTAACCAAAAGGCCACTGGTTCAAATCCCAGAGCCGACTAAGTGAAAAATCTGTGCCCTTAATTAAGCAAGGCACTTAACCCTAATTGCTCTGGATAAGAGTGTCTGCTAAATGACTCAAATTTAACTGAGTGGGGATTCCTATGGGTTGTAGCCTCAATGATGTAAAGACATGAAGATGAGTCCTCTATCTAGCTCTATGTTTCCAATGCATTGCAAATATTACCCTTCTACTAGCACTATGATCAAGGATGTATTTTTTCAAAACATGAGTCCCACTGTAAAGACATGATAAACTTTGGGAATATCATTTTTTTTTTGCACTCTAGTGAAGTAGAACTGTTTTCAAAGCATTGCAAACACCTTTGAAAAAATGTATGGTTAATTTGACATTCTTTTAATTAGAATTTTGTATTATTTATACCAGTATGTCTTTAGAACATTTATACCAATACTGGTATGTTGAAAGCTATTGTGTAAGCTATATTTAAAGAAATGCAATTCTCTGTAGGGTCTGTAGAATCTAAATATGGTGTTATTTCATGGGGACTGTGGTCTAAATAACCAGCAGCACCTTCTACTCCACCCATTCCATTCAATCCAAATCAATACATTGTATATGAATTACATATTGGTTTATAGATTACATATTGGTTTATAAACTATTCTATGTGCCAAAGTAAAAGTGGGTTTGGGATTACTCAGTAGGGCCTGTAGAATCTACAGCGGCAAGAAAGAGTATGTGAACCCTTTGGAATTCACTGGATTTCAGCATACACGTGTCATAAAATTTTTATCTAATCTTCATCTGTCACAACAATAGACAAACACAGTCTGCATACACTAATAACACACAATTATACGTATTCGTGTCTTTATTGAACACACCGTGTGAACATTCACAGTGCAGGGTGGGACAAGTATGTGAACCCTTTGATTAAATAATTGGTTGACCCTCCTTTTTGCAGCAATAACCTCAACCAAAAATGTTTTGTAGTTGCGGATCAGACGTACACAACAGTCAGGAGGAATTTTGGACCATTCCTCTTTACAAAACTGTTTCAGTTCAGCAATATTCTTGGGATGTCTGGTGTGAACCTCTCTCGAGGTCATGCCACATCATCTCAATCGGGTTGAGGTCAGGACTATGACTGGTCCACTCCAGAAGGTGTATTTTCTTCGGTTGAAGCCATTCTGTTGTTGATTTATTTCTGTGTTTTGGGTTGTTGTCCTGTTGCATCACCTAACTTCTGTTGAACTTCAATTGGCGGACAGATAGTGTTACATTCTCCTGCAAAATGTCTTAATAAACTTGGGAATTCATTTTCCCATCAATGATAGCAAGCTGTCCAGGCACTGAGGCAGAAAAGCAGCCCCAAACCATGATGCTCCCTCCCCCATACTTCACAGTGAGAATGAGGTTTTGGTGTTGGTGTGCTGTGTCCTTTTTTTCCAAACCACTCAACTTTAGTTTCATCTGTCCACAGAATATTTTGTGTGGACATCCAGGTGCTCTTTTGCAAACTTCAGACGTGCAGCAATGCTTTCTCTTATATCCCAAAAACTCTGTTTTGTTGGCGCGTTTTGTTCAGTAATCCACTGGCTCAAAGGCGGTCAAAACATGCAGACGAATACATCCTAATAGTACCGGTAAAGTTTGTTGAAACATGTCAAACGATGTTGTCTAAATAATCGCTAATATTTTAATGGGACAATAGCATATTCAATAGAAAGGAAAAACAACGAAGAGCGTGCAATCAGTCACGCACGCAAACCAGCTCTGCTTCTTCCTCAGTCCACTGAGATAAAGGTTTCATTCTTCTTTATTTTTCAGAAAACAAGCCTGAACCCATGTCTAACAACTGTTGACATCTAGTGGAAGCCATAGGAACTGCAACCTGTGTCCTAACCCATTAGAAACTCTATAGGCATTCAATTGAAAAGTACCCACATCAAAAAAATCCCCTCCCTGGATGGATCTTCCTCAGGTTTTTGCGTGCCATATCAGTTCTGTTATACCCACAGACATTATTATTAACCGTTTCGGAAACTTTAGAGTGTTTTCTATCCAAATCTACCAATTATATGCATATCCTAGCTTCTAGGCCTGAGTAACAGGCAGTTTACTTTGGGCACGCTTCTCATCCAGATGTCGAAATACTGCCCCCAAGCCATAAGAAGTTTTAAGGCAGTTTATACAATTTAAAAATCATACAATACATTCACATATTTCACAACACACTGTGTGCCCTCAGGCCCCTACTCCACCACTATCACATATCTACAGTACTAAATCCATGTGTATGTATTGTGTGTGTGTGTGTGTGTGTGTGTGTTGCTTCACAGTCCCCGCTGTTCCACAATGTGTTTTTTTATCTGTTTTTTTAAATGCATCAGTTACTTGATGTGGAATAGAGTTCCATGTAGTCATGGCTCTATGTAGTACTGTGTGCCTCCCATAGTCTGTTCTGGACTTGGGGACTGGTAAGAGACCTCTTGTGGCGGTATGCATGGGTGTCTGAGCTGTGTGCCAGTAGTTTAGACAGACAGCTCGGTGCATTCAAAATGTTAATACCTCTCATAAATAAAAGTAGTGATGAAGTCCACTTTCAGCCAGGAGAGATTGACATGTATATTATTAATATTAGCTCTCTGTGTACATCCAGGGGCCAGCTGTGCTGCTCTGTTGTGAGCCAATTGCAATTTCCTTAAGTCCTTCTTTGTGGCACCTGACCACACGACTGAACAGTAGTCAAGGTGTGACAAAACTAGGGCCTGTAGGACCTGCCTTGTTGATAGTGTTGTTAAGAAGGCAGAGCATCACTTTATTATAGACAGGTTATAAATACCTAGCAGCACTTTATACTCCACCCACTCCAATGGTCCCAATGCAATACACCACTTAAGTGATAATGCCCGAGAGGATATATTGGCACGGGTTTGGAGGATATATTGGCACGGGTGTTGTTAGGCCCGAGACGAAGTCGAAGGCCAGCTAACCTTGCCAATATATCCTCCAAACACTTGCTTCGAGGGCATTATCATTTTTATACAACGGTTTATCAACATTTCCAAATAATTGACATATTTTCATTAAAAACGTTATTTTGATGAATTTACTCATACTATTTCATCCTTTCAAAGACATAGTCCCGACACAAATCTAGGGTTACTACCGAAGACAGCTGGTTGTTCTATTGGTTCGGTTGCTAGAGACGCGACCCAGTTGTTCAGTCTTTTTGTTCTGCATCTATGCAGTCATTCGTTCTAAATGTTTCATTGCCATACTAGCTGGCAACATTCTTATCCCTTGCATGCTAGCTAGCCAACTACGGCTAATTTACAGTCACGTCAAAAGTGCAGCCAGAATAATACCAAAGTAGCTGCATTTGTGTAATGCATACTCAGGGAGAACAAGGTGTAGATTCACGCGCAGCGATCGGCAGATGTTTATTAAGCCTTCGCAGAAAGCAGGAATTGTGGTCTCAGGCAGGCAATGGTCAAACACAGGTAGGCAGTCAAAAAAAAACAATACCTCACAACCATACAAACAGAAAGAACTGAACTAAATAGGAAGCTGATGAGACGAGGTGAGAACACAGGTGAAATCAATGAACAAAAATTAAAGACAGGGCTACATTCCAGAACACAAAGAAAAAGACCACAAGGTTAACTAAGAAAAGAAAAGCAGAACCTTACAGTTCCCCTCCCAAGCGAGGCTCCTGATGACCCAACGGCAACGGAGGGTGGGGCAGGCGGGGAAGCAGAGGTGGATGCCTACATCGGGGTCGAGGTTTAGCAGGCTGGTTCAACGAGGTCGTGGACTGACCCAACGTTCTGCATCAAGGCTGATGTCCAGTGGGTCTGTTCGGGGGTCGACCCCGAGGTCGGGGAGTGGGACGAACTGGACGGTTATGGTGAAATGTCTGAATCGTCTCTGGGTCAAGGATGTCTTGGTCGGGGACCCAGGACCGGTCTTCAGGCCCATAACCTTCCCGGTCCACTAGGTAGTGGATGCGACCTCTCAGGCGTTTGGAATCAAGGATGAGGGGTGGTACCCGGAGGAGAGGCTGAGGGAGACCGACTGAGGGCGACACCCAGTCGGTCACAAAAGGCTCGCCACACCAAGGAGACAAACTGGGGCCCGCTGTCAGAGACGATGTACTCCGGAATCCCATAAAGACAGAACACTTGCTGGAACATACATTCCGCCAATTCCACGGCGTTAGATAGATGAGGAAGAGGAACTAGATGACACATTTTTGAAAAACGGTCTACTATGACAATGAAGGTGGTGTTAGAGGATTCAGTAAAGTCTGTGATGAAGTCAACAGCTATGTGGGACCAGGGTCTGTGAGGGATTGGCAAAGGTTGAAGCTTCCCGGAAGGGAGATGGAGTCTCCTGGGCGATGTGGTGCCAGAGTGGAGTCCTTAATTTCGCTGAAGATGTCGCTGTACTGGGCCTATTCAGATGGTATGGTGGGTGGTACTGCCGAAGCAGAGTCCTCAATGGTGGTGGCGCTGCAGTGTAGGCTGAGACAACTGGTGAAGCAGGTAGAAGACCTGGACAGTAGTTCACCTTGTTGCCACGATTTGGCAGGGTTGTGATGACAAAGCCAGGGGTGTCTGAGGATGAGTGGCTTTTTGGGGGATGAGAGTTCCATGAGTTGAATGCTTTCGGTGTGGTGACGCTCTGTGTCAGGTGCATGATGAAGCCTGTGCTCAATGGCTGCCCGTCCAGGGTGTTAATCCTTAAGGGAGGGCTGACAGGTGTTAGAGCAATGTCAAGCTCTTGTACTAGCGGATGATCGATAAAATTACCTGCTGCCCACAAATCTATCAAGCCTTCTACGTACTTGGTAACCCCCTTCAAGGTTATCAATACTGGGACGGAGAATTGCTTCTGGGAGATATTTAGAAATAAGGACACACCTACCGTTATGGCAGCAGGGGGACCCTTCTCCTCTCTCCGTGGGAGGCGAACAGGGCAATGGCTGAGTAGATGATCTTTCCCTCCACAGTATAGGCAGAGCACTTCTTGGATCCGCTTTTGACGTTTGATACACAGGAGAGGAGCATGGCCCAACTGTATGGGCTCTGGAAGACTCAGACGGGATGACATACTTTTGAAAAGAGGAAGGTTTCGGGTTCCTGAGTGGCAAAGGTCTTTGGCGGTCGGCGATGAGGTGGTCGATGGAGATGGACATACGAATGTATTGATGTAAATCCTGATGGTCACCTCTACAGCCCAGGTCCACCTGAAGTTTCCTGTTGAGCCCTCTTCGGTAGACGGTAAGTAGAACACCCTCATTCCATCCACTCCCTGCAGCCATGGTGCGGAACTCGAGGCAGCTGAATTGCGTCCTTGTTGAAGTTCTATGAGGAGGTCTCCTATAGGACGACCGGAGGGAGAATGATCGAATACCTCTTTGAAGAGGGTGTGGAAATGGGTCTTGGATCCGAGTTCTGTGCTGTTGGCAGTCCATATGGCGGTGGCCCAATCCAGGGCTTTGACTGTGAGTAGAGACACAACAAAATCCACCCTGCTCTTGTCGGTGGAGAAGTTAGTCGGGTTGTGCTCAATGTATTTGCTGCATTGCATCAGAAATCCCTGACATTTCCCAGGTGAACCATCATATTTTCCAGGCATGGGTATGAACAAAGAAGGGTTATGGGTTACGATACCTGGCATCGGAGGAGTAGAGAGGCTGGCGGAGAAGATGGCAAATATCCTCTTACTGGGTTAGGTGCCGCTGTAGCTCCGCTGAATCCATTTTTAGGTGAGGTATTCTGTAATGCATACTCAGGGAGAACAACGTGTAGATTCACACGCAGAGCGCAGCAGATGTTTATTGAGCCTTCACAGACGGCAGGAATTGTGGTCGCAGGCCAAACACAGGTAGGCAGTCAAAAGCAAACAATACCTCACAACCATACAAACAGAAACAAATAATTAGGGAGCTGATAAGACCAGGTGAGAAACGAACACAGGTGAAATCTATGAACAAAAATGAAAGACAAAGCTACGTTCCAGAACACAAAGAAACAGGGCTATGTTCAAGAACACAAAGAAAAATAACATAAGGTTGACTAAGAAAAGAAAAGCAGAACCTTACAATTTGCATTTGTTTAAGCTGTTTTCTAGTGAAATTTATTTGGATACATCCATAACAATGAGCTAATGAGGCGCGATATTGCCTGCCATAGAAAATATGCTCCCTCGTCAGGACACTGTTGTTCACAGGAGCTAGCCAACAACACAGCTAATACGATCACTTCAAACTGAAGCTGGAAAGACTGCAAATTAGCTGCACTTTATTTAGTATTTAGTATATATCCATAAAAATGATGCCAGCTGATTCATGATTTCGCCTGGCTGAGAAATGTTGCCTGCCCCTCTGTCTCGTTCTGACTCCCGACACGATACTATGGGTCAGCTGGAGAACGAAATTGAATATTGAAACAATGTTGCAAATGTCGGAGAGAGACAGAAAATGTTATTGAAACCTCCACTGTTGAAAACTAAATGTTAGTCTAAAAGAAATGTGAGATAATGTCTGGATACTCTTTATAGTGGAGATCAAGTTTGTAAAGTGCCTGGCTGGGCTGATGAGATAGTGTATTGTGCAGTCAGGACAGAGTAAATAGACATTTTAAGTCATAGATTTAGCCGGTGGTAACTTGTGGAATAGACACCAGCTGGATTGCAGTTTCAATCAATCAGCATTCAGGATTAGACTCAACCAATTACATATTGGCCTATAGAGAAAAATCTAAATGTGCCGAAGTAAAGGTGGGGTTAGGATTACTCAGTAGGGATCTGTAGAATCTATATATGGTGTTATTTATTGTGGGACTGTGGCCTAAATACCCAGCAGCACTTTCTAATCCACCCATTCCGTTCACTGCATCTCATTTCCTTCTAGCAACAAACGTTCCCACAACTTTAGAGAACATTCCCTTAAGGTCATTAACTAACATTTTCATAGGAATGTTCCCATGATACAGGGATTGTTTCCAAGAGACCATTCCCTTAATGTCAAATAGAACTTGCCCAGAACGTGGTTACCATGTTCTCAGAATTTCAAATATGAATGTTCTAGACAAGCTTCATGGAAACAATGCAAGCACATTAATATGTCCAGCTTTCTGAGTGTTAGGACAATATTCCATCAACGCCCCACCAAACATACATAGAACATGGTTACCATGTCCTCAGAATATAGGATATGAATGTTCTACACATGTTTCATTGGAACTTTTCCATGTCCAGTTTTCTGAGGGTTAGGAGAATATTCCATCAACGCCCCACCAAACATACAAAGAACATGGTTGCTATGTTCTCAGAACATAATATATTAATGTTCTACACATGTTTCATGGGAACACTGCAGAAACATTTATTTGTATAATTTGTCAGGATGCCGCCTCATGGTCCCAAAGAAATGTTCCCCCCCTTCCAAAAATGTTTTCATTACACATTACGCCTCGTTACTGTTGCCAAGCCAATCAAGGCCCTTTGTCTGTTGGCAAGGTTAGGGATTCTCTCACACAGTACTTTTAACATGTTTTTTTAAATGTACATACACTGCTCAAAAAAATAAAGGGAACACTTAAACAACACAATGTAACTCCAAGTCAATCACACTTCTGTGAAATCAAACTGTCCACTTAGGAAGCAACATTGATTTATTGTCAATTTCACATTCTGTTGTGCAAATGGAATAGACAACGGGTGGAAATTATAGGCATTTAGCAAGACACCCCCAATAAAGGAGTGGTCTGCAGGTGGTGACCAGGCCACTTCTCAGTTCCTATGCTTCCTGGCTGATGTTTTGGTCCCTTTTGAATGCTGGCGGTGCTTTCACTCTAGTGGTAGCATGAGACAGAGTCTACAACCCACACAAGTGGCTCAGGTAGTGCAGCTCATCCAGGATGGCACATCAATGCGAGCTGTGGCAAGAAGGTTTGCTGTGTCTGTCAGCGTAGTGTCCAGAGCATGGAGGCGCTACCAGGAGACAGGCCAGTACATCAGGAAACGTGGAGGAGGCCGTAGGAGGGCAACAACCTAGCAGCAGGACCGCTACCTCCACCTTTGTGCAAGGAGGAGCAGGAGGTGCACTGCCAGAGCCCTGCAAAATGACCTCCAGCAGGCCACAAATATGCATGTGTCTGCTCAAACGGTCAGAAACAGACTCCATGAGGGTGGTATGAGGGCCCGACGTCCACAGGTGGGGTTTGTGCTTACAGCCCAACACCGTGCAGGACGTTTGGCATTTGCCAGAGAACACCAAGATTGGCAAATTCGCACTGGCGCCCTGTGCTCTTCACAGATGAAAGCAGGTTCACACTGAGCACGTGACAGACGTGAGTCTGGAGACGCCATGGAGAACGTTCTGCTGCCTGCAACATCCTCCAGCATGACCGGTTTGGCTGTGGGTCAGTCATGGTGTGGGGTGGGGTGGCATTTCTTTGGGGGGCCGCACAGCCCTCCATGTGCTCGCCAGAGGTAGCCTGACTGCCATTAGATACCGAGATGAGATCCTCAGACCCCTTGTGAGACCATATGCTGGTGCAGTTGGCCCTGACATTACATCAAAGTTGGATCAGCCTGTAGTGTGATTTTCCACTTTAATTTTGAGTGTGACTCCAAATCCAGACCACCATGGGTTGATAAATTTGATTTCCATTGATCATTTTTGTGTGATTTTGTTGTCAGCACATTCAACTATGTAAAGAAAAAATTATTTAATAAGAATATTTCATTCATTCAGATGTGTTGCCTTTATTTTTTTGAGCAGTGTATTTGATACACATGATTATATTGTGTATGTTTATTTATACAGTAATTATTATGTCCTTTGAAATCACAACCTCTTGATTCATGGTACTCCTTCCCACTACGCCACCATGTCCATGTCCAGGTATCGGTTAATCTGACTATTCTCACAATGCATTTGATTTACATATTTCAGCAATTAAAGGGCTTTCTGTAAAGTTGTCTCATGTTGGCGGGGTTAACCTGTTTTAATGATACTCGTGAATCACATGGTCAATAAAATAGTTTTTCATGAGTGTACTTTTAATAGACTTCAAAGTGCAGTCACCCAATTGCTCACATCTATCAAGTTATTTCATCCACATAAGTGCTTAGGGAGGAGGGGTTAGGGTTTCCTCTGGACAAGGCCTAACTTTACTAGCCCAATAAGTTAATGCCCTAGAGATATCCCTTATTGGGACAGTGGTTAGGGTGTTCGATGTTGGTGGCCTGTGTTCGAGAACCGCTAGGGGAATCAACCTATTCTCACTTTCTTTGCATTATATGTTAATGCAATTATTTGGTAACAGTTACAACACACCTATCTGATCTAATTCAATTGTGTTTGTCAATGACACATTTGTTCTACATTGTATATGTGCTCTAGATTTTTTTTTTAAACGATAGAGAAACTCATTTTAATTACATCAGATAGATTTGTTGTAACTTTTGCCTAATGTAATGAACATATTTTGCTAAGAATGTCAGAGTAAGATGATCACACAGCAATTTAGATGGTACAATGATTCCCTACAGTAGTCAGTGCTTCCCATTTTGACAACAAAAGCTGTCCCGGCAAGATAAATCAATAGGGGAATATCACAGGCAATCATTCCAATGATCATTGCAGATATATTATGTACATTATCTGAAATTACAAATCAATTTTCTTTTACAAATCCCTTCTATTAATACACTATAATCACGCTTTCAGAACAGCAATGGAGACAACTATTGTCGTGGAAATATTTAGTCAAAAATATTTCTCAAATACCGGAGCCTGTGAGTTCAAATATACTTTATTACAATCTAATATAAGCCAAGCTGGTTCATGAAGTAACTCCCTTTCCAGCCTTGGCACACACTTTTTTATACAGATTTCATCCTTATGTCACACACATAGTAACTGCTCTTTATGTTAATGGTTCATCCCCTCTGGCATTTAGCCACTGTTATCTTTTTGCCTTGCACTAATTTTAGTTTGGTTTCACATTAGGCCATAGCAATGGTACAAAAATAAACAGACTTGCCCACTCTCAAGACAGGTGCATGTCTAATGCTGCCTAATGACCTAGACACACATATAGAGTGCACTTATTTTACTCTAAGATGTCCCACATGTCTGGAACATTTCCAATACTATTTACAATAGCTGTGAGTAGGTAAGATCACTGGGGAAGCAAGCCAGAAAAAAAATCCATATTACAACCTTGCTTTCTCTGTAACCTGTCAGTTCATATGCCTTCCCACTGTGATATATAGGCCTAAGGCCGAGACAGAATTTTTTGTAATTTTAAAAAAAATGTTACCTTTATTTAACCAGGCAAGTCAGTTAAGAACAAATTCTTATTTTCAATGACGGCCTAGGAACAGTGGGTTAACTGCCTGTTCAGGGGCAGAACGACAGATTTGTACCTTGTCAGCTCGGGGGTTTGAACTTGCAACCTTCCGATTACTAGTCCAACGCGCTAACCACTAGGCTACAAAGTTCACAAAGCATATGCATCTAAGAAACAGTTACTTGACCTACAGCATGGTCAACCAAGTTAAAACCTGTTATGGTTAGCGTTCCCCTAGGGGAACACCCCCCCCCATTCAGCTGGAAAGGTGGCGTGGGAAATTCAAAAAATATTATTTTGAAATATTTAACTTTCACACATTAACAAGTCCAATGCAGCAAATGAAAGATAAACATCTTGTTAATCTACCCATCATGTACGATTATTTTAATGATTTACAGCGAAAATACAACATTTATGTTAGAGCAAACAGCTGGAGGCAGGGCTTTCTCCTATAGAGCTCCATTTTTATGGAACGGTCTGCCTACCCATGTCAGAGACGCAAACTCGGTCTCAACCTTTAAGTCTTTACTGAAGACTCATCTCTTCAGTGGGTCATATGATTGAGTGTAGTCTGGCCCAGGAGTGGGAAGGTGAACGGAAAGGCTCTGGAGCAACGAACCGCCCTTGCTGTCTCTGCCTGGCCGATTCCCCTCTTTCCACTGGGATTCTCTGCCTCTACCCTGTTACGGGGGCTGAGTCACTGGCTTACTGGGGCTCTCTCATGCCGTCCCTGGGGGGGGGTGCGTCACCTGGGTGGGTTGATTCACTGTTGTGGTCGGCCTGTCTGGGTTGGCGCCCCCCCCTTGGGTTGTGCCGTGGCGGAGATCTTTGTGGGCTATACTCGGCCTTGTCTCAGGATGGTAAGTTGGTGGTTGAAGATATCCCTCTAGTGGTGTGGGGGCTGTGCTTTGGCAAAGTGGGTGGGGTTATATCCTTCCTGTTTGGCCCTGTCCGGGGTGTCCTCGGATGGGGCCACAGTGTCTCCTGACCCCTCCTGTCTCAGCCTCCAGTATTTATGCTGCATTAGTTTATGTGTCGGGGGGCTAGGGTCAGTTTGTTATATCTGGAGTACTTCTCCTGTCCTATTCGGTGTCCTGTGTGAATCTAAGTGTGCGTTCTCTAATTCTCTCCTTCTCTCTTTCTTTCTCTCTCTCGGAGGACCTGAGCCCTAGGACCATGCCCCAGGACTACCTGACATGATGACTCCTTGCTGTCCCCAGTCCACCTGGCCATGCTGCTGCTCCAGTTTCAACTGGCCTGGGCCCTAGGACCATGTCCCAGGACTACCTGACATGATGACTCCTTGCTGTCCCCAGTCCACCTGGCCATGCTGCTGCTCCAGTTTCAACTGTTCTGCCTTACTATTATTCAACCATGCTGGTCATTTATGAACATTTGAACATCTTGGCCACGTTCTGTTATAATCTCCACCCGGCACAGCCAGAAGAGGACTGGCCACCCCACATATGCTCTCTCTAATTCTCTCTTTCTTTCTCTCTCTCTCGGAGGACCTGAGCCCTAGGACCGTGCCCCAGGACTACCTGACATGATGACTCCTTGCTGTCCCCAGTCCACCTGACTGTGCTGCTGCTCCAGTTTCAACTGTTCTGCCTTATTATTATTCGACCATGCTGGTCATTTATGAACATTTGAACATCTTGGTCATGTTCTGTTATAATCTCTACCCGGCACAGCCAGAAGAGGACTGGCCGCCCCACATAGCCTGGTTCCTCTCTAGGTTTCTTCCTAGGTTTTGGCCTTTCTAGGGAGTTTTTCCTAGCCACCGTGCTTTTACACCTGCATTGTTTGCTGTTTGGGGTTTTAGGCTGGGTTTCTGTACAGCACTTTGAGATATCAGCTGATGTACGAAGGGCTATATAAATAAATTTGATTTGATTTGATTTATGTTAGATCACCACCAAATTCAAAAACACACAGCCATTTTTCACAGTCACAAAAGCAGAAATATAGATAAAATGAATCACTAACCTTTGATTATCTCCATCAGCTGACACTCATAGGACATCATGTTATACATGTATTGTGTGTTTTGTTCAATAATGTGCATATATATATATAAAATCTCAGAGTACATTGGTGCGTTACGTGCAGTAATGTTTTGATTCCAAAACATCCGGTGATTTTGCAGAAATACTCACAATTAACATTGATAAAAGATGCAAGTGTTATTCACAGAATTAAAGATAAACGTATCCTCTACGCTGTGTCAGATTTTTTTTAAACTTTACGGAAAAATAATAATCTGAGAACGGCGCTCAGAACCCAAATTAGCCAAAGAAATAGCAGACATTTTGGCGTCAACAGAAGCTACAAAACACACTATAAATATTCACTTACCTTTGATTATCTTCATCAGAAGTCAGTTCCAGGAATCCCAGTTCGACAATAAATGACTGATTTGTTCCATAAAGTTCCATAAAGCCCATAATTTAGCCACTTGTTGTTAGCTTGTTCAGCCCAGCATTCAATCCTCAAAAAGCACGAGCAATTCCTCCAGACAAAAACTCAAAAAGTTCCGTTACAGGTCGTAGAAACAAGTCAAATGATGTATGCAATCCATATTTAGGATGTTTTAAACATTAATCAGCAATAAGGTTCCAACCGGAGAATTTCATTGTCTGAAGAAACGCATTGGAATGGAAGAACACTCTCATGACCACGCGCAATGAGACTGAGGCTTTGTGCCAGACCACCCACTCAAAGAGCTATTATGAGCCCCTCCTTTATAGTAGAATCATACAACCAGAATCTAAAGACGGTGACATCTTGTGGAAACCCTAGGAAGTGCATGCTCATCCATATCTAAGATGGACATCAAATGGCACTGTTTTCAAAATTGAGTTCTCACTTCCTGTTTGGATGTCTTCTCAGGTTTTTGTCTGCCATATGAGTTCTGTTATACTCACAGACATAATTCAAACAGTTTTAGAAACTTCAGAGTGTTTTCTGTCCACCAGTAATAATACCAATAATACCACCAGTAATAATTTGCATATATTCCCATCTGGGAAAGAGTAGGAGGCAGTTTACTCTGGGCATGCCTTTCTTCCAAAAGTGAAAATGCTGCCCCCTAGCCCCAACAAGTTTTTAATGTTTCCAACATTTTCGAACCACTAAACAATTTCAAAAAGGCTTTACGGCGAAAGCATAACATGCGATTATCTGAGGACAGCACCCCACGTACAAAAGCATTACAAACATTTTCCAAACAAGCAGAGGCGTCACGAAAGACATAAATAGCGATAAAATAAATCACTTACCTTTGAAGATCTTCCTCTGTTTACAATCCCAAGGGTCCCAGCTACATAACAAATGGTCCTTTTGTTCGATAAAGTCCTTCTTTATATCCCAAAAAAGTCTGTTTAGTTGGAGCGCTTGATTCAGTAATCCACCGGTTTCCCTCATTCAAAATGCATACAAATGAATCCCAAAAGTTACCAATAAACTTTGTACAAATCAAACAACGTTTCTAATCAATCCTCAGGTACCCTAATATGTAAATAAACGATACAATTTAAGACGGGGGAATAGTATGTTCATTACCGGAGATAAATAACGAAGCCCTCATCCACGCGTGACACAATACTACAGCCAAAATGGGAGCCACCTAGAAAAACTACAAATTCTAGCTCATTAAAAAACAAAAACAAGCCTGCAACTCTTTCTAAAGACTGTTGACATCTACTGGGAACTGCAATCTGGGATGTATTCCATTGATTTTCCCATAGACTGCCATTACAATGAGTAGTGGGCTCAATAACAACAAAAAATTCCAGATGGATTCTCCTCGGGTTTTCACCTGCCATATCAGTTCTGTTATACTCACAGACATTATTGTAACAGTTGTAGAAACTTTAGAGTGTTTTCTATCCAATACTACCAATTATATGCATATCTTAGCTTCTGGGCCTGAGTAACCGGCAGTTTACTTTAGGCACCTCAGTTATCCAAACTTCCGAATACAGTCCACTATCCCTAAGAAGTTTTTAATTTCAATGGGATACAATCCATACTGCTGCAACTCATCTGCCATACATTTTTATTTTTATTTCACCTTTATTTAACCAGGTAGGCTAGTTGAGAACAAGTTCTCGTTTACAACTGCGACCTGGCCAAGATAAAGCATAGCAGTGTGAACAGACAACACAGAGTTACACATGGAGTAAACAATTAACAAGTCAATAACACAGTAGAAAAAAAGAATAAAAAGAGAGTCTATATACATTGTGTGCAAAAGGCATGAGGAGGTAGGCGAATAATTACAATTTTGCAGATTAACACTGGAGTGATAAATGATCAGATGGTCATGTACAGGTATAGAATACTGGTGTGCAAAAGAGCAGAAAAGTAAATAAATATAAACAGTATGGGGATGAGGTAGGTAAATTGGGTGGGCTATTTACCGATAGACTATGTACAGCTGCAGCGACCGGTTAGCTGCTCAGATAGCAGATGTTTGAAGTTGGTAAGGGAGATAAAAGTCTCCAACTTCAGCGATTTTTGCAATTCGTTCCAGTCACAGGCGGCAGAGAACTGGAACGAAAGGCGGCCAAATTAGGTGTTGGCTTTAGGGATGATCAGTGAGATACACCTGCTGGAGCGCGTGCTACGGGTGGGTGTTTCCATCGTGACCAGTGAACTGAGATAAGGCGGAGCTTTACCTAGCATGGACTTGTAGATGACCTGGAGCCAGTGGGTCTGGCAACGAATATGTAGCGAGGGCCAGCCGACTAGAGCATACAGGTCGCAGTGGTGGGTGGTATAAGGTGCTTTAGTAACAAAACGGATGGCACTGTGATAAACTGCATCCAGTTTGCTGAGTAGAGTATTGGAAGCTATTTTGTAGATGACATCACCAAAGTCAAGCTGGACTAGGCTGCCGTGCGTGCATGCTTTGGATATTTCCAACTTGTACAGTGCCTTATAATTTACCACAGGTGGACTCCAATCAAGTTGTAGTATGTAGTCTCATAGAAAAGGGTCTGAATACTTGTGTAAATAAAGTATTTATTTTTTATTTTATTTAATGCATTTTAGAATAAGGCTGTAACTTAGGGGGTCTGAATACTTTTCGAAGGCACTGTATGTTGGTTTGCCATGTCGTCACAGAAACTGAAGTAGATAAACCACTGAAGAAGGTGCTTATGTGTAGCTTTCAGCTTTGTGTTTATGGGATGGCTACAATATTATTATTTTTTGCAGTATTTAGGGTATATTTGAGAAGGACATTTTCACAGGAAATGTATATATGGGCTATTTCACTGAACAGTTTTCATTCATCTACCACAGTAGCTAGGTTTCCATCCAATTGGTGACAGGTTTTCATGCTAATAATCTAAATAACCCCGCACTCAACGTCAACAAAAAAATTGGATAGCCTACCATAATACAGCAAGAAACACTGTTTTGCCCATGGTACATGAACCTATCAATGTTGGAAGCTGAAATCTACTAGCCTGTAATGAGTTTGGTATCGTCTACAATACAATAAAACGTGGATTAAACAATTATTTGCCAAATATTACATCAGTAATCCAGGGCAGTGTCAGAAAGGTACAGAACGGCAGGCAGGCTCAGGGTCAGGGAAGACAGAAAGGTCAAAACCGGAAGAACTAGAAAACAGAGACTAGAGCGAACAGGAGTACGGGAAAACACGCTGGTAGGCTTGATGAGACAAGACGAACTGGCAACAGACAAACAGAAAACACAGGTATAAATGAACAGGGGATAATGGGGGAAATGGACGACACCTGGAGGAGGTGGAGACAAGCACAAGACAGGTGAAACAGATCAGGGTGTGAAACATTTGGCCAATAAACCTTTTTTCCATAACGTTACGGAGCGAATTAAGAAGGAATTTTGATTTAGCTTCTAACGACCTAAGAATCTAAATGTGCTTTTCCATTAAAATAATAATTATTGCAGACTAATGTGACTAATAAAGGAATTTGTATATGTCGTAAGAGAAAATATTATTTGCCCTTACTAAACTTAAGTAATGTTAGGCTATTTTCTGGCAGTTGTGCCATTATTATGTGTCAGATGTTAAGACTACAAACCGTTATGAAAGGCCTAATAGCCAGATTGAATTGTCATTTCAATAAGCATAGGCCAACAGACTAAAATGTGGGTTTATGATTGTAATTCAACTTTGCCATGGTTTGGTTAACTAGATGCAGGTAGCTTTCGGAAAATATTCAGACCCCTTGACTTTTTACACATTTTGTTCGGTTACAGCCTGATGACAAAATTGATTTTAAAAAATGGTTTTACTCATCAATCTACACACACTTGAGTCTTCTTGGGTATGACGCCACAAGCTTGGCACATCTGTATTTGGGGAGTTCCTCCCATTCTTCTCTGCAGATCCTCTCAAGCTCTGTCAGGTTGGATGGGGAGTGTTGCTGCACAGATAATTTTAGGTCTCCCCACAGATGTTTGATCGGGTTCAAGTCTGGGCCCTGGCTGGGCCACTCAAGGACATTCAGAGACTTGTCCCGAAGCCACTCCTGCGTTGTCTTGGTTGTGTGCTTATGGTCGTTGTCCTGTTGGAAGGTGAACCTTCGCACCAGTCGGAGGTCCTGAGTGCTCTGGGGCAGGTTTTCATCAAGGATCTCTCTGTACTTTGCTCCGTTCATCGTTCCCTCAATCCTGACTAGATTCCCAGTCCCTGCCGCTGAAAAACATCCCCAAAGCATGACGCTGCCACCCCCATGCTTCACCGTAGGAATGGTACCAGGTTTCCTCCAGATGTGATGCTTGGCATTCAGGCCAAAGAGTTAAATCTTGGTTTCATCAGACCATGTTGTTTCTCATGGTCTGAGAGTCTTTAGGTGCCTTTTGGCAAACTCCAAGTGGGCTGTCATGTGCCTTTTACTGAGGAGTGGCTTCCGTCTGGCCACTCTACCATAAAGGCATGATTGGTGGACTGCTGCAGAGATGGTTGTCCTTATGGAAGGTTCTCCCATCTCGACTCTAGAGCTCTGTCAGAGAGACCATCAGGTTCTTGGTCACCTCCCTGACCAAGGCCTTTCTCCCCCAATTGCTCAGTTTGGCCGGGCGGCCAGCTCTAGGAAGAGTCTTGGTGGTTCCATCTTATGGAGGCCACTGTGTTCTTGGGAACATTCAATGCTGCAGAAATGTTTTGGTACCCTTCCCCAGATCTGTGCCTCAACACAGTCCTGTCTCAGAGCTCTAAATCAAATCAAATCAAATTGTATTTGTCACATCCACACGGTTAGCAGATGTTAATGCGAGTGTAGCGAAATGTTTGTGCTTCTAGTTCCGACCATGCAGTAATATCTAACAAGTAATCTAACAATTTCACAACAACTACTTATACACACAAGTGTAAAGGAATGAATTAGACCATGTACTTAAAAATATACAGTGCCTTGCGAAAGTTAGGCTACACAAGCAGCGCATGGCACATAATGCATGTAAACATAAATCATGTAATACCAAAGACAGGTCATAGATGAACCTATAGCAATGAACAACATTAAACAAAAACTGAGAAAGGGAACAGAGTGTTGAAAATGTCTGAAAGCACCCAAGATGTCCCCCATGTACAGTGCCTTGCGAAAGTATTCGGCCCCCTTGAACTTTGCGACCTTTTGCCACATTTCAGGCTTCAAACATAAAGATATAAAACTGTATTTTTTTGTGAAGAATCAACAACAAGTGGGACACAATCATAAAGTGGAACAACATTTATTGGATATTTCAAACTTTTTTATCAAATCAAAAACTGAAAAATTGTGGTTTCATCTGACCAGAGCACCTTCTTCCACATGTTTCGCAAGGCACTGTATATGGCCGTACGGCATAGGCAAGATGCAGTTGATGGTACAGAGTACAGTATATACATATGAGATGAGTAGTGTAGGGTATGTAAACATGATATAAAGTGTCAATGTTTAAAGTGACTAGTGATACATTTATTACATCCAATTTTTTATTATTAAAGTGGCTAGAGATTGAGTCAGTATGTTGGCAGCAGCCACTCAATGTTAGTGATGGCTGTTTAACAGTCTGATGGCCTTGAGATAGAAGCTGTTTTTCAGTCTGTCGGTCCCAGCTTTGATGCACCTGTACTGACCTTGCCTTCTGGATGATAGCGCGGTGAATAGGCAGTGTCTCGGGTGGTTGTTGTCCTTGATGATCTTTTTGGCCTTCCTGTGACATCGGGTGGTGTAGGTGTCCTGGAGGGCAGGTAGTTTGCCCCCGGTGATGCGTTGTGCAGACCTCACTACCCTCTGGAGAGCCTTACGGTTGTGGGCGGAGCAGTTGCCGTACCAGGCGGTGATACAGCCCCACAGGTTGCTCTCGATTGTGCATCTGTAAAAGTTGTGAGTGATTTTGGTGACAAGCCGAATTTCTTCAGCCTCCTGAGGTTGAAGAGGCGATGTTGCGCCTTCTTCACCACACTGTCTGTGTGGGTGGACCATTTCAGTTTGTCCGTGATGTGTACGCCGAGGAATTTAAAACTTTCCACCTTCTCCACCACTGTCCCGTAGATGTGAATAGGGGATGCTCCCTCTGCTGTTTCCTGAAGTCCACGATCATCTCCTTTGTTTTGTTGACGTTGAGTGCGGGGTTATTTTCCTGACACCACACTCCAAGGGCCCTCACCTCCTCCCTGTAGGCCGTCTCGTCGTTGTTGCTAATCAAGCCTACCACTGTAGTGTCGTCTGCAAACTTGATGATTGAGTTGGAGGCGTGCATGGCCACGCAGTCATGAGTGAACAGGGAGTACAGGAGTACGGATAATTCCTTCGACCTCATGGTGTGGTTTTTGCTCTGACATGCACTCTCAATTGTGGGACATTATATAGACAGGTGTTCACCTTTCTAAATCATGTCCAATCAATTTAATTTACCACAGGTGGACTCCAATCAAGTTGTAGAAACATCTCAAGGATGATCAATGGAAACAAGATGCACCCGAGCTCAATTTCGAGTCTCATAGCAAAGGGACTGAATAAGGTATTTAATGTATTCTGTTTATTTTTTGGCAAAAATTCTAAATATCTGTTTTCGCTTTGTCATTATGGGGTATTGTGTGTAAATTGCTAAGGATTTCTTCTTTAAAAAAAAATCTATTTTAGAATAAGGCTGTGGAAAAAGTCAATTGGTCTGAATAATTTCCGAAGGCACTGTAATTTCAGATAGCCTACAGTAGCCTTGGTAAAATGAACAATTTTGCAGCTTGCTTAGTTCAAATTGACGGACTAATTTATTAATCATGAACAGCGAGGCGATTTCAAGGTAAGAAATGCTTCAGTTGCCCAGTGGCCTGCTGGAATAGGCTACTAAGGATGGGGTCGTAATTTCAATCACTGGATCAAATATTAAAATGTGGATATGAACTGAATAGGCCTATGCTTGTCAACAACAACCAGGTTGTTGTTTTTTTTAACCTGTAGCCTAATCTGATTGACTGTTACCTTCAATCTAATGCATTCGAACAACAGCTGATCGGCAATTGCAATAGAACTGTGACCATGATCACAATTGATAACTTCCCATTTCATTAACTTAACATGGCCAGTAATAATTGCATAATAACACAAGGCTAAAACAACAATACACTGAAGTTATAGGCTAATTGATGGCCAGCAGATTGAGGACTTTTCCCCATAACAGAAGCACTTGAGGGAGTTCCATAACTTCCCTTTCAAATGTCCATTTCATGCGTAAAACCCTTTGCTTGATATGGTTTTCCAGAAGCAAAGTCAACATTAGAATGCAAATTAAACCCCCTCCAAGCGAATTTAGTCCAAATTAGTTTTCCTGTGCATTGTCACCATTATTTCTTGAGTTCTAGAGCGTTAATATGTTTTATGGAAAAAGTGTTGGAAGTAAGTGTCTCCATAATGACAATCTTAATAACCTACCCACAACTGGTAAAAAGTTGTTACTACATGCTTGTATGCTGCTCTTTCTCTCCGCTCACTCACTAGACTCACTTACTTGTACATTAGTACTATGGGGGGTGATAGAGGCCTAAATTCAGCCTAGGCAACAGTACCCCCGTGTGGCTGTTGCTTACCATTGAACATCTAACTGACATAAAATGATACCAACGCCGTACTAACATCTGCGTGATGCCTGAGTGTTATTTAAAGTCATAAGCTGCATAGTTTATATTGATATTAATTCAATCTAAACCATAAATGTTAGAAACTTACCGTTTTCCCCACGCAAGCCAACATTCCCATGTAACCACCTTGAGCTACAGTGACATAGACATTCATTTGTTTTCTTACAAGCAGCAGACGTGATTTTCGAGTGTCTGCCCAAGATAGTTTTCTTAGAGGCTATGAAAATAATTACCAAGATTTCCTTGATCCGATTGAGGAGTTAGTAGGCTATATTTAAGTTGTGATATCGTTAGGAAATATTTAGTCCCACTGTGTTAATGCCAATACGGAGGACTATCAAATGCTTCTCAAATATGTCCTCTGGTGGTCAAACTAGCACTAACTTGCATTAACAGAAAAAATGGCTGACAAATAGATAACGTGCCACAAAATGCTGCAGCAGCCCGCAAGATGTGCTGCAGTATGACACAACTTTTAAAGGAGGAACCACTGTATAGGGCTCTGGTCAAAAGTAGTGCATTATGTAGAGAATAGGGTGGCATTTGTGGGGCAACCTAAGAACACTAAGCATAGAATGTTTGTAAGTGTCACTCCCTCTCCGGCCTCTAGGTAGTCAGGCTGCTGATTTTCCCACACACCTGTCACCGTCATCTCGCGCACCTGCGCCTCATGACACCCACCCTGTTTATCTTCCATAAATCTGTCACTCCCCTTGGTTCTTTCTTCAGGTGTTATTGACTATGTTTCATGTTGGTGCGTTGTTTGTGTTTTGTGTTTGTTGTGTTTATTCATTAAAAAAACTCACCGTACTTGCTTCCCGACAAAGTATATTTTTATGCATTGGTTTATCTTCAGCTCCTCTTCTGTATGTACTCTTTTCCGCAATAACTTGTTATAGACATACACAGAATTATGTCTGGCAGTCTCTTGTTGAAGAAAGGCACTGAGACAAAAATAGCCACCAGGTCAAATACAATGGTTGCAAGAACAAAAAACTACAATGTTCTTCTGTTTCTAAGTAGTCCATATCCTCTGTCCCCATGCTCATTCAGATAATTAATTACTAATTACATTTCTTTTCTGGCTGTAAGATTCCTTTTGGGAAGTAAACGTGTTCAACAGTGTCTGCGATTGGTCCTATGGTTAGTGCCAATGGCGCCGTTCCCAGAACACATAATATACCAGTGTTGATGTGTGGTGGGGCACTTCTGACACACTCCTCTCCAACCTTTCCTGTCTCTCTCCAACTGTCTATGTATCCCATAAAATACATCAAATGGTCAAACAGAAGAAGTAATTGCAGTATGTTTCTAGCCAAGTTATTCCAAGTTACACACCTTGATTAGGATGATAGAACTGCTAATAATTTTTAAAAAATCCAAAATGTAATTATTTCTATATAGCCTACACTTTCTCTGTCTGAACTTCTAACACAAGTGGGGCGGTGGCTTCATGACAATTATCACAAGTGGGGCGGTGGCTTCATGACAATTATCACAAGTGGGGCGGTGGCTTCATGACAATTATCACAAGTGGGGCGGTGGCTTCATGACAATTATCACAAGTGGGCGGTGGCTTCATGACAATTATCACAAGAGGGGCGGTGGCTTCATGACAATTATCACAAGAGGGGCGGTGGCTTCATGACAATTATCACAAGTGGGCGGTGGCTTCATGACAATTATCACAAGAGGGGCGGTGGCTTCATGACAATTATCACAAGTGGGGCGGTGGCTTCATGACAATTATCACAAGTGGGCGGTGGCTTCATGACAATTATCACAAGTGGGGCGCTGGCTTCATGACAATTATCACAAGTGGGCGGTGGCTTCATGACAAATATCACAAGTGGGGCGGTGGCTTCATGACAATTATCACAAGAGCATTTGTTCAACAATTTGACAGATCCAACACAGTTCCACCTCAGACATCGAGAAAGGTCTATCTGCAGACTGTGTTTACTACATGCCACACCCACTACTTGCTGCATCCACTTCTCATCACTTACTACATACTGCTTGCAAGCTAGCTAGCTAGGACACTGGCACACAGTGTCCTTCACCCCCGCCAGCCAAAGCTTTCCTGCAGTTATTTTAACATTACAGCAAGGGTAATCACTACCCAGTAGTGAGTGCCACACAAGAGTTTTTTTTTCTTACACCTTTATTTAACTAGGCAAGTCCCTTAAGAACAAATTCTTATTTTCAATGACAGACTAGGAACGGTGGGTTAACTGCCTTGTTCAGGGGCAGAACGACAGATTTTTACCTTGTCAGCTCGGGGATTCAATCTTGCAAACTTTCGGTTACAAGTTGGCTACACGAGCTAGCTACTTCCCTCACTGTAACGTGAAAGAGGGGGCTGTTCTATTAAACAAAGTTGAAGTCTTTTTCCCTACATGGCTCTGGTACTTTCAACCCATGCAAGTGTTTGTGTGCAGGTGGTTGACATCATTCATATTCTCCCTTTCATAACTTCCTTCGGTGTACCCGAAGACAGGAAGTGCCTATTCCTCATCCCACCAAGGATAAACTTCAACTCAATTGCCAGTACTGGCAACATCGTGTGGAAGCTGTAGGCATTGTAAACTGGACGCTATTTATTTTCCCTTGCCATAGACAATACAGAGACTGGCGGAGGGATATTATTTGGTTGTTTTTTTGTGAAGTTTTCCTTGGGATTTTGCCTCCTACACACGTTCTGTTATAGTCACAGACATGATTTAACCTGTTTTAGAGACTTCAGAGTGTTTTCTATCCATACATACTAATCATATGCATATACTATATTCCTGGCATGAGTAGCAGGACGTTGAAATATTGCGTGATTTTTAACAAAAAGCTGCAAAAATTCGCAGCCTCTTTAAGAGGTGTGCCTTCTTAAAAGTTAATTTGTGGATTTTTTTCTTCTTAATGCATTTGAGCCAATCAGTTGTGTTTTGACATGGTAGGGGGTTATACAGAAGCTAGCCCTATACAGACGCTAGCCCTATTTGGTGAAATACCAAGTCCATATTATGTAAGAACAGTTCAAATAGGCAAAGAGAAACGACAGTCCATCTTTACTTTTAGAGACGAAGGTCAGTCAAAACGGAATATTTCAAGAACTTTGTAAGTTTCTTCAAGTGCAGTCACAAAAACCATCAAGCGCTGTGATGAAACTGGCTCTCATGAGGACCGCCACAGGAATGGAAGACCCTCAGTTACCTCTGCTGCAGAAGATACTGTCACGCCCTGACCTTAGAGATCCTTATTTATTCTCTATGTTTGGTTAGGTCAGGGTGTGACTCGGGTGGGAAAATCTATGTTTCTTTGTTGTTTTTTTTGAGTGTGGTTCCCAATCAGAGGCAGCTGTCTATCATTGTCTCTGATTGGGGATCATATGCAAGTTATGATTTTCCGTTTGGGTTTTGTGGGGTGTTATTTTCTGTTTAGTGTCTGTGCCTTCGCTTTCGTTTTAGGATTTGTTATTTTTGTTTGAGTGTTTCTTGAAAATAAATATCATGAACACTTTCCACGCTGCGCTTTGGTCCTGTCACGAATCCCGCTTCCTGAGTCTGTGTTTGCCTGTGTTTCTGTCCTGGAGTGTGTTTCCGGTGTCCTGGAACGCACCCGGTCTGGTTGCCGGGCGAATTAGCTTGTTGGGAGATCGATGTTCACCCGCACCTGTATCCCATCAGTAATCTGCACACCTGTCCTGATCATCACCTCTCCCCTTCAAAGGCTCTGACCTGACATCCATTCCCTGCCGGATCGTTAGCCATGAACAGTATGTTGTGCCATAGTATCAGCCTCAAGTTGGATAGAATTTGTTTTGTTGTTTTTTACGTATTGCTTGCCTTAAACTTACCTCCGTTTGTTCTGTCTTCAGTTACTCACCCGGATCATTTACCCCATTCCCGCCTGGTCGTCGGAGGATTCCGCTACCCCATTGGATCCACCTATTTACTCCCATCAACTCACCACCGCTGCCCGCTACGGATATATCTACCCATTCACATTCACTTGTAAATAAATACTCACCTTCTTCCTACTCTCCTTGTCCTGGTCTGCTTCTGGGTTCGATTTTGAAAGAACGTGACAGGTCCACTCTTCCTTCCACCGACAACGAGCGTTACAGATACGTTCATTAGTTACCCACCTCAGAAATTGCAGCCCGAATAAATGCTTCACAGAGTTCAAGTAACAGACACGTCTCCATATCAACTGTTCAGAGGAGACTGTGTGAATCAGGCCTTCATAGTAGAATTGTTGCAAAGAAACCACTACTAAAGGACACCAATAAGAAGAGACTTGCGTGAGCCAAGAAACACGAGCAACGGACATTAACCAGATGGAAATTTGTCCTTTGGTATGGATTTTTGCAAATGTTTTAAAAATAAAAACTGAAATATCACAGTCATCAACAAGTCAGAGCTAAATGAATGCAGATGAGGCAGACATCATTGAACGACACACCATTTCTCCATTATATTAATAATCTATTGTCAATGTATGGCCAGCTTCAGCCGAGGGAGGATCTTCACCCTTTGATCTTCAGTGGTGGGATTTTCGAGGGATCTTCAGCTATGGGATCTTCAGTCGAAGGATTTTCAGCGATGAGACCTTCACCCATCGGATCTTCCATCGTGGAATCTTTAGTTTGGGGACCTCCATCTTGTGGAGGTCTTCATTCATTATGTGGGAATCTTCAGCCATGGGATGGTCAATCGTCAAAGCATTGTCAGCCATGGCATCTTCAAGTCTGGTTGCATCACCATTCATGGTACCTTCATCTGTAAGGACACATGACCAAAGCTTTTCAAATAACTTTGAATGCTTCTTCTGTCAGCATCAACGGAGAAACAGTCCGAAGCCAAAGAGCCATGGTCCTAGTGAGCCTAGTTAGCTGGGAGAGAGAGACAAGTTCAGTTCTATTCCGTTCATTTGAATTAAAAACAATCACAGAAAGGTGACTTAATTCTTACCCAGAAATGATTTGATATTGAGATAAAAATGGCTGCATTGGACCTTTAATATGTCCTGAGGCTCATGGCATTGATATAGTGTAATGAGACATTAAGCCATCATTGTAAATAAGAATTTGTTCAAAACTGAGTTGTCTAGTTAAAAAAAGGTTAAATAAATTAAAGATTTCAGATGCAAATAATTGTATCACTTCCAAGGATGAGTCCTCATTTCATCGCATTGCTTTCCCACAAAAAATTCTGGTTGTTTCCCAAATGGCACCATATTCCCTGTATGGTGCACTACCCATAGGGCTCTGGTCTAAAGTAGTGCAATATAAATGGAAAAGGATGCCATTTGTGACGCCCTCTCTCTCTACTGCAGGTGATAAAGGGTCAGACTCTGGGAACCCAAACCCTAGACTGCTTGGTGTTATAGCGTAGTCAGTGCCTCCATGGCTGTGTCTCGCTCTGTCACCTTACTCAGGCCAGTGTCAATGATCACACCCTCCCATTTCACACGCTTACCAGGCCAGTCACTCCTCTAGCACAGGTTCACACTTGCAGTCAGCCACACTTTCCAAATGTACAGTACAAGCTTATCCAGATTGAACAGTTAAACACGTATCTACAGTTGAAGTCGGACGTTTACATACACCTTAGCCAAATACATTTAAACTCAGTTTTTCACAATTCCTGACATTTAATCCCAGTAAACATTCCCTGTTTTAGGTCAGTTAGGATCACCACTTTATTTTAAAAATGTGAAATGTTAGAATTTTATTTCTTTCATCACCTTCCCAGTGGGTCAGAAGTTAGTCAATTAGTATTTGGTAGCATTGTCTTTAAATGTTTTAACTTGGGTCAAACGTCTTCCACAAGCTATTTTGGCCCATTCCTCTTGACAGAGCTGGTGTAGCGGAGTCAGGTTTGTCGGCCTCCTTGCTCGCACACACTTTTTCAGTTCTGCCCACACATTTTCTATGGGATTGAGGTAAGGGTTTTGTGATGGCCACTCCAATACCTTGACTTTGTTGTCCTTAAGGGAGCAGGGAGTTGTGTCATGTGTCATTTCCGGTCACAACTTGCAGACTTGTTTACGTGCTGCTGTGCGTTTTGTTGCTAACCTTACTTTGCTACCTTACAACTTTACGGTGTTTACTTTTAACCTCTTGAACCTATGGGGGCAGTATTTCATTTTTGGATGAAAAACGTTCCCGTTTTAAACAAGATATTTTGTCACGAAAAGATGCTCGACTGCATATAATTGACAGCTTTGGAAAGAAAACACTGACGTTTCCAAAACTGCAAAGATATTGTCTGTGAGTGCCACAGAACTAATGCTACAGGCGAAACCAAGATGAAACTTCAAACAGGAAGTGAGCCAGATTTTTGAGGAGCCAGGAACGAGCCTACACTTTCTGTCGTTTCCCCAAGGTGTCTGCAGCATTGTGACGTATTTGTAGGCATATCATTGGAAGATTGACCATAAGAGACTACATTTACCAGGTGTCCGCCTGGTGTCCTCCGTCGAAATTGGTGCGTAATCTCCAGCTGCATGTATTTTCCCATGTGATTCAGAGGAGAAACCAAACTGCCACGAATGACTTATCATCGAATAGATATGTGAAAAACACCTTGAGGATTGATTCTAAACAACGTTTGCCATGTTTCTGTCGATATTATGGAGTTAATTTGGAAAAAAAGTGCATTTTAATGACTGAATTTTCGGGGGGGTTTCTCAGCCAAACGTGATGAACAAAACGGAGCGATTTCTCATACACAAATAATATTTTTGGAAAAACTGAACATTTGCTATCTAACTGAGAGTCTCCTCATTGAAAACATCCGAAGTTCTTCAAAGGTAAAAGATTTTCTTTGAATGCTTTTCTTGGTTTTGTGAAAATGTTGCCTGCTGAATGCTAGGCTTAATGCTATGCTAGCTATCAATACTCTTACACAAATGCTGGTTTTGCTATGGTTGAAAAGCATATTTTGAAAATCTGAGATGACAGTGTTGTTAACAAAAGGCTAAGCTTGAGAGCCAATATATTTATTTCATTTCATTTGCGATTTTCATGAATAGTTAACGTTGCGTTATGGTAATGAGCTTGAGGCTATAATTACGATTCCGGATCCGGGATTGCTCGTCGCAACAGGTTAATTCCCGTTTATATTTTCAGTTTTTCCCTCACTTTTTTTTTCATTTAACTTTTTCACTCCGGACGCTTTAGCTGGACATGGTTCGTCAGGACTTCCAACAGCCGAAGCTAAGTAGTAACACTAACATGATGCCTTCTGATTGCAGTCGCTGTACTCATAATATACAGGAGAACGATCGCCTTATGGTAGCTTCAGGTGCAATTGTTAGGCAAGAGTAATTTCAGTGTAAGAAAGGATGAAACAGCGTCTGTGCCACCAGTAAGTACAGATAGTAGTATAAATCCTCTCGCACGGTCCCTGCAGCGGACAACTTTCTTATGGCTTCTGGAGGGAAATGCTGTAGGAATGCTCAACCGGTGTCGCTTGAGCCGACAGACACTTTCAACCAGTTCTCCCCATTAAGCAGCGAGTCGGAGTCAGAGGCCGAGCCTTCTCTGGTCTCTACTCCTCCCGTTACAGGGTCTGAGACGCCAAAGCCTCCCACCATTAGCTCTGACAAATTGAAAACCCTAGTCATTGACGACTCTATTACCCGCAGTATTAGACTTAAAACATAAATCATCCAGCGATCATACACTGTTTACCAGGGGGCAGGGCTACTGACGTTAAGGCTAATCTGAAGATGGTACTGGCTAAAGCTAAACCTGGCGAGTGTAGAGAGTATAGGGATATTGATATCCACGTCGGCACCAACAATGTTAGGATGAAACAGTCAGACGTCACCAAGCGCAACATAGCTTCAGCGTGTAAATCAGCTAGAAAGATGTGTCGGCATCGAGTAATTGTCTCTGGCCCCCTCCCAGTTAGGGGGAGTGATGAGCTCTACAGCAGAGTCTCAACTCAATCACTGGTTGAAAACTGTTTTCTGTCCCTCCCAAAATATAGAATTTGTAGGCAATTGGACCTCTTTCTGGGACTCACCCACAAGCAGGGCCAAGCCTGGCCTGTTGAGGAGTGACGGACTCCATCCTAGCTGGAGGGGTGCTCTCATCTTATCTACGAATGTAGACAGGGCTCTAACTCCCCTAGCTCCACAATGAAATAGGGTGCAGGCCAGGCAGCAGGCTGTTAGCCAGCCTGCCAGTTTAGTGGAGTCTGCCACTAGCACAGTCAGAGTAGTCAGCTCAGCTATCCCCATTGAGACCGTGTCTGTGCCTCGACCTAGGTTGGGCAAAACTAAAAAACTTCTGCAGTTATAGTCAATGAATTAGAAAATAAAGGAGAGCCGCACACTCTAGGACATGGGTGTCAAACTCTGGCCCGTGGGCCAAATTTGGCCCGCGGGGTAATTATATTTGGCCCGCGAGACAATACCAAATTACTACTAGAGCTGGCCCGCCGGTATTATACAGCGCATTCACCACTAATACTACGAATCCCATAATGCTCTGCTGTTTTCACGCGCCAATCAGGACAGGACCCAGAAACGCTCTCTCCTCTGTGACAGTAGTCATAGCAACATAGACGCTACAACTGTCAGCGAGCTAACCCTTCCCAAAAATGGCGAAAAGAAAGGCAGAAAACAGGAGCTTTCTGGACAAGTGGGAGGCAGAATATCTGTTTACATATGTAAAAGACAAACCTGTTTGTCTTGTTTGTGGAGTCAACGTGGCTGTAAGTAAGGAGTACAACATTAGACGAAACTATGAAACGAAACACCATGACAAATACAAGGACCTGGACATGACTCAAAGGAGCCAGAAAGTAGAGGAGATGAAAAGAAGTTTGGTTTCACAACAGAATATGTTTAAAAAAGCCACATCACAAAGCGAGGCTGCTGTAAAGGCTAGTTATATAGTGGCAGCAGAGATCGCAAAATCAGCCCGGCCCTTTAATGAGTGAGAGTTCATGAAAAAGTGCATGATGAAGGTTTGTGACCTCGTATGCCCAGAGAAAACAAGCATTTTCAAACGTGAGCCTGAGCAGGAACACAGTAGCTGATCGCACATGTGATCTTGCCACCAATCTGTATGACCAGCTGATGGAAAAGGGAAAAGATTTTGTTGCGTTCTCCCTCGCTGTGGATGAGAGCTGCGACACATCTGATACTGCTCAGCTGTCAGTCTTCATCCGTGGAGTGGACTCAAATCTGTGTGTTACGGAGGAGCTATTAGGATTCAAATCAATGCATGGCACAACCACAGGAAAGGAAATCTTTGAGGAGGTTTCCAAATGTGTAACTGAAATAAAGCTGCCGTGGGATAAACTCGTTGGATTAACAACAGATGGTGCGCCAGCGATGTGCGGTAAAAAGAGTGGACTGGTGGGCATGGTTCGGGAGAAGATGCGGGAAGAGAACTGTGCAGGTGAGCTAACTGTTTACCACTGCATCATACATCAGGAAGCACTGTGTGCCAAAGCCCTAAAGATGGAACATGTTATGACCACAGTAACACAGGTAGTTAACTTTATAAGAGCCAAAGGTCTAAATCACCGCCAGTTTAAATCTTTTCTGGAGGAGTGTGGTTCGAATACGCAGACGTGCCGTATCACACAGAGGTGAGATGGCTAAGCAGAGGAAAAGTACTGAACAGATGTTTCGAGCTGCGTGAGGAAATATGTCAATTCCTGGAAACCAAAGGGAAGGATACAGCAGAGCTCCGGGAGCAAAAGTTCCTGTGTGAGCTGGCCTTTCTCTGTGACATCTCGAGCCATCTCGATTCGCTGAACCTGCAGCTTCAGGGGCGGGGGCGCATCATCACAGACATGTACGCTGCAGTGAGGGCCTTCAAAACTAAACTGTGCCTGTGGGAGAATCAGATGCTGCAAGGAAACCCTTGCCATTTTCCCTGCTGCCAATCCATAAAAGCGCAGATCTCTACCGCCGTGTTCCCATGCGCACAGTTTGCTGAAAAACTCAGTGTTCTCGCCGCTGAGTTTAGCCGGCGATTTGCCGACTTCGATCCCCAGAAATGCAAGTTTGAACTGCTTAGTAATCCCTTCGCAGTTGATGTGGAAAATGCACCAACCAACATCCAAATGGAGCTGATTGAACTCCAGTGCAACGACACGCTGAAGTCAAAGTATGATGCTGTGGGCGCCGCACAGTTTCCACGGTTCATCCCTGACACAATGCCTCAGCTCCGCACCCAAGCTGCTCAGATGCTCTCCATGTTCAGCAGCACTTATCTATGCGAGCAACTTTTCTCCTCGATGAAGATGACCAAAACAACTCACAGGAGACGTCTGACTGATGAACATCTTCGCTCGATACTGAGGATTTCTTCAGCTCAGAGCTTGAGCCCAGACATTGATGAACTAGCATCCAAGAAGAGATGCCAGGTATCTGGCTTGGGCACATCAGATTAGACCAGTGTGCAATAATTAACGTTTTCTTTATGCACTTTTTCTTGCTACAAGGCATGGGCTTGAATGGTTGATTGATTTATTATCATTTTATTTGTCAAATTATTAGCCAGTGGAAAAAGTTTATTTTGGTATTTAAATCAGAAGGCTGCAAATAGAAAAGAGGCATACAATTTTTATTTAAATTTGATTTATTTAATAAATGAATGCCATTGATGTGTTTTTTCATTTGAAATTCGATTTTGCATGTCTCCACTATTAAATTATATATTGTATGGTAATAAGCGATGCTTGTTCCATATTCAATGTTAAAGCAAAACTTGTTTGGGTCCATATTAAAAGGTTAATTTGTTCAATGTTGGCCCGTGACTTTGTTCAGGTTTTACATTTTGGCCCACTGGGTATTTGAGTTTGACACCCCTGAGCTCAGATGCAAAAAATGTAATATCCAACGTTTCGACAGGCAAGCTGTCTTCATCAGGGTATAATCACAAACACTGCAGGGTAACTCATTTATATAGTGTCAAAAGACAAACAGGTGTCTGTAATCATGGCCAAGTGTGGCCTAATATCATTGGTTAATTCTCAAATATTAAAATGGCATACAAAGAACTGCATACAAAAAACAAATGGATATAATACGATCATAGATTAATTTAGGGGTGCGATTCTCAGACAACTCAAAGATTCATTGATGCCCTTCCAAACTCCCTCTGCCTACCCAAGTACGTCAGAAGACAAAAATCAATTAACCACCTAACTGAGGATCATAGATTAATTTTAGACTACACAAATTTACAAGGGTCGGCAGAGTAGCCTAGTGGTTAGAGCGTTGGACTAGTAACTGGAAGGTTGCAAGTTCAAATCCCTGAGCTGACAAGGTACAAATCTGTTGTTCTGCCCCTGAACAGGCAGTTAACCCACTGTTCCTAGGCCGTCATTGAAAATAAGAATTTGTTCTTAACTGACTTGCCTAGTTAAATAAAGGTTAAAAAAATCATGTAAAACAAACAATTACAGTGGCAAAAGTCACAATAATCAAAAGAATGGCTTCAGATCAGGGTCTTTAAATTAAAGATTCAGGCAGCCTCTCATTTTAACAATAAATTATCAAGGTCACCCCATCTCCTAGGGAGGGTGACATGTTCGATGCCAATATAACGCAGAGACGAAATTGAGTGGTTTGCTTCCAAAAAGTGGTCCGCAACTGGGTAAGTTGAGTTTTTGCACCTAATGGTGCTACGATGCTCTGAGATACGTACTTTTAATTTGCGCTTTCTTTTACCCACATAATTTTTACCACAAGGACAAGTTATAAGATAAATAACTGCCTTAGTGGAGCATGTAATAATACCTTTGATTGGGATCTGTTTCCCTGTTTGTGGGTGTTTGAAGGATCTACATTTATAAGTGCCATTGCATTGAGCACAGCCTTTACACTTGTAATTTCCATCCAGTAGGGGCACAAATAGACATTGTTCAGGAATATCTTGTGGTGGTAAATCAGAGTGTGCCAATTGGTCTCTGAGATTTCTGCCCCGCAAGAATATGACCAAGGGAAGGTCCGAAAACACATTACTGAGATTATCATCGGATTTTAAAGTGTGTCAATGTTTGTGAACTATTCCCTTAATTTTTTCAGAGCAATTTGAATAGCGGGTAGTTAGAACGCAAGAATGCGTCTTTGTGCGAGACTGACCTTGAAAAAGGTCATGTCTCGTTTTGTTTTGGATTTTCTCAATGGCAATATTAATCTGATCATTTTTGTACCTCCTCTCCTTGAATTTTCTTTGAGTCTCAGCCACATTTCTGTCGAAATCTGAATATTCTTTGCAAATTATTTTGATTCGATAGAATTGGCTGTAGGGCAAACTATTTTTCAAGGGAAGTGGGTGACAACTATCAGCCCTCAACAAACTGTTACGATCAGTAGGTTTCCTGTAAAGATCAGTGTATAGAAAATTGTTTTCACACAAGATCAGAAGATCAATGAACTGATCACTGATCATATTCTTGATGTGATTGGCCTGACTGAAACATGGCTTAAGCCTGATGAATTTACTGTGTTAAATGAAGCCTCACCTTCTGGCTACACTAGTGACCATATCCCCCCGCGCATCCCGCAAAGGCGGAGGTGTTGCTAACATTTACGATAGCAAATTTCAAATACAATTACAAATAAAACCCAACATTTTCGTATTTGAGCTTCTAGTCATGAAATCTATGCAGCCTGCTCAATCATTTTTTATAACTACTGTTTACAGGCCTCCTGGGCCATATACAGTGTTCCTCACCGAGTTCCCTGAATTCCTATCGGACCTTGTAGTCATAGCAAATAATATTCCAATTTTTGATGACTTTAATATTCACATGGAAAAGTCCACAGACCCACTCCAAAAGGCTTTCGGAGCCATCATCGACTCAGTGGGTTTTGTCCAACATGTCTCCGGACCTACTCACAGTCATACTCTGGAACCTAGTTTTGTCCCATGAAATAAACGTTGTGGATCTTAATGTTTTTCCTTATAATCCTGGACTATTGGACCATCATTTTATTACATTTGCAATCGCAACAAATAATCTGCTCAGACCCCAACCAAGGCTCATCAAAAGTCGTGCTATAATTTCTCAGACAACCCAAAGATTCCTTGATGCCCTTCCAAACTCCCTCTGCCTACCCAAGTACGTCAGTTAACCACCTAACTGAGGAACTCAATTTAACCTTGCACAATACCCTAGATGCAGTCGCACCCCTAAAAACTAAAAACATCTGTCATATGAAACTAGCTCCCTGGTATACAGAAAATACCCGAGCTCTGACGCAAGCTTCCAGAAAATTGGAACAGAAATGGCGCCACACCAAACTGGAAGTCTTCCGAATAGCTCGGAAAGACAGTACCGTGCAGTATCGAAGAGCCCTCACTGCTACTCGATCATCCTATTTTTCTAACTTAATTGAGGAAAATAAGAACAATCCTAAATTCCTTTTTGATACTGTCGCAAAGCTAACTAAAAAGCAGTATTCCCCAAAAGAGGATGGCTTTCACTTCAGCAGTAATAAATTCATGAACTTCTTTGAGGAAAAGAGCATGATCATTAGAAAGAAAATTACAGATTCCTCTTTAAATCTGCATATTCCTCCAAAGCTCAGTTGTCCTGAGTCTGCACAACTCTGCCAGGACCTAGGATCAAGGGAGACACTCAAGTGTTTTAGTACTATATCTCTTGACACAATGATGGAAATAATCATGGCCTCTAAACCTTCAAGCTGCATACTGGACCCTATTCCAACTACACTACAGAAAGAGCTGCTTCCTGTGCTTGGTCATGGTTTTAGACCCCATCATAGCACTGAGACTGCACTTGTTAAGGTGGTAAATTACCTTTTAATGGCGTCAGACCGAGGCTCTGCACCTGTCCTTGTGCTCCTAGACCTTAGTGCTGCTTTTGATACCATCGATCATCACATTCTTTTGGAGAGATTGGAAACCCAAATTAGTCTACATGGACAAGTTCTGGCCTGGTTTAGATCTTATCTGTCTGAAAGATATCAGTTTGTCTCTTTGGATGGTTTGTCCTCTGACAATTCAACTGTATTTTTCAGTGTTCCTCAAGGTTCCGTTTTTGTCCCACTATTGTTTTCACTATATATTTTACCTCTTGGGGATGTCATTCGAAAACATAATGTTAACTTTCACTGCTATGCGGATGACACACAGTTGTACATTTCAATGAAACATGGTGAAGCCCCAAAATTGCCCTTGCTGGAGGCCTGTGTTTCAGACATAAGGAAGTGGATGGCTGTAAATGTTCTACTTTTAAACTCGGACAAAACAGAGATGCTTGTTCTAGGTCCCAAGAAACAAAGATATCTTCTGTTGAATCTGACAATTAATCTTGGTTGTACTGTCATCTCAAATAAAACTGTGAAGGACCTCGGCGTTACTCTGGACCCAGATCTCTCTTTTGACGAACATATCAAGACTGTTTCAAGGAGAGCTTTATCCATCTACGTAACATTGCAACAATCTGACATTTTCTGTCCAAAAATGAAGCAGAAAACTGTATCCATGTTTTTGTTACTTCTAGGTTAGACTACTGCAATGCTATACTTTCCTGCTACCCGGATAAAGCACTAAATAAACTTCAGTTAGTGCTAAATACGGCTCCTAGAATCCTGACTAGAACCAAAATAATGTATCATATTACTCCTCCCTACACTGGCTTCCTGTTAAGGCAAGGGCTGATTTCAAGGTTTTACTGCTAACCTACAAAGCATTACATGGGCTTGCTCCTACCTATCTTTCCGATTTGGTCCTGCCGTACATGCCTACACGTATGCTACGGTCACAAGACGCAGGCCTCCTAATTGTCCCTATAGTTTCTAAGCAAACAGCTGGAGGCAGGGCTTTCTCCTATAGAGCTCCATATTTATGGAAATGTCTGCCTACCCATGTGAGAGACGCAGACTCTGTCTCAACCTTTAACATCTTGAGTGTAGGGGGCAGTATTTTGATGTTTGGATGAAAAACGTACCCAAATGAAACTGCCTATTTCTCAGGCCCAGAATCTAGAATATGCATATATATTGTCATATTATGATAGAAAAGACTCAAAAGTCTCCAAAACGGTCAAAATATTGTCTGTGAGTATAACAGAACTGATACTGCAGGCGAAAACCTGAGGAAAATCAGTGCTGTTTTTCCTGAAAGCTCTCTGTTCCATTGCCTGCCTTCGCTCCATTTAAAGGAATATCAACCAGAATCCTTTTCCTATGGCTTCCCCATGGTGTGAACAGTCTTTAGACATAGTTTCAGGCTTTTATTTAGAAAAAATGAGCGAGAAAGATCACATCGCGTCATGCAGCGGTTTGCATGCGCAACAGCTTGGAGTAGACATTTTCTCTCTCTCTCTCGTATTGAAGAAGCTACAGTCCCGGTTGAAATATTATCGATTATATATTGTAAAAACAACCTGAGGATTGATTATAAAAAAAACGTTTGACATGTTTCTACGAATTTTACGAATACTATTTGGAATTCTCGTCTGCGATGTCGTGACTGCTCGAGCCTGTGGATTTCTGAACATAACGCGCCAACCAAATTGAGGTATTTTGGATATTAAATCATCTTTATGGAACAAAAGGAACATTTATCGTGTAACTTTTAGTCTCGTGAGCGCAAACATCCGAAGATCATCAAAGGTAAGCGACCAATCTACTTGGTCACGAAGCTGTTTGTAATGTTTTGTCTACTGAGAGAGATGTCCTTAAATTAACGCTTTGTATGCTTTTGCCAAAAAGCTTATTTGAAATCTGACACGCCAGGTGGATTAACAACAAGCTAAGCTCTGTTTTGCTATATTGCACTTGTGATTTCATGAAAATTAAACATTTTTAGTAATTTAATTTGAATTTGGCGCTCTGCAATTCAGCGGATGTTGATGAAAATGATCCCGCTAACGGGATGGGTGCATCAAGAAGTCTTCGTTGAAGACTCATCTCTTCAGTAGGTCCTATGATTGAGTGTAGTCTGGCCCAGGAGTGTGAAGGTGAATGGAAAGGCACTGGAGCAACGAACCGCCCTTGCTGTCTCTGCCTGGCCGGTTCCCCTCTCTCCACTGGGATTCTCTGCCTCTAACCCTATTACAGGGGCTGAGTCACTGGCTTACTGGTGCTCTTCCATGCCATCCCTAGGAGGGTTGCGTCACTTGAGTGGGTTGAGTCACTGATGTGGTCTTCCTGTCTGGGTTGGCGCCCCCCCCTTGGGCTGTGCCGTGGCAGAGATCTTTGCGGGCTATACTCGGCCTTGTCTCAGGATGGTAAGTTGGTGGTTGAAGATATCCCTCTAGTGGTGTGGGGGCTGTGCTTTGGCAAAGTGGGTGGGGTTATATCCTGCCTGTTTGGCCCTGTCCAGGGGTGTCCTCGGATGGGGCCACAGTGTCTCCTGACCCCTCCTGTCTCAGCCTCCAGTATTTATGCTGCAGTAGTTTGTGTCGGGGGGCTAGTGTCAGTCTGTTATATCTGGAGTATTTATCCTGTCTTATCCTGTGTCCTGTGTGAATTTAAGTATGCTCTCTCGAATTCTCTCTTTCTTTCTTTCTTTCCCTCTCTCGGAGGTCCTGAGCCCTAGGACCATGCCTCAGGACTACCTGGCATGATGACTCCTTGCTGTCCCCAGTCCACCTGGCCATGCTGCTGATCCAGTTTCAACTGTTCTGCCTGCGGCTATGGGACCCGGACCTGTTCACCGGACATGCTACCTGTCCCAGACCTGCTGTTTTCAACTGTCTAGAGAGAGCAGGAGTGGTGGAGATACTCTCAATGATCGGCTATGAAAAGCCATCTGACATTTACTCCTGAGGTGCTGTTGCACCCTCGACAAGTACTGTGATTATTATTATTTGACCATGCTGGTCATTTATGAACATTTTATGAACATAATCTGTACTGCACTTTGAGATATCAGCTGATCTAAGAAGGGCTATATAAATACATTTCATTTGATTTGCTTAATGAGCCAAATCTCTTTTTCGTCCACTTTCATATTAAAAAATATCCACCTTCCTTGCAAATCATTCCTAACTATTTGCACATTCAGATCAACATTTTTTCCACGCAACTTCATCTAAGGATGTAGAGTGAGTTTCCTGTAAACAGGATATGTTATATACCTTTCCTTGTAGCCACGTAAAGACTAATCTTTTTTAAATAATCTGCTAAATCTTTACAATTACAACTGGCTTTGCTTATTTCACCCTTTACCATAACTAGATACTATTCTCAGTCTAAATTGACCATAATAAGTGCTTGTAAAGTTACTGCCATCAGAGGTATTATGACGGTCAAAACTAGAGCTTTCAAATGTCCAATATTTTGGATTCAAGCAATAGGTTCTAGCAATATTTGTTTTATTCCCTTGCCTGTTTGCCTGTGAGCCAATGCCACAGATGTTAGACAATTGAGACAAGATATTATGTGTGTAGTAAACCTGAGTAAGTTGATGTGTATGATATTGGATGTTAAGTAAGAGTGTGTACGATATCTGTATAAGAGTAAGACTATAATTTCTGACGTACAAATAAATAATAACTCCGCCAATTTGCATGGTTAAGTGTCTATGTGTGTAACATGTAGTGCGTATAGCCTTAATATTCATGATGATAATTGTAATCCATATTGTATCACCATCATAGTTGCATCCTAATTACCTTGAACATAATTGAAAAACACATCCCAGCATTTCCACAGCAATTGACATTTCACATGATCATGAAAGAGACCTTGCATTACTATAGAGACGACTTCACTACAGTACAAATGTATCCCGTACAATATGTTATTATTTCTTTTTTTCGTAACCTGAAGTCCCTATAGAATTTAGTACAGCCATGGTGTTATGGAGCGGTCTCATTTTGTGATGATCGGTCGGGGACACTTGGTCTTGTCGCTCCGAGCTCCAAGTCTGTGTAGACGGTGGAAAGCCACCTTGTTTAAAGTCTCTAGTGGAAGTTTCAAGGCGGATTGCATGAACTCTCTGATCGCGCCTCTGGATTATTGGATGCATCCTCAGGAATCCCAGAAACGATTAGATTTTCACGCATGCTACGACTTTGTATGTCTATTAGCGACTCCTTCGTCAACCTGTTTTCCCTGAGTAGACAATCCATTATAGAATCGTGGATTTTTACCTTGGCTGCGAGAGCCTTGTTCTCTTCTTGGAGCGTGAGAATTTCACTCTGGCTAAACTCCAAACTCCCCCTCAGCCCTGCTACCTCCTCACACAACTTTTCCAGTGTTGCTGGAAGATTCCATGGATTAAACAGACACTTAAACTAACACGACATGTAAGTGTCGGGTTTACACAACGTGAAAGCATGATGTACACATAGATGTCATGTAGACGTTAAGGCGTTCATGGTGATATCTTTCATAATAAACTTACACAAACTGACGTGTCAGTGCCACGTTACACGACGTGAACACTATGTCAACATGACATGAACGTGGCGTGAACGCGTCGGGAGTTTGACGCCTTAGAACAAAACTTCTCCATTGACAATCCATGTTAATTCATGACGGTATTTTACGTCGCTAGGAATATGTTAGGTGACTTAGTGAGAGGTATCAGTAGCTTCACTAGGTTGAATTCCTAGCGACGAAACCCCACCTCTTTAAGGAATACCTAGGATAGGATAAAGTAATCACTCTCACCCCCCCCTCCCCCTTAAAAGATTTAGATGCACTACTGTTCCACTGGATGTCATAAGGTGAATGCACCAATTTGTAAGTCGCTCTGGATAAGAGCGTCTGCTAAATGACTTAAATGTAAATGTAATTCTGGCCTGAATCACTCCCAAAGTACGTGGTAAATTGCAGCAAGGATAGGAGCCCCAACTGTCAAAGGGACAGAGTAGCCTATTCTGGATAGGGCAGGTACTTTTGTGTAATATCAGTCCCTAGAAGTGATAATAGTAACATAATTCCCAATGCTGTCTACTTTAAGTATAATGTTTTCTGTCCTCGGATACCAAGAGCTGTGAAAGCTTGTCTGCACATGAAGAGGTCCCAATGAAGAGTGATGGTTCTCAGTCCTGGTCCTGGGGACTCAAAGGGGTGCACATTTTTATTTTTGCCTTAGCACTACAAATCAAATTGTATTTGTCACATGCGCCGAATCCAACAGTTGTAGATCTTACAGTGAAATGCTTACTTACAAGCCCTTAACCAACAATGCTTTAAGAAGTTTTAAGAAAGAAAATTGAAATGTGTTAGAACTTCTTCAGGATCGGTGGGTCCCCCACGGGACGGTTGAGCTAACGTAGGCTAATGCGATTAACATGAGGTTGTAAGTAACAAGAACATTTCCCAGGACATAGACATGTCTGTAATGGGCAGAAAGCTTAAATTCTTGTTAATCTAACTGCACTGTCCAATTTACAGTAGTTATTACAGTGAAATAATACCATGCTATTGTTTGAAAAGAGTGCACAGTTATGAACTTGAAAAGTTATTAATAAACCAATTAGGCACATTTGGGCAGCCCTGAAACAACATTTTGAACAGAAATACAATGGTTCATTGGATCAGTCTAAAACGTTGCGCATACACTGCTGCCATCTAGTGGCCAAAATCTAAATTGCAACTGGGCTGGAATAATACATTATGGCCTTTCGCTTGCATTTCAAAGATGATGGTACAATTTTTTATTTTTAAAAGGTTTTTTTTTTCTTTCTATTTTTTTGTTATACCAGATCTAAAGTTTTATATTCTCCTACATTCATTTCACATTTCCACAAACTTCAAACTGTTTCCTTTCAAATGGTATCAAGAATATGCATATCCTTGCTTCAATGCCTGAGCTACTGGCAGTGAGATTTGGGTATTTCATTCGAGGGAAAATAAAAAAAGGGTGGATCCTTTTAAGTAAAAAATAGGATTTATTTTTATTTTTAAAGTAACAAATAATTAAACAGCAGCAGTAAAACAACAAGCGAGGCTATATTCTGGGGGTACCAGTACAGAGTCAATATGCGGAGGTACCGGTTAGTCGAGGTAATTGAGGTAATATGTACATGTAGGTAGAGTTAAAGTGACTATGCATAGATTATAAACAGAGAGTAGCAGCAGCGTAAAAGAGGGGTCTGAGTAGCTATTTGATTAGCTGTTCAGGAGTCTTATGACTTGGGGGTAGAAGCTGTTAAGAAGACTTTTGGACCTAGACTTGGCGCTCCGGTACCGCTTGCCGTGTGGTAGCAGAGAGAACAGTCTATGACTAGGGTGGCTGGGGTCTTTGAAAATTTTTAGGGTCTTCCTCTGACACTCCCTGGAGGTCCTGGATGGCAGGACGTACTGGGCCATACGCACTACTGGGCCGTACGATGTACTGGGCCGTATGCACTACCCTCTGTAGTGCCTTGTGGTCGGAGACCGAGCAGTTGCCATACCAGGCAGTGATGCAACCAGTCAGGATGCTCTCGATAGGGCAGCTGTAGATCCTTTTGAGGATCTGAGGACCCATGCCAAATCATTTCAGTCTCCTGAGGGTGAATAGGCTTTGTCGTGCCCTCTTCATGACTGTCTTAGTGTGTTTGAACCATGATAGTTTGTTGGTGATGTGGACACCAAGGAACTTGAAGCTGTCAACCTGTTCCACTACAGTCCCGTCGATGAGAATGGGGGCGTGCTCGGTCCTCCTTTTCCACAATCATCTCCTTTGTCTTGATCACGTTGAGGGAGAGGTTGTTGTCCTTAAACCACACGGTCAGGTCTCTGACCTCCTCCCTTTCGGCCTATCACTGTTGTGTCATCGGCAAACTTGATGATGGTGTTGGAGTCGTGCCTGGCCATGCATTCATGAGTGAACAGGGAGTACAGGACGGGACTGAGCACGCACCCTTGAGCAGCCCCCGTGTTGAGGATCAGCATGGCGGATGTGTTGTTCCCTACCCTTATCACCTGGGGGTGGCTCATCAGGAAGTCCAAGATCCAGTTGCAGAGGGAGGTTGTTTAGGCCAAGCTCCCTGCCATCCAGGACCTCTATACCAGGCGGTGTCAGAGGAAGGCCCTAAAAATGGTCAAAGACTCCAGCCACCCGAGTCATAGACTGTTCTCTCTGCTACTGCACAGCAAGCTGTACCGGACCATCAAGTCTACGTCCAAGAGGCTTCTAAACGGCTTCTACCCCCAAGCCATAAGACTCCTGAACAGCTAATCAAATGGCTACCCCCCCCCTCTCTCTTTTACACCACTGCTGCTCTCTGTTGTTATCATCTATGCATAGTCACTTTATTAACTCTACCTACATATTACCTCAACTAACCGGTGTCCCCGCACATTGATCCTGTACCGGTACCCCCCTATATATAGTCTCTCTATTGTTATTTTACTGCTGCTCTTCAATTACTTGTTACTATTATTTCTTATCCATATTTTTTTTAACTGCATTGTTGGTTAGGGGCTCATAAGTAAACATTTCACTGTAAGATGTACAACTGTTGTATTCGGCGCATGTGACTAATACAATTTGATTTGATTTAAATGTGACCAATAAAAATTGATTTGAGAGAATTCCAAGAGTGTGCAAAGCTGTCATCAAGGCAAAGGGTGGCTACTTTCAAGAATCTCAAATACAAAAATATATATTTGATTTGTTTAACACTATATTGGTTACTAAATTATTCCATTTGTGTTATTTCATAGTTTTGATATCTTCACTATTATTCAACAATGTATAAAATTGTGAAGATAAAGAAAAACCCTGGAATGAGTATGTGTGTCTAAACGTTGGTACTGTTTGTTTCAGAAATTGCCATGACGGTGCTACTTAGAAGTAGCACAAAAACCCGCAACTAGCGACCAATACATTTTCACCCCCGACATCGTTTTCAAAGTTGCCCAATTTCAGGAAAGCTGCAGACATGACAACCCTGAGTGTGGATTGAATTGGGACAATTGCGTAATATGTACCATACGGCAACGTGATTACGCAAAATGTGTGCACGCTGTGTCTCTCTGAGGGAAATTAATGGCGTTTTTGTATGTGTTTTGGATAAACACCGAAAATAAGTTATGTGGTAATAACATGCTTAGGATATCTTACACGTTTTGTTCTATGACATCATATTCATCAGCTAACGTCACTTATTGTGAATTTTGACGTATGTATGTAATAATAAAATAAAACTAATCACAAAGGCTTCATAATTCATTAAGGTCATGTTAACTGACTTATGTCAGAAAAAACGCATAGGATGTCCTAAGCCTGTGTTAACCTCAAACCTTATTTTCAGTGTGTATTGCAAAACCCTATTCTTTCCCAAAAGGGATGGCTGAACGAACCAGAGCGAATTCATTTCCGGGATTTAGGACTACAACTATAGTGAAAAAAATATATAGTGGTGAGTGGTTTCTGAAGCACAATTCTAATTGTTTCGTAAATTCCTTCTTGTGTTTGAATATAAGCACAATAAAATTGACATTGATTCAAATGTAATAATTATCCACAATGTAAACGTAAGGTCTCCTCATCATACTAACGTGACGTCATCATTTGTGCTGCAGGCAGAATACTCAGTCGCACATAAAGGAAATTTGTCAACATACAAGTCGACGAGAAGTTATGGCGGAATTAAATCGAAGTCTTCAAGAATATCTGGCCCAGTCTAAAGGTGGTGCCAAGACGATATCTCAGTCCAGCTCAAGTACGACCATAGATATCGAATCCACTTCGGTAGCTGGGAGCTGGTTCGGTAGCTGGTCGAGCCCGTTCTCTGGTTCCAGCAGTCGCGGCGGAGGTTCGACAGGCCAAGGGTTAGGCAGCGGCTATTCCTGGCCGTGGTCTACGGAGCCAGACCCATGTCTTCCGGGAATGAGTCGCTCGCAAAGACTGGTCGCTTTCGGAGTGTGTATTGCGTTCTCAGCGTTGTGCTTTGGACTGTCCGCCCTGTACGCACCCTTGTTGCTGTTGTATGCGCGCAAATTTGCCCTTCTCTGGTCTCTCGGCTCTCTTTTCGCGATTCTGGGAGCAGCGATACTGCGGGGACCCAGCAAGCTTATAGCGAGGCCGACTCCCAGCGCGTTGGTGTATCTGTGCTCTATTGGAGGTACACTTTATGCAGCGCTCAGCCTTCACAGCACCATACTCACCGCCGTCGGAGCCATTGTCCAGGTTGCCGTAATCGTTGGGTACATCGTCTCTTTGCTGCCGGGCGGTAGCGCAGGAATTCGATTCATGGGAGGGATGGCAGTGTCTGCTATCAAAAGGACTGTCACGGGTAAAACGATGCCAATTTAACCACCACTTCAATTAATCCGAACGGATTTTTGCCCTCTTGTGAATAGGACTGAATGACTAGTTTAGAGTGCACTAGCAAAACAATGTGATGTCATAATGTGGCCCATGACAATGGTGTTAATTCCTTTTCTCTTGTAATTTACTTCTGATGGACCAACATGCCCAGTTATATATCAGAATAAGACTCAAATGGAACAGACCAGCAGAGAACTATGAAGCCTCATGTCTTTTTTTCAACTAATAAAATGTACAATCTTATCATGGAATGTATTTTCTATCCTGAACCAAGGGATAGAATATTGGCCTAGAGTGGATGAAATACTTGGTGCAGGACCAAGGGAATAGCACCAAAAGTACCAATTCTGCATGCCAGGCAAGCTAAATCAAGCGTATTTCTAAAACCGTAGGCTATTTGAATGTCTGTATTCAGGTCTGGCTAGTTTCAAATGCATATTTCCTGTCTTTCCTTGGTTTTACTTATCCTAACTTCCTCCTTTAGGTAATCACTTATTGAGAGTATCCAAAAAGGCTATGTATGGTCTTAGGTTCTGATTCAATATAACCCTTCCTTTAGATTGGCAATATGCTTACGAGTCATGATAATGGTGTCTCAATTAACGGTTAATGTGATAACGGCTCTTACTAGCCTGGTTCCATATATTTATGGTCATTGTCACTCCAAACCAGGGAGATGGCAAGACTGGTCTAGGACCAGGCTAAGGGTGTACAAGTACACACTCTCCCCACCCCCCATGTACAAAGAATGAAAGACCAGAAACGAGGGTGACATTTTGCACACATTTCTATTAGTCTCATACAAAAAAATGGACAAAAGCAATATGACAATCTCATGACAAACTGTACATTTAGAAAGAGAGGAAGGCCGCCTCGATATTCAGGGGAGCCCGGCGATGAGACAGTGATTCTTCTTCTCTCCATTATTGGACATTTAAAAATGAACTTAAATAAATGGAGCCGAGGACTTGGGGGGAATAACATATTCAACACCCTGTTCTGTTTGTTAACTACCAGTGACAAACAGGACTTCTGAACATCCCAAATAGCACCCTATTCCCTATATAGTGCATTACTTTTGACTATACCCCTATGGGCCATGTTAAAAAGTAGTGCTCCATATAGGGAACAGGGTGCCATTTGGGATGCACCCATATAGCCAAGGACCAAATCCTCTCCTGGAATAATGAATCTTGAAACGTGGGCATTTTCAGTGTGGCGCCACACCCTCTGAACATTTTCAGATATAAATGTAATGTACAAAGTGGACATGGTTCTCTATTCTTCCCAAAACAAACACAAGTGGTCTGATCTGTACATTGTATTCCTATCTGCAAAGTTCAAGATCCTGGACTCTTTCTATTATGTGTGATTGGTACAGTACATGTAGAAAAGAGAAACTATGGGCAGTTCACATTATCACATGAAGTGTGTCCAGGGGTTTATTCAGGAGGGTGCAGCATTACAAAACATTCAGACAATTCTTTCTAATGCAGAATGAGGAATCCTACCAATGCCTGTCTGCAATGTTCTAAACGTTGCACCCTCCTGAATAAACCCCAGGTTTCTTGCCTGTTACAATGCTTTGTTCAAACCACACTGACAAAAAACATTCTGTTATGTGGCCCATGTCTGAACTTGGAATAGAAACAAACCTTGACCAATCAGTGATTGCTTCAGCTTGCAATATCCACCCTGCGACCAATCAGGATGAGTATGGCAAAGAGCCATAGGGCGGAATCTGTCGTCTAAAGGATCCAAATGTAAAGATAGCAACTCATCCATCTCGTAGTGAGAGACCTGAGGCTTTCGACACATACAGCAATAAAGGCCCTTTCCCACTCCACGAGGCCCCTATACACACAGTAAACAATCCATCCTCCAGCCTTACAATCAGGCCTGAAGAGGTGTAGTCTGAGCCCAGAGATGATCCACTGATCTGGGGGACAGGAGGTGGCGGTAGTGGTTGTGTATCTCTTTTTGGTCCCTGTCCTCTTTGCGGGGAGGGGGGGGTGAATAGGAGAGAAAAGGGGATGGGGAGGTAAGAGAATGGAGGTTTGGTGGGGAGCAGGTAGGTCGATTTGTAGCGAGTTGTTCCTTCAGTCCTACCGGCCACGCCCTCCTCCCCTGGGGGCCCCGCGGGGCGCCCCCCTCCAGCCCCCTCTGCCGCCGCGGGTCGAGGGGCCGTAGCCCCCTTCCTCTCTCTGGGGCGGTCGGCCTGGAGAGAGCAGAGGGAGAAGAGACTGGGGTTGGACTCCGTTCCATTTCAAAATAGGACATAAAACCACTTAACCCTAATACCAACAAAGAATTACCTGCAAAGACAGATTTCAACAATACAGTGCGTTAGGAAAGTATTCAGACACCTTGACCTTTTCCACATTTTGTTACGTTAGTCTTATTCTAAAATATATTTAAATAATAAAAACAATCTACACCCAATACACCATAATGATAAAGCAAAAACAGGTTATACATTTTTATAAAAACAAGTTCTCATTTACAACTGCGACCTGGCCAAGATAAAGCAAAGCAGTTTGACAAACAACAACACAGAGTTACACATGGAATAAACAAACATACAGTCAATAACACAATAGAAAAGTCTATATACAGTGTGTGCAAATTAAGTAAGATTAGGGAGGTAAAGGCAATAAATAGGCCACAGTGGTGAAATAATTACAATTTAGCAATTAAACACTGAAATTAATGTGCAGAAGATGAATGTGCATAACAAAATGTGGAAAACGTCAAGGGGTCTGAATACTTTCCGAATGCACTGTATACTGTAAGAGAAATAAAGGCATGGTGGGCTAGGCTAGTAGTTGAAAGTCTCCATGACATGACAAGTAATGGATACATGAATCACAGCCTTAGCATCAGTCATTGTCACACAAACACGCACACACAAACACCCCCCCCCCTAACCCCTCTCCCCTGTATACCTGTTGTCCTGTCCTCTACCCCTGCTCCCGGGGAGTCTTGGTCTCCGGTGCCCGGGCCGTCGTGCCACGGGCGTTTGCGTGGGGGCAGCGAGGCCATGTCCATGCCCTGCAGGGAGGAGGAGCGCTCACGGCTGGCAGGGGACGGGCTGTCATGCAGCGGGCCGTGCTCGGAGCGCTGGCCTTCTCTGTATGCCTCGTGACCTGGGAGCACACAGGCAAACACACACGCAATTACATGAACACAGTCATTTCCCAACAGGGTCAAAATGGGGGAGATGTGGATAAAACGAGCACTATTACTCACACTACGTGTGGCACTATTTATTTCATAACCTGGCGCTGAGCTGTCGAAATGAACCCCTAAAAAATGAATTCCTTAGTAGTGTCGCACTAAAAATCCTCTGGGGCTGCCATATACATTGATTCGTCCTTTCACTACCTTGAACGTATACATTACGTGGAGTGAGACTGGCTGCTAGCCATGATTTCTGTAAGGGTTAGCCTACTATGCGATTATTTCCTTATGGCTAGCGTTGGGAGCTGTTGGCCTGCCACGCAACCCTGGTTTGATAAGACAGCCCCTTTACCTTGATCTTGCCCGCCCTCCCAGGCCTCCTGACTTCTGCCTCCCTCATAGTGTGGGGGGAACTCATCAGGGGTGGGGAGCAAGCCCTGGCGTCCACCACCACCACCACCACCTCCTGAGGTAACAACCGAGGGATGAATGAAAGATAGGACCCATAGATTGATGGACAGATACAGACAGACGAGAAAGAGGTAGAGAGAGAACTAGATAAGGACAGAGACAGATAGATCATAAAAGAGGGACAGACAACACAAACTCAGCTGGTCTCACCTCCTCTGGGTGGGCCCCCTCCTCGTGGGGGTCTCCCCCTCCCTCCGTTGTCCCAACCTCCAGCCATCTCATTTGAGGTGTCAAAGTTCTCTTCCTGCCCACCAAACTCATCAGGGAACCCCCTCCCCCCAGGGCGACCCTGTCCACCCCCTCTGTACCTGCACAGAAAAGAGACGCCGTTTGAGTGGAGATGCAGAAGGCCTGGTGAAACATCCATGCTCCACTGTCCATGCTTTACCCTTTCCTTCGAAAAAGGAGAGGTTCACACTTCAGGACACTAAGGCTATAAAACAAATCACATATGATTGTGCTTACTCTCAGCAGTGTGATTTGTGATACTGCAACTGCTAGTCAAAATACATGATTCAAAACAGAACCTCAGCTGCTGTTTTTTAAGAGGAAACATCCACTAAGATAACTTGGGCAAATAAAAAGCAGTGCACTTGACAGCCGACAACGCACCTTTTAAATTAATTTTCCCAGACATTTGCAAAGATTGCATTCAGGGTGAACTATGCACATGTCGGCTCAAGAGTAAATGACCTTTAAAAGTCTGTTATAATGCACTGCTCTATAATGCGACTTGGATTGAATCCTGGCCTTGGTATGCATAATGTCTGTGTTCTAGTTTATACAGTCTATTTTGACAGTACGTAGTTAGTAGGAAAGTTGGTCTGCGGGTTAGTCGACAAGTTTGTAGGAAGGCTAGGTTGCCAGTTAGGACAGTTTGTGAGTTAGTAGAAAAGCTGGTTGGCGAGTTAGTAGGAAAGCTAGGTGGTGAGTTGGTAGGTAAATTAGTCAGTGAGTTAGTAGGAAAGTTAGACCCACGTGTCGTCTGAGTCCTGGCCATGCCTTGGTGGAGGCAGTCTGTCTCTCTGCCTCTGGTCAAACTCCTCTCCTGGACTCCCATAACCACCAAACCTGACATGCACACACGCACATAAGCCCATAGTTTGAGCAACCCGAGGCAGAAGCAACCCATAGATCCACTAATATAGTAAGTTAAGGGTCAGAGCAAAGGTAGGTTTGAAAGAGGGGTTTCCCTGATGACGAAGGTTTGGGTTAAGATGAGAATGATGAAAAAGTAGGTGAGAGGTGAGATTTAAGGTGTAGAGGTACAGGTAAACACTATGAGAGCTTAGGTGAGATTTCAAGTAAGTATAAAGATGTAGGTTAGAGAGCCGGTAGAGGTGGCGGCACGGACGTAAGTAAAGACAGACGCGAGGTTAAAGGTCACAACCGAAAAGCAAGGTAAGTTCACCTGTCATCCCTGCGGCCTCGGAACTCTCCCCCATCACGGGGGAATCTTTCCTCAGAAGAGCCCCAGTTTCCCCCATTCCCCCCCCCTCCCCCTTCTCTGTGGCCTCCCTGGTATTCCTGGCTGGACCCCCTCCTCCAGCTCTCCTCTCCCCGTCCGTGGAAGTCCTGGCCACCTTCATTGAAGTCGTTGGATCGGCGCCCCTGCTGAGAGTCTCCCCAGTAAGAACCAGAGCCCTGGTCAGGGCCCCCAGGGCCGCCCTGCCCCTGGCCCCCAGGTGGAGGACCCATGTGGTGGTTGGGGGGCCCTCGGGTATCTCCTTGGGAGAATCGGAGAGATCAAAATAGAGGGCACATACTGAAATATAAGTCAGACAAAACATATGGCTCTTTCAATGGAGAAACGCCATTGAGAATGCTTTTTAGTCCAGGACTAGGCTTAATCTGTGTCTGGGAAACCGTCCCCAAGTGTTTATGCCAGTAAGTACCAACTGTATTTTTTACTACCGTGTATGTTTTTGAAAAGTAATCTTCCTTGGTCACTTCAGTAATGTTCTGATCAATTTGATGTTATTTTAATGGACAAAAAAATAGAAAATTACATTTCTAAGTGACCCCAAACTTTTGAACGGTACACATATACACACACACGCCACATACTTCTGCCTCTACTCTTCTGTGAAAGCTTTCCACTAGTTGTTGGAACATTGCTGCGGGGACGTGCTTCCATTCAAGACCATTAGACCATTAGTGAGGTTGGGCACTGATGTTGGGCATTTAGGCCTGGCTCGCAGTCAGCATTCCAATTCATCCCCAAAGGTGTTTGATGGAGTTCATTAAAGTTCTTCCACACAGATCTCAACAAACCATTTCTGTATGGACCTCACTTTTTTCAATGGGGCATTGTCATGCTGAAACAGGAAAGGGCCTTCCCCAAACTGTCATTGCATGCTAATTTCCCTTCACTGGAACTAAGGGGCCTAGCTCGAACCATGAAAAACATCATTCCTCCACCAACAAACTTTACAGTTGGAACTATGCATTGGGGCAGGTAGCGTTCTCCTGATATCTGCCAAACCCAGATTTGTCCGTGGGAGCGCCAGATGGTGAAGCGTGATTCATCACTCCAGAAAATGCATTTCCACTGCTCCAGAGCCGACGCTTGTCATTGTGATCTTAGGCTTGGCCATGGAAACCCATTTCATGAAGCTCACAAAGAACAGTTCTTGTGCTGATGTTGCTTCCAGAGGCAGTTTGGAAATTGGTAGTGAGTGTTGCAACTGAGGAGAGGCAATTTTTACACGCTACAGCACACGGTGTTCCTGTTTTGTCAGCTTGTGTGACTAGACCACTTCGATGCTGAGCCATTGTTGCTCCTAAACGTTTCCACTTCACAATAACAGCACTTACAGTTGACCCGGGCAGCTCTAGCAGGGCAGAAATTTGACAAACTGACTGGTGGCAAACTGACTCTGCCCCGGTGAATGTCACTGAGCTCTTCGGTACGGGCCATTCTACTGCCAATGTTTATCTATGGAGATTGCATGGCTGTGAACTCGATTTTATAAACCTGCCAGCAACGGGTGTGGTTGAAATAGCCGAATCCATTAATTTCAAGGGTTGTCCAAATACCTTTGGCCATGTAGTGTATTTTGTTCCGGTCTCTGACATTGCACGTTCTGATATTTCTTAATTTCAGATGTTTTTTCTGGATTATGTGTATATAGTTTAATTGTTTTACTGCTAGGTATTACTGTACTGTTGAAGATAGAAACACAAGCATTTCACTGCGACAACATCTGCAAATCTGTGTAAGCGACCAAAAAACGTTATCTTAGACTCGTGAGAATTTGTGTTCACCTACCTTTGCCATTGGGTCCTTGCTGTCCCATCCCATGCATCATGGGGCCAGTGTTTTGTCCCACCTGTGTGAAGGGGTTTTTAGGATTTGAGACTTTTTGTAAACAACACAAAGAGGAGTTTCAGTAAGCATTGAATTGAACCATCTTGGATCAATTCATGTTGCACACAAACAGCCCTACTGCTTAAATATTGATTTTGAACTCAATGTAGCTAGCAAGTTGGCTAACCAACAAGACAATGTTGCTACAATTTCCACCACTGAACTACCCACCCCAGTTTAACCTCTTTAGATTCAACAAAAGCTCTTGCCACATTCTTATGAATTGAGCCTACCTTCATATTTCTGACATTTATTTTGTTTTACAGCTAGTTTGACAATCTCACCTGGTGCTGCATGTAGGATGGAGGCCCCTGCATGTTGCCTGGTGGGCCCTGCATATTGCCTGGGGGTCCTTGCATGTTTCCAGGAGGTCCCTGCATGTTCCCGGGGGGTCCTTGCATGTTGCCTGGCGGGGGCCCGTGCATCCCACCTGGGGGTGGCCCCTGCATGTTGCCCATCCCATGCATGCCCCCCATGCCTGGCATGTTGCCGTGTGTCCTGGGAGGGTTCTGCATGGGAGGCCCCATTCCCACCCCGCCCTGCATGGGTCCCTGTGGGCCCATCATATTCCCCTGAGGGGGCATCATGCCCCCCTGTGGTGGAGGCCCCTGGCCTCGAGGAGGGGGCCCCATCATTCCTCCCGGTGGGGGGCCCTGCATGTTTCCGGGGGGGCCCTGCATCCCTCTGGGTCCGGGAGGCATGCCGTGAGGCCCCTGGGGGCCCATGTTTCTGTGGGGGCCGGGGTGCCTCTGCATGCCTTGGGGCCCATGGAGGTCAGGGGGACCCATCATGCCCTGAGGAGGCCCCTGGTGGTGCTGGGACCCTGGAGGGGGGCCCATCTGGCCCGGACGCATGAACGGAGCCTGCATGACGCCAGGGCCCATGGGGGGCCCCATGTTGTGGGGCATCTGCTGAGGGGGCATGGACTGGGGGAAGCCCTGAGGTGGGGGCATGGTTCCTCCCTGGCCAGGGAAAGGTGGCATGGGTCCTTGTGGACCTCCTGGGGGAGGCATGTTCCCGTCCATCTGATTCATACGGTCCATCTTCATTTGCTGGGGAAAATGATTCAGCCTATCATACCTGATTCAGCCTATCATACCTGATTCAGCCTATCATACCTGATTCAGCGTATCATTTAAAAGGATAGTTCCCGTTAAATCTATATCTGAGTAAAATTACACTTCCCTTCAGTTGTGTCTGAAGGACCATGTTGAAATAATCCATAATAATCTATTCTATTATTATTTCTAATAATCTATTATTTTCGTCAGATTTCATGAATGTAAACAGCCGAGCTGGAACGTCCTCAAAAACACTAGCGTCGATACTCGCAAGAACCTGTCCATGTTTTCTTTCCCACGAGAATGTTATTTTTGCAATGAAATTTAAGAAATGTAATGCTCTGATACTTCTTATGTTCACGGGTCGGTTTTGTTCACATCTGAAAAGCAATACAGGTCTAAGAGCCTGCCACAGAGGGATGACGTCATCCGTGGAAGATGCATACAGATGCTCTGTGCTGTGGCTACGTGAGGACATAGTTCCAGTTCTGAGTAACCAAATTCCAGCAATTAATTCAGCAGTATGCACGTTAAAAAAATCCCCGCTACCTCCAACTATCAGACTTAGTTTGAAGTATTTTTTATGGAGTTTCGGCTTGTAGTGCAGCTCTGCTAACATCGGTCCGGCCGTTTCCGTTCATGAAATCTGACAATGGTAGCCTGAAGTAAATAATGGAGTATTGTGGATTTTGTCACCATGGCCCTTCAGACACAACTCAAGTTAAGGCCCAAATATAGACTTTGCATGAACTATCCTTTTAATCTGAAACAAATGCCTGTAGCTGCACTGCAGGGCTAGGTTTGTTGACATTTGATCTAAAATGCATTTCTCTTGCACATTTTTGTCACTGACACTTTTGTCACATTTCTTTTTGTTTCAAAGAGGACCTCACCTCTAGCATCATCGGGTTGGTGTTTGTCTTCCCATCCATTTTCTTCTCATCCATCCTTTCTTTCTTCTCTCCTCCCGGTGGCACGAGAGGCACCTTATTGTCCGCCCAGGCCTGAAGGAAGGAGGAGACAAAGGAAGGGAGAAAGAGTGAGAAATGTCACAGAGCAAATACTCAAATTTACTCACAACAGACCCGCCGTGCTTCTTTTTCTTGCTTCTTGCATACAAAAGTGAATCAAGACTAAGTTACCTGTTGGAATTGGGCAGGGATGGGTTTGGCGTAGGGGACCTTCTTCTGTGGCACCTTCTTCTGGTCTTTCTGTAAAATCTCCTCAATCCCCCAATCCAGACCTGGGATGCTCATCTCCTCCTCGGCTGCAGTCTCTTTATCTTGAGAAAACAACATTACCCATAGTCCACCAATCCAACCTTGCTGGAAATGTATAGACTGTGCTGCAACCTTATTAGAGCTAATTCAACTGCAAAAGTAAACCTTAACCCCCCCCCCAAACCATCTCTTTGACTTAGATGAGACAAAGATTTGTTTGAGAAGTGTTAATGTGTGTACGTGTGTGTCCTCACCGCTTGCCTCTTGTTCCATGGCAGCTTTGAGCTGATCGGGGATCCCCATGCCAGGAATGGCAGCTAAGCTGTTTGGCTCCATGTCATCTGGAAAACAAACAGACCCAGAACCACAAGTCAAATGGTGACATCATGCAACCTTGACCGGACACATGTCTGGCTGCAGTTCAAAAACGCATTTTCTACAGTACTTCAAACACCCACTATAGAAAACATTCTTTAAGGTGATCAACGTGTGTTTTCCAAATTCTGCCAAATATTTCTGTTTTTAACTAGATAGTTCAGTTCTTCAGTTTGTTATTGAGGGTGAATACAAGGCTTTCCAATTGATAGCTATACATTTCTTTGCAGCAATAAGACCTAGCTTACAGAACTTTCGAGACACAATGAAATGACAGCACATACTGTACATTATCCCAAAATGACCATGCAATAGAGTTCTTTTTTTGCATCTCCAACAGAGATGTGACATTTCTGGGTGCATTACATGCATTCTGGCAGGAGTGCATGAAATGTCCTATGAATGATCTTAAATAGCAGTTGCCTTATGAGCAGGTATGAGCATGTTCACATATAGTGGGGCAAAAAAGTATTTAGTCAGACACCAATTGTGCAAGTTCTCCCACTTAAAAAGATGAGGCCTGTAATTTTCATCATAGGTACACTTCAATTATGACAGACAAAATGAGAAAAAAAAATCCAGAAAATCACATTGTAGCATTTTTAATGAATTTATTTGCAAATTATGGTGGAAAATAAGTATTTGATCACCTACAAACAAGCAAGATTTCTGGCTCTCACAGACCTGTAACTTCTTCTTTAAGAGCCTCCCTTGTCCTCCACTCGTTACCTGTATTAATGGCACCTGTTTGAACTTGTTATCAGTATAAAAGACACCTGTCCACAACCTCAAACAGTCACACTCCAAACTCCACTATGGCCAAGACCAATGAGCTGTCAAAGGACACCAGAAACAAAATTGTAGACCTGCACCAGGCTGGAAAGACTGAATCTGCAATAGGTAAGCAGCTTGGTTTGAAGAAATCAACTGTGGGAGCAATTATTAGGAAATGGAAGACATACAAGACCACTGATAATCTCCCTCGATCTGGAGCTCCACGCAAGATCTCACCCCGTGGGGTCAAAATGATCACAAGAACGGTGAGCAAAAATCCCAGAACCACACGGGGGGACCTAGTGAATGACCTGCAGAGAGCTGGGACCAAAGTAACAAAGCCTACCATCAGTAACACACTACGCCGCCAGGGACTCAAATCCTGCAGTGTCCCCCTGCTTAAGCCAGTACATGTCCAGGCCTGTCTGAAGTTTGCCAGAGAGCATTTGATGATCCAGAAGAAGATTGGGAGAATGGCATATGGTCAGATGAAACCAAAATATAACTTTTTGGTAAAAACTCAACTCGTCGTGTTTGGAGGACAAAGAATGCTGAGTTGCATCCAAAGAACACCATACATACTGTGAAGCATGGGGGTGGAAACATCATGCTTTGCTGCTGTTTTTCTGCAAAGGGACCAGGACGACTGATCCGTGTAAAGGAAAGAATGAATTGGGCCATGTATCGTGAGAATTTGAGTGAAAACCTCCTTCCATCAGCAAGGGCATTGAAGATGAAACGTGGCTGGGTCTTTCAGCGTAACAATGATCCCAAAAACACCGCCCGGGCAACGAAGGAGTGGCTTCGTAAGAAGCATTTCAAGGTCCTAGAGTGGCCTAGCCAGTCTCCAGATCTCAACCCCATAGAAAATCTTTGGAGGGAGTTGAAAGTCCGTGTTGCCCAGCAACAGCCCCATAACATCACTGCTCTAGAGGAGATCTGCATGGAGGAATGGGCCAAAATACCAGCAACAGTGTGTGAAAACCTCGTGAAGACTTACAGAAAACGTTTGACCTCTGTCATTGCCAACAAAGGGTATATAACAAAGTATTGAGATAAACTTTTGTTATGACCAAATACTTATTTTCCACCATAATTTGCAAATAAATTCATCCTACAATGTCATTTTCTGGATTTTTTTTCTCATTTTGTCTGTCATAGTTGAAGTGTACCTATGATGAAAATTACAGGCCTCTCATCTTTTTAAGTGGAAGAACTTGCACAATTGGTGGCTGACTAAATACTTTTTTGCCCCACTGTATCTGTGACCAATGGTTCTCCTCAGTTTCCCATTTTTTCCTTCTAGGTTCTGAACCATCAGGTAGAGTTTCAATCAACCCTTGATATAACTTGGCAATCAACTTCTTTGGCGTAGCAGCTTCTTTCAGGATTGTTTCTATGCTAGATGCCTTCAGTTCATCCAGATTCTGTTGAAGCGATTGTACTTAAAGAAATCGGCCTTGGATAAGCCAACTCTTTCTTTCTTGTAATTGATTGAATGACAGTAGAGATCCATCATAGTATGTTCAAAAGTCATGATGCCACTTTGGTGTGGACTTAAAGGTGTTGTCATTAAACACTAGAGGTAAGGTGGGGTTATTCCAAATAGGGTTGCCTGGCGATATTGGTTCTTTTCACCTCATTAACTCTCCCAAACAAATGGAATTGAGAATCATTGGATTGTCTGTTTCTTTCTTCCACGCCTTGGACCCGAAGTCGTGAATCTATTTTAGATCATAAGGTATAACATTTATGGCTTAGATAATCCTCCATGCACAAGGATAATCTGCTGTCCATTGCCTAGTGAACACAGTTGTGCAGCCCAGTAATCGAGTACCACAGTTTGAGTCATAATACCCATAAAACCTAGCGGTCAAACAAGGAAATTGTTCCAATAATTTTTCTACCATACATTTTTCCATAGGGGATTTTAGAAACACTTAAAACAAGGGCTGTGTTTCCTGTAGGCTTACCGTGGCGTGACGTTTTGATAACCGTGTAAATCTCTCTAGGACAAGGTGACTTTTATCAATATATTCGCCTGTATTTACCCCAAAAAAACAAACGCTAATTAGCTGCTAATGTGGCCATCAAAGAACTACAAATGCCATGATGATCTGGCATTTGACTGCCGAATCGAGACAAAGGTAAAAATGTCTGGATTAACTATCTAATGTTAGCGAAATTGTAATAAATAAACTGGTGAAATTTAATGGACAATTCTGTGAACTGTCTTATGCAAGTTTTAAATTGACACAACGGTTAGCAAAGATGTCTGCTAGAGATGACGTGCAGGAGCTTGCAGGGATTTGTAGTCTTGCATGTTGTCTACTTTGATGCTAATTAGCATTTTGGAATCAGAGTAAATAGAGCCGAACATATTCATAAAAGTCACCTTGTCCTATAGAGATTTACATGGTTATCAAAACATTATGCCAGGGCAAGCCTACACTAAACACAGCCCTTATTTTAAGTGATTCTAAAATCCCCTACAGGCAAAATTAAATTGTGGAGAAAAAATTGGAACCATTTCCAGACACACACACACTTACACCTCACACAAAATATTCCTACACATCATACCGTATTCCACTCCATCCTCTGACATCCCAGGTAACAAATTCAGATTGTATCTGTCCCTCATCTTGTCCCCTGGCCGATTCCTCGTCCAGAATTTACTGAAAGGGATATAAATCACGCAGGAAACACTTCAAAGCACACCGGAACAGACATCCAAAATAACAATAATTTGTCCTATTTCACAGGTGTATATTATATACTCATGTGTGCATTGGAAATGTGTTTTTTTTTGCATATCCCAACTACCCCGAGACACCCTTGGAGAGTGGGGTCCGAGCAGGGTCTGCCATTATCAACGGTGACCCTGGAGCAATTAGGATTAAGTGCCTTGCACAAGGGCACAGACAATTTTTCACCTGGTCGGCTCGTGATTTCGAACTAGAGGCCTTTAGGTTAATGGCCCCACGCTATCTGCCGCACCTCGCGACACATTCAGTATGCGGCCAATGTGGAAATCAAACCCAAAACCTACCAACAGAGCCATTAGCAAACCATGGGACAATGGAAATATGGGAGAAAGGTCTATCAGTGGGAAGGAGTGGGAAGGTGAACAGAAAGGCTCTGGAGCAACGAACCGCCCTTGCTGTCTCTGCCTGGCCGGTTCCCCTCTTTCCACTGGGATTCTCTGCCTCTAACCCTGTTACAGGGGCTGAGTCACTGGCTTACTGGGGCTCTCTCATGCCGTCCCTGGGGGGGGTGCGTCACCTGAGTGGGTTGATTCACTGTTGTGGTCGGCCTGTCTGGGTTGGCGCCCCCCTTGGGTTGTGCCGTGGCGGAGATCTTTGTGGGCTATACTCGGCCTTGTCTCAGGATGGTAAGTTGGTGGTTGAAGATATCCCTCTAGTGGTGTGGGGGCTGTGCTTTGGCAAAGTGGGTGGGGTTATATCCTTCCTGTTTGGCCCTGTCCGGGGGTGTCCTCGGATGGGGCCACAGTGTCTCCTGACCCCTCCTGTCTCAGCCTCCAGTATTTATGCTGCAGTAGTTTATGTGTCGGGGGGCTAGAGTCAGTTTGTTATATCTGGAGTACTTCTCCTGTCCTATTCGGTGTCCTGTGTGAATCTAAGTGTGCATTCTCTAATTCTCTCCTTCTCTCTTTCTTTCTCTCTCTCGGAGGACCTGAGCCCTAGGACCATGCCCCAGGACTACCTGACATGATGACTCCTTGCTGTCCCCAGTCCACCTGGCCATGCTGCTGCTCCAGTTTCAACTGGCCTGGGCCCTAGGACCATGTCCCAGGACTACCTGACATGATGGACTCCTTGCTGTCCCCAGTCCACCTGGCCATGCTGCTGCTCCAGTTTCAACTGTTCTGCCTTACTATTATTCGACCATGCTGGTCATTTATGAACATTTGAACATCTTGGCCATGTTCTGTTAAAATCTCCACCCGGCACAGCCAGAAGAGGACTGGCCACCCCACATATGCTCTCTCTAATTCTCTCTTTCTTTCTCTCTCTCGGAGGACCTGAGCCCTAGGACCGTGCCCCAGGACTACCTGACATGATGACTCCTTGCTGTCCCCAGTCCACCTGACTGTGCTGCTGCTCCAGTTTCAACTGTTCTGCCTTATTATTATTCGACCATGCTGGTCATTTATGAACATTTGAACATCTTGGCCATGTTCTGTTATAATCTCTACCCGGCACAGCCAGAAGAGGACTGGCCACCCCACATAGCCTGGTTCCTCTCTAGGTTTCTTCCTAGGTTTTGGCCTTTCTAGGGAGTTTTTCCTAGCCACCGTGCTTTTACACCTGCATTGCTTGCTGTTTGGGGTTTTAGGCTTGGTTTCTGTACAGCACTTTGAGATATCAGCTGATGTACGAAGGGCTATATAAATAAATTTGATTTGATTTGATTTATCAATAGGGGTGTGCAAGATAAGATAAATCAAGAGCCCTGTAGGCTCCGATATGATACAGGAACGATACGTTTTAGTTCAAAATTATTAGTTGAGATTCGATGCACTAACATTTGTTGCATTTAGACATGAGTTTTCCATTCTAAATGAAGGCCTACCTCTCGCTGGACAGCGCGGGAAGCTGTGCACCATGCGTAGAAATGTTACAGCGGATAATGACAGCTATTGGGGTGGCTCGGCATGTGAGATGACTTGTAGATCCATTACGGTCATACACAGTTACACATGGGAGAGGGCGCCCCAGTTCAGTCAGAAAAGACTTCAATCATTTTTGGAAGGGAAAAGGGAAGTAACGCGAGTAAAAAACATTAGTGAACCGGTGGTTCGTAAAGTTAGTTGGTTTCCTGACCGATACATGCCACATTTGGATCAGTTAAGAGTCCTACAGACCAACGTGCTCGTTTGAACCGGATTCCGATTTAGATCAGTGAATTGTTACACCCTCATCTTTCAACCTGATGAACAATTCCATTTATTTAGTCTTGCTTCCCTGTCTACACGGAACAAAAATATAAAACGCAACATAAGTGTTAGTCCCATGTTTCATGAGCTGAAATAAAAATTCCAGGGAAATGTTCCATATTCACAAAAAGTTAATTTCTCTAACATGTTGTGCACAAATGTTTACATTCCTGTTAGTGAGCATTTCTCCTTAACAAGGATAATCCATCCACCTTACAGGTGTGGAATATCAAGAAGCTGATTAAACAGCATGATCATTACACAGGGGCACCTTGTGCTGGGGACAATAAAAGGCCACTAAAATGTGCAGTTTTGGCACACAACACAATGCCACAGATGTCTCAGGTTTTGAGGGAGCGTGCAATTGGCCTGCTGACAGTAGGAATGTCCACCGGAGCTGTTGCCAGATAATCTAATGTTCATTTCTCGACTATAAGCCACCTCCAATGTCGTTTTGAGAATTTCGCAGTATGTCCAACCAGAATCACAACCGCAGACCAAGTGTATGGCGTCATGTGGGTGAGCGGTTTTCTGATGTCAACGTTGTGGTGGCGGTGAGGTTACGGTATGGGCAGACATAAGCTACAGACAACGAACAAAATTGCATTTTATCAATGGCAATTTGAATGCACAAAAATAACGTGACGAGATCTTGAGGCCATTGTAATGCCATTCATTTGCCGGCATCACCTAATTTTTCAGCATGATAATGTACGGCCCCATGATGCAAAGAGCTGTACACAATTCCTGGAAGCTGAACATTTCCTAGTTATTCCATGGCTTCCAGACTCAGACATGTCACCCATGGAGAATGTTTTGGATGCTCTGGATCGACATGTACCACAGTGTGTTCCAGTTCTCGCCAATATCCAGCAACTTCGCACAGCCATTGAAGTAGAGTTGGACAACATTCCAAAAATCAACAGCCTGATCAACTGTACGCCAAGGCGATGTGTTGCGCCTCATGAGGCAAATGGTGGTCACACCATTTGTTGCGTTGATATTTTTGTTCCATATACACTCTGGTATGGGTGGAGAGTTCGTGTACAACCATTGTTGTGATTCTCTATGTCTATGTATACAGTGCATTCGGAAAGTATTCAGACCCCTTGAGTTTTCCATACTTTATTATGTTACAGCCTTACTCAAAAATGTATTACATTCCCCCCCCCTAAATCTACACACAATACTCCAAAATGACAAAGCAAAAATAAGTTTAGAAATTTTATCAAATGTATTAAAAATAAAAAGCTGAAATATCACTTTAACGTTAGTATTCAGACCCTTTACTCAGTACTGCGTTGAAGCACCTTTGGCAGCGATTACAGCCTCAAGTCTTGAGTATGACACTACAAGCTTGGCACACCTGTATTTGGGGAGTTTCTCCCATTCTTCTCTGCAGATCCTCTCAAACTCTGTCAGGTTTGATGGGGAGTGTCGCTGCACAGCTATTTTCAGGTCTCTCCAGAGATGTTCCATCGGGTTCAAGTCCGGGCTCTGCAAATCCACTGTGTTCTTGGGGACCTTCAATGCTGCAGACATTTTTTGGTACCCTTCCCCAGATCTGTGCCTCGACACAATTCTGTCTCGGAGCTCTATGGACAATTCCTTCGACCACATGGCTTGGTTTTTGTTCAGACATGCACTGTCAACTGTGGGACCGTATATAGACAGGTGTGTGCCTTTGCAAATCATGTCCAATCAAACATCTCAAGGATGATTAATAGAAACAGGATGCACCTGAGCTCAAATTTCAAGGGACTGAATACTTATGTAAATAAGGTATCTATTTACTATTTTTAATACATTTGCAGAAATGTATAAAAAACTGCTTTCGCTTTGTCATTATGGGGTATTGAGTGTAGATTGAGGAAAATGTTGTGTTTAATCAATTTTATAATAAGGCTCTAATGTAACAAAACGTGGAAAACGTCAACGGGACTGAATACTTTCCTAATACAGTGTATGCAACTTGTAAGCTTACCTGGTGTGGTCATTGGATCCCGAGCAGAGGATGTGCCCGAGCGGGTGCCACGCCAGGCTCCAGATCATGCCCTCATGGGCCATCTCCATTCCGCCCACCTCCTTCTCCACACTGACAGAAAGCACAGTAGGTGATAATGATAAGAGCAGGATGTGACATGAAACGGTCATAAACGGTAATGAACCCAGTCCTTTGTAACAAGTCTAATGTCATGACTATAGGTTGTGTAGGAACGATTCACTTTGAGGTATCCAGACTACATTTATGAAAGGAATCAAGCCTCTGGCAAGTGATTGGTAGAGGAAATGAGATCCTGTGTGTCGATTTGAGGCTTGAGCTGTCACTCTTACCCTACGTTCCAGAAGAGGAGGGATCCATCCGAGCCTCCGCTGGCGAACAGGCCTTCGTGGACAGGGTGCCACGCTACAGCTGGAGACAGGAGACAAAGGGTTAACACACATATTTCACTAACATAAGTTTAATGTCTCAAACTCAGGATCACCACAAAAATAGTCTCGAGTCTGTCAACTCAAGGAGTTTCTCCTGCACCAGTAAAAACGATAGAGGACGTATTCACACCTTTGACAGAGCACAGCAGAAACAATCCATAGGAACACTCATGATATTCATCCACATACACACACATGCATACACAGGGTAAATAAACTAAGCAACATTTGGCATAACATTCCTCTAACTACAGCAGAGGCCATTTGCTGAACTAGGTGCTAAATGGAATAGGCCAAGTCAAGTCAGTCAAGCCAAAACATACCTGTGGCCTCTTTCTTGTGGCCCCGGAACACCTGCAGCTCCTCCTTGAGGTTGCGGATGTCAAAGAGCTTACACAGGTGGTCGCGGGATGCTGTCAGCAACCAGTTACCGTTCAGGTTCCATTTCACCTCCATCACCGTGTTCTTATGGGCGTGACTGACGGAGAGGTGAAAGATGGGAAGAGTGTAAGGTACTGACACTTTTTACACACTACTAAGCAGAGCCGAGCTGTGCAGGCTTGGTTGTGCATCAGGTTGCTGCCTGAACCGTGTGGAAAGGACGAATATCAGAGCCAGCACAGTACATATCAGCTTGGCACGGTAGTGTAAAAAGGGTATAAGTTTCTTTCTATCCTCCAAGTTGCCTCAAGCATTTTAAAAAGGATTTAACTATTTTACAGCTCCTTTTACCAACAGTCATCTACTGAGAAACTACATAGTAACAATAATTTTAACAAGAAAGCACAAATTGTTACGGAGAAGTAACACATTTTGTTAGATCATTACTCAGGCGGCTCTGGGTTTTGGGGATGGGGTGCCTCATGCCGCTTTCCGATGCCTTTGGGTAAAACTCACAGTGTGGCCAAACTCTGTCCGGTCTTGGGATCCCAGAATTTTATTGGCTGCTGGCTATCTTTGCTCCCTGAAACCACCAGGCCTTTAGTGGGATGCCAGTCCACACACTTCACGTCAGCTCCATGACCTGTTGAGGAAGAACACCTTTAGTATCTGTAGGTGTGTGTCAGAGGCAAAAGGACAGGACAAATATACAATCGTTCACTTGTATGTAAGAGGTGGTGCGGTCTACGGGTGTGTGTGACAAAGACGGTGTGTTTAGGGGGGGTCACTCAATTCCACCCTCACTCACTGTGGGGTGAGTAAACATAAAACTTGGGCAATATACTTGTACCAATGCACATACATTATTATTAAAATAGTAGATGTGGAGGCAGACCAAATCCAAAGTAATTACACATACCGGAAGATTGCAAAGTGTGTGTGTGTGTATGTGTGTGTATGCCAAGAGAGAGCAAAAGAGGTGAACAAATGTAATTGAGACACCAACAAGGTTTAACAATGTGTACATTTGTGTGATAGGAGATACATGAGTGTACAAACCATTAGTGATAACACGACTGGTTGACCTTGTAAAAATTTGGAACAAATAAACTTAAGTAAATTCCTCTGGGTGTTAGGCACTCAACAATTTGACCTTTTCTACAAGTAGTATGTAAGTCCTTCTTCAGGTCTACATAAGCACTACATGACACCAAATAAACATTGCCTTTGTTTTACCTGACATTGCTATAAGCAGTTTAACATTCTACAAACAAATATGTTGGGATTTATGACAGTTCACATCAAGTGATTGTGAGCAGTGCATTCTTGCGTGTAACCCCTTCGGACTAAATATTTACATGAAAGCACACAAGGGGTTCCATTTCAAGAATATGTGCACAGGTAGATATATGCTTGTGATAATGTACTTCCATGTAAAAACAAAACATGGTGTAGGAGTGAGAAGACATTCACTTTGTCTGGCTTTAAATGGGTGCAGATTGACTGTGTGTGTGTGTGTGTGTAAATCATCTACACACCAGAGATTGGATACCCTGCGATTCAGCATCCTCACAGTCTAAGACACATCTTAGATAATCATGGCTTGACACATTCCAACTAGCTTAGATTGATAGCTTTTAAAAACATGTTCAACTTAACTCAAAATTATACAAATACAAGGTACATTGAAAATAATGTCCTCAATCTGCTGGGTCCTTCATACCGGTGTTAATGTTTGAATCAACTCCATCTCACATAACACAAATGCCTTGTGGTTCCCTTACTAAACCAGACAAGACCAGGGGGAGGGGAGGGGGGTACTTACTACATTAACTTAGTTAAAAGCTGCTAATTTTGCCTTTTGACTATATAGTAAAATAGTACTAAATTCATTTTTACCTAGAAGTGCAGCAAGGCATTTCCGCTGTAAAAGCACATTATTTGAATATGAACATAAGACAAATGGGTAAATTGATAGCTACATCACCAATCAATTTATTAAGTGGAAACAAAACTAAGGGAGTAGTGAAATAAATGCAGCAAAAAAAGAAACATCCCTTTTTCAGGACCCTGTCTTTCAAAGATAAATCATAAAAACCCAAATAACTTCACAGAACTTCATTGTAAAGGGTTTAAACACTGTTTCTCAAGCTTGTTCAATGAACCATAAACAATTCATGAACATACACCTGTGGAACGGTCGTTAAGACACTAACAGCTTACAGACGGTAGGCAATTAAGGTCACAGTTATAAAAACTTAGGACACTAAAGAGGCCTTTCTACTGACACTGAAAAATACCAAAAGAAAGATGCCCAGGGTCCCTGCTCATCTGCGTGAACGTGCCTTAGGCATGCTGCAAGGAGACATGAGGACTGCAGATGTGGCCAGGGCAATAAATTGCAATGTCTGTACTGTGAGACGCCTAAGACAGCGCTACAGGGAGACAGGACGGACAGCTGATCGTCCTTGCAGTGGCAGACCACGTGTAACAACACCTGCACAGGTTTGGTACATCTGAACATCACACCTGTGGGACAGGTACAGGATGGCAACAACTGCCCAAGTTACACCAGGAACGCACAATCCCTCCATCAGTGCTCAGACTGTCCGCAATAGGCTGAGAGAGGCTGTACTGAGGGCTTGTATGCCTGTTGTAAGGCAGGTCCTCACCAGACATCACGGGCAACAACGTCGCCTATGGGCACAAACCCACCCTCGCTGGACCAGACAGAACTGGTAAAAAGTGCTCTTCACTGTCGAGTTGTGGTTTTGTCTCACTAGGGGTGATGGTCGGATTCAAGTTTATCGTCTAAGGAATGAGCTGTACTTTGGAGCAGGATCGATTTCGAGGTGGAGAGTCAGTCATGGTCTGGGGCGGTGTGACACAGCATCATCGGACTGAGCTTGTCATTGCAGACAATCTCAACGCTGTGCATTATAGGGAAGACATCCTCCTCCCTCAAGTGGCATCCTTCCTGCAGGCTCATCCTGACATGACCCTCCAGCATGACAATGCCACCAGCCATACTGCTCGTTCTGTGTGCGATTTCTGGCAAGACAGGAATGTCAGTGTTCTGCCATGGCCAGCGAAGAGCCCGGATCTCAATCCCATTGCGCACGTCTGGGACCTGTTGGATCGGAGGGTGAGGGCTAGGGCCATTACCCCCAGAAATGTCCGGGAACTTGCAGGTGCCTTGGTGGAAGAGTGGGGTAACATCTCACAGCAATAACTGGCAAATCTGGTGCAGTCCATGAGGAAGAGATGCACTGCAGTACTTAATGCAGCTGGTGGCCACACCAGATACTGACTGTTACTTTTGATTTTGACCACCCCTTTGTTCAGGGACACATTATTCCATTTCTGTTAGTCACATGTCTGTGGAAATATTTCAGTTTATGTCTCAGTTGTTGAATCTTATGTTCATACAAATATTTACACATTTTAAGTTTGCTGAAAATAAACGCAGTTGACAGAGGACGTTTCTTTTTTTGCTTAGTGTATATAAACTAAAAGTCAATTTACTCAAGATTTGCACAAATCTTTGAGTGCATCTCTAGTTATGGTACACAAGGCTTCTCAATACCCACAAATCAAAACAACCGTTGTCAACCAACGGTAATGCATTAGGTTATATTCAAAATTTCAGGGTGTCTAGAGGAAAAAGAAACAGCAAACTTGTTAAGTAAAAGTAAAACTCTGCATTTATTCTTCAATGAGCACAGAAAAGTTTAGTTTATTGAAAGGCTAAAAAAAAGAAAGAAGCAAGACAAAACTGTTTTCAAGTAGGCTAAGTGATAATTTATGCATTATTCTTCAATGAGCACAGTAAAAATTATTTTGTTACAAAATAAATAAAGCAAGCAGAATGGCCTTAACCGAAGTCGGACGACAAGTAAACTTGCACACACGGTACAGAATCTGTGAATAAGCCAATTGCAGATTAGACCTAAACTTTCTGCATGGCCTGTGAATAGTTAACGTACACAAATTGTCAGACTGCAACTGTGAACATATTAGCATAATGCTAAAACAAGATGTTTGCTTTATTCATACTTGGCTGAAAGCATTTTATTCAATTCGCACAAGGATGCAAACATGCACTACAGTGAATTACCCCCAATCCCTTCGCTAGTCTGAGTATCTGTCTAACATTCCACTCACTCCTTGTACTCCGTGTCATGTGCCAAAGACAACCTACACAGAGTGGAATGTAATAGCTGAACAGAGACCGGCAACAAGGCTATCCCTTCCCAGCAATTATTAAAAGAAAGCAAAGCATGTTATCAAGGAGGAATGTTTTTTCCTGACTAGGGTGTTTATGCAACAAAGACTTGATGTGACTGTGAATCATGCTGAACCATCCTGATCCTGACACACGACAGAAAACACACCAAACCATGTACTCTTATGATGTACTACAAGGAGGTGGGACACTGAAACCAGTTCCTGTGGATATAGTATGCCATCACTAATAAATCCTGCTCAGCCTACAGTGCATTCGGAAAGTATTTTCCACATTATGTTATGATGCAGCCTTATTCTAAACTGCATTAAATGTTAGTTTTTTCCGCTCATCAATCTACACACAATAATGACAATGCAAACACAGGTCTCAAGAAATGTTTGCAAATTTATACAAAATAAAAAACTGAAATATCACATTTACATAAGTATTCAGACCTTTTACTCAGTACTTTGTTGAATCACCTTTTGGCAGTGATTACAGCCTTGAATCTTCTGGGGTATGACTATACAAGCTTCTCCCATTTTTCTCTGCAGATCAGGTTAGATAGGGAGCGTCACTGCACAGCTATATTTAGATCTCTCCAGAGATGTTCGATTGGGTTCAAGTCCGGGCCACTCAAGGACATTAAGACTTGTCCCGGAAGCCACTCCTGCGTTGTCTTGGCTGTGTGCTTACGGTCATTGTATAGTTAGAAGGTGAACCTTTGCCCCAGTCCGAGGTCCTGGGTGCTCTGGAGCAGGTTTTCATTAAGGATCTCTCTGTAGTTTGCTCTGTTCCACTTTCCCTCGATTCTGACTAGTCTCCCAGTCCCTGCTGCTGAAAAACATCCCCACAACATGATACTGCCACCACCTTAGGGATAATGCCAGGTCTCCTCCAGAAGTGACGTTTGGCATTGATGCCAAAGAGTTCAATCTTGGTTTCATCAAACCAGAGAATCTTGTTTGGCAAACTCCAAGCGGGCTGTCATGTGCCTTTTACTGAGGAGTGGCTTCTGTCTAGCTACGCTACCATAAAGGCCTGATTGTTGGAGTCCTGCAGAGATGGTTGTCCTTCTAGAAGTTTCTCCCAATCTCCACAGAGGAACTCAAGAGCTCTGTCGGAGTGACCATCGGGTTCTTGGTCACCTCCCTGACCAAGGAAGGGCATTCTCCCCAGATTGCGCAGTTTGGCCGGGCAGCCAGCTCTTGGAAGTCTTGGTGGTTCCAAACTTCTTCCATTTAATGAATGAAGGCCACTGTGTTCTTAGGGAACTTCAATGCTGGAGACATTTTTTGGTATCCTTCCCCAGACCTGTGCCTCGACACAATCCTGTCTCGGAGCTCTACGGACAATTCCTTCGACCTCATGGCTTGGTTTTTGATCTGACATGCACTGTCAACTGTGGGACTTTATATAGACAGGTGTGTGCCTTTCCAAAACACGTCCAATCAATTTACTTTACCACAGGTGGATTCCAATGAAGTTGTAGAAACATCCCAAGGATGATCAATGGAAACAAAATGCACCTGAGCTCAATTTCAAGTCTTATAGCAAAAGGTCTGAATACTTATGTAAATAAGGTCTGTTATTTGTATAAATTTGCAAACATTTCTAAAAACCTATTTTCACTTTGTTATTATGGGGTATTATGTGGAGATTGTTGGAAAAAATATTGAATACATTTTAGAATAAGGCTGCAGCGTAACAAAATGTGGAAAAAGTTGAGGGGTCTGAATACTTTCCGTATGCACTGTATTAGTGCATGAAATGGTGTTGAAAGATGAACAATAAAGGGGAAGTTCAGTATTGTACAACGTAATGTAAGATAGTTGCTCATGAAAGTAGTTGATGGACCAGTACAAAATGTAAACAGCAACTACAAACTTCAGCCATCGTTATCTAAAAATCTAAATGGGAGTGGTTACATGCGGTTCCCGGGGGGAAAATGTTTCAAATCACCTTAAAGTAACATCAAATTATTAAGCTATTTGGCAATTCCATTTTTAATGGGTGCGACTTGCCCCATTACTCCCATTGATTTTTAGCTGGCTGTGGCAAAAGTTAGCTCAAGTTTGTGGTAGCTGTTAAAAGAAAAAAAAAATATATATATATAAGATGAACCATGGATTACAGTTTCTCCTGGCCCATAGACTACTTCAGGGGAAGAAACATTAAACATAAAGAAATATTAAGGAAAACATTAAGAAACCATCTAACATTAAGGTGCAAAATATGAACTTCCATTTTAAAACAGTGAATAATTTTGCAATTCTGATATTAAAAGGAGATGACCGCCCAACATAAGCAGCATTGAGACCAAAGATGATCAGTTATGCTTTTCCCTAGATGACCACTACTGTACAACAAAATAAAAACAAACAATCACTTTTTACGTAATATAGACATTAAGTCAGTAGTACGCTGCTTAAAACTGATTAATGGCAAACTCAGGCATCCGTCTAACACTTCTAGCTAGCTAGATAAAAAGAAGCAGCTGTTATTTACTGCAGATAGTGGTGTGAACTGTAACTGCAGCTTCAAAAGCCTAGCTATGGTTTATCTAAACGCCATGAGTATGGTGTACCAAAAATAATAAACATGAAATAAATATGCTAATGATAGCATGCTAAGTGTCAATGCTTCTGTACTGCAGAGCCCAAAGTATTTCACTCATTCAATAACTATTGGAATAACTGTTACTAACCAACTTCACCACGTAAAATATATTACGTACGTCATGTTTGGAAATTGAACTAGCTTTAGCCTTTATAGCTATATTATATAAAATACAAGTAATGCAATTAAAAGTCAATGCTCATGCAACGTGCCTAGTTGGTGTTGGTCTAGGCCTACCTATACAATCACCAAGGTTTGTGTTCATGGATGGTTCAGACTTATAATTACAGTAAAGGTACAAGTCACCGAAAAGTGTCTGCAGGAGTATCTTTTTCGGAGGGGGGTGAGTCAGTGTTCAGTGACGTGTATCAATTAGGTACAGCTGTATGTGTATTCAACAGAAAACATACCTCTGAGAATTCTCTCCTCATGACAGCGTAGAAAGTCCCAGATGCGTACGGTTCCGTCATCAGAGCAAGTGGCAAATTTATTATCCGTAGGTGAGAAACTGAAGACAGAGTGAGGCAGGAAGAGAATCAACAATGCAGGAAGTCACAGTTGGGCTCCCAGGGTTTACAACAGGGTCAAATCCTAGTACAACTTAGTACAGTACAACCACTTAGGGGGGCATCTCCTGGACACAACAGCAACCTCTCCCATCAAGCTGTGCAGTGGCATTTAACAAAATTCACAAAAGACAAATACTATTTCATTCAACAGTCTTTCCCCACAACTAACGCGCTGAGTCAATAACACTAGAACGTATCTATCCAAAATGAAACACCTACACTATATATACACAAAAGTATGTGGACACCCCTTCAAAAGAGTGGATTTGGCTATTTCAGCCACTCCCGTGGCTGACCGGTGTATAAAATCGAGCACACAGCCATGCAATTTCCATAGACAAACATTGGCAGTAGAATGGCCTTAATGAAGAGCTCAGTGACTCAACGTGGCACCGTCATAAGATGCCACCTTTCCAACAACATCATATTTCTGCCCTACTAGAGCTGTCCCGGTCAACTGTAAGTGCTGTTATTGTGAAGTGGAAACGTCTAGGAGCAACAACGGATCAGCCGCGAAGTGGTAGACCACACAAGCTCATAGAACAGGAAAGCCAAGCGCTGAAGTGCGTAAAAATCTTCTGTCCTCGTTTGCAACACTCACTACCGACTTCCAAACGGCCTCTGGAACCAACGTCTGCACAAGAACTGCTCGACGGGAACTTCATGAAATGGGTTTCCATGGCAGAGCAGCCGCACACAAGCCTAAGAGCACCATGCGCAATGCCAAGCGTCGGCTGGAGAGGTGTAAAGCTTGCCGCTAATGGACTCTGGAGCAGTGGAAACGCCTTCTCTGGAGTGATAATCACGCTTCGCCATCTGGCAGTCCGACGGACGAATCTGGGTTTGGCAGATGCCAGGAGAACGCTACCTTCCCCAATGCATAGTGCCAACTGTAAAGTTTGGTGGAGGAAAGAAAAATGGTCTGGGGCTGTTTTTCATGGTTCAGGTTAGGCCCCTTAGTTCCAGTGAAGGGAAATCTTAAAGCTACAGCATACAATGACATTCTAGACAATTCTGTGCTTCCAACTTTGTGGCAACAGTTTGGGGGATGGCCCTTTCCCGCTTCAGCATGACAATGCCCTCGTGCACAAAGCAAGGTCCATACAGAAATGGTTTGTTGAGATCGGTGTGGAAGAACTTGACTGGCCTGCACAGAGCCCTGACCTCAACCCCATTGAACACCTTTGGGATGAACTGGAATGCCGACTGAGAGCCAGGCCTAATCGCCCAACATCAGTGTCCAACCTCACTAATGCTCTTGTGGCTGAATGGATGTAGGTCCCCGCAGCAATGTTCCAACATCTCGTGGAAAGCCTTCCCAGAAGAGTGGAGGCTGTTATAGCAGCAAAGGGGGAACTCCATATTAATGCTGGATTTTGGAATGAGATGTTCGATGAGCAGGTGTCCACATACATATGTATAACAATAAAAATGAAAAAACACAATCAGGTCTAAACTGTAACCCAAAAGCAAGCTTCACACTAGACGTAAACCCAAGTTCAATGAATCTTTCTCAGTTTGCACAAGCATTACCATCTATACTCCACCACAAATTACCAATGCCTACAATAAGTGCATTTTTCTTGGCCTTACACTAAAGCAACAGTAAGCAAGCCAGCTAAAAATCGAAGTTCTGTTGAAATTCAAAATTAAATCTAAACCTGCCCTTATCAACATGCACAATATCTGCAAGTGATTCATGATCTTCAACAACTCTTAGTCAGTCCCATTGCGGTCCTACCCACCTCTATTCCTATTCCCTTCAGTGTTTACAGACAGAGGTGATCAAAAAGGTGAAGCCAATATGGCGAAAGCTCCGCCTTGCCCTCCACTAGACCTTGTGAAAAGGCCATAATGCATGAACTAATCAGATTTGTGCACACAAACAAGTAAAAGCTAGGGGAAAATGTAACTCGGATGTCTAGTGTGAGATTATAGAGCAGCAGTATTTGACCAACTGAACTTCTGTAGAGATATGTCCCAGGTGGTCTGTTTTGTGGATCAAGCAATATACACTTTACAAAATGATGGAAATGATAAGCAGTGGCACCATATTATTTCCAGATTTGCATAGGCCTAGGTCTGAAAACAGACAAACTGATTTATTTTTACAGCGTCATGAGGTAGTGCATTCCTGTTAGTCAATCAGATAATATGGCTCCATCTGTAGTTGGAGCAAGTTGTAACATGGTGATGAACTAACATACTAGAGCCCCCCTGACCACCCAGCCTATAGGCCCGAACTTGACTCATACCAACAGCAAAGACAGCCTACACCTGACATAACAGACACCTGAGGAACTTCTTGACTAGTTCCCTAATTGCAATCTTCAGTTTGAGCATAGCCATCAATGCTTGTATGATGGCAGTGCCCTTATCCTCCTGTTACAATTTTCTCAGGGCTATGGCCACAGCCCTGAGACGCTTTATTTTCAATTGGTCCTGGAGATTCAATGCACGTTAAAAACATTAACAACAAGACAGTAAAAGTGTCTCACAAACATTAACAGTCAAAGAAAATAAGTTGTGGCATTGAGAAATTATGTATTCAAAAAGGTGAAGCTTTAAGTTGTTTTAGGTCAGAGATAAACCCAGCATAAAACCCTATTCATGATCTTTATTGAAAATTTTCGTAAAGCTCCATGAAGGCAACCACCACCACAATGGCAACCTTTTATTCAATAAATCCCTCTAACTCCACCGCCCCATTCAATGTAGATCTTAGAGCTGCAATATGTAACTTTTTGGCTGACCCAACCAAATGCACAAAGAAAAGTGTGTCATAGATCAATCACTCATTGAAAGCAAGTCTAAAAGCTGTAGATTTGTTCTATGTGCACTATTTCTATACTTCCCGTTCTTAAGTTTCGTTTTTGTATCTTTTACTTTCGGTTCTGTACACAAGCTTCAAACAGCTGAAAATGCAATATTTCACAGCGGTTTAGATGGTACAATGATTCTCTACACTATACTTGCTTGTTTTGTCACAACCTGACAATTAGGCGAACTGTTCGAATTTTAGCAACGAAAGAGCGATTTCTGCATAGTGCATCTTTAACTTTGAATATACCAGGGTTATTGATTGGGGTGGTGGGAAGGTGGGTGGTCGAAGCGACCTTGTGGGTAGCATAGGAATTATAAGTGAAGGGTGATAGCCAACTGCTCTAACCCCAGAGGAAATTTGGTTGCGTGTTCAACAGAAATAAAGTCTTTATTCAAGAAGCTATGGGGTCACTTGTGGATGTGGGTTTTGTTACTGGGATAAATTAAATGGCAGACAACATGGGAGTGGCAATATTGGTGGATTCAAAAGGTGGGAATTGTAGATATGCATTTGCCTACATCTCAAAAAACTTCAAACCAACCATGGGACTGCGGTAAAGTGTGTGTATGGAGAGACCCTATGTGTGTCCATAAGAGGGATAATACTGCCCCCTTGTGGAAGTGTGCCACATTCAAAACTACCTATGCAGCAACGTCAAGTGCAACCTCTCCACTTTATTCGGTATTAGACTGTCCCCCTGGGCTCATCTATGTAAACCAGTAGTCTTTTAACGTGCACCTTTTGAATATAGATATAGATCAACACTTTATTTAACAACACCGTGAAAATCAACCTTTTCTGTACATAGTAGTTATGTATAGAAAAAATCAAGATACACAACTCATCATGAGCCACAGGCAATGATGATGGCAATAAGAAAAGATCAGTGCAGTGTTGCGACAGCACAGACGTACATTTATCAATCATTTTCAGGGGAAACAGCAATAACAACAGTAATAGGCTGGGGTTAACTACAGAAAATGGTAGATTGTGTATAGACCTGGCCTCTCTAATCGCCTCCTTGTGAGCCTGGAACATCTTGACGTTGTTCATGTTGGACTGCCAGTACTTGACGTAGCCGCCGTGGTCAGCCGTCAGCATCCACATGTCGTTGTGAGACCAGGTCATGGCCCGCACAGGGCTGTCATGGGCCTGAGGGGAGTAGAGAGAGACGTAGTCAGAGAGAGCACTAGGACCAAAAACACAGGGCTGGAGACACATTTCTAGAAGACAGTGGATATACAGCTGACATTTCTTGTGGTTCCAAGAGGTGGTTCGCTAACACCATGCCTAACCTTAAACTTTTTTTTTTAAGAAAGTGTATTCAGCCAGCGGAGCCAAAGGTTAAGTTAATTGTCAGGTGTTGTAGGAGGGAGGATTCAATGTTCACCTGTAAGATGGTCTCAAAGTTGAAGGTGAGTCCGTTCCACAATGTGAACTCCCCACTGGAGGCTCCTGTGACAAGACGCCTCCCCTCAGGAGTCCACTATGAACGAGGGAGAGGGATGGAGGAGACATGGAGGAATAGTTTGATCAATTAAAGGGGTAATGAAGAAGGGAACAAAAAAATAGGCAAGAAAAGGAAGAGTGAGACTGAACTTAGTAATCACATTCTGAAGTGCCCATTTATATTCTGCAGAAAACTCATTTCCTGGTGGGCCACGTGTGTGGCTTTTGGCTTATCCCTTGTACTTGATTGATCCAATGATTTTTGTCGACATTTAAAAAGTTTGCATAGATGCAACAAATGGCTGCTACGTTGCATTTCCATTGAACTGTTGTGTCGATAAAAACAGCTGGACGTAATGACAAAAAAAGTCAGCTAAAACCTTGTCGAATAAAAATGTAGTGGTTGAAGTGTTTCCAAATTTGCGCATTAGTGACTGCCCTCCCACCTAACTGTTTCATGTCTCAGGTAGCCCACAAAAGTCAGCATGGATACAATGCAAGAATTGACTAATATTTGCCGTATTCTAATAATTCTCATGTGTCAACGTATCGCCAAGGTCCGTGCCATGGTGTAACTTTGCCCTCCCCGGGGCACAACTGAGACAGAGGACAAGTACATTACAGTGTCTAGTTTGAGAAACAGACGCCTCACAAGTCCTCAACTAGCAGCTTCATTAAATAGTATCCGCAAAACACCAGGATCAATGTCAACAGTGAAGAGGCGACTCTGGGATGCTGACCTTCTAGGCAGAGTTTCTCTGTCCAGTCTCAATGTCAACAGTGAAGAGGCGACTCCGGGATACTGACCTTCTAGGCAGAGTTTCTCTGTCCAGTGTCTGTGTTCTTTTGCCCATCTTTTTCTTTTCTTTTTATTGGCCAGTCTGAGATACGCCTCTTCACTGTTGACGTTCAGACTGGTGTTTTGCGGGTACTATTTAATGAAGCTTCCAGTTGATGACTTGTGAGGAGTCTGTTTCTAAAACTAGACATTCTAATGTACTTGTCCTCTTGCTCAGTTGTGCACTGGGGCCTCCCACTCCACTTTCTATTCTGGTTAGAGACCGTTTGCGCTGTTCTGTGAAGGGAGTAGTACACAGCGTTGTACAAGATATTCCGTTTCTTGGCAATTTCTCGCATGGAATAGCCTTCTATTCACAGAACAAAAATAGACTGATGAGTTTCAGAAGAAAGATCCTTTGTTTCTGGCCATTTTGAGCCTGTAATCGAACCCACAAAATCTGATGCTCTGGATACTCAACTAGTCTAAATAAGGCCAGTTTTATTGCTTCTTTAATCAGAACAGTTTTCAGCTGTGCTAACACATTTGCAAAAGGGTTTTCTAATGATCAATCAGCCTTTCAAAATGATAAACTTGGATTAGCTAAAACAACGTGCCATTGGAACACAGGAGTGGTGGTTACTGATAATGGGCCTCTGTACGCCTAATAATAATTTACAACATTAACAATGTCCACATTGTATTTCTGAGCAATTTAATGTTATTTTAAATGGAAATTTTTTGCTTTTCTTTCAAAAACAAGGACATTTCTAAGTGACCCCCAACTTTGAACGGTGGTGTATGTTTTAGCACGATGTTCCAAATGCTTGTATCGCAAGAATCAAGGTATTTTTCTTCTCTCTTTTTAGTCTCGTATCCTTCGATCCATCTGTGCTGTGTGCACCTTCCCCCTCGCACAGACACCAAGCCCTCCCCTGCCACTCACAAAAAAGGGAGGAAAGATCACTTCTTCCTCTCTGACAACAAGCCGTTTCAACTCGCTATTTGCATTTAAGGTATGTCCCAACATGTAATAAGAGGAGAACTTAACCTTTGTAACAATACCCTTAAACATAAAGGATTACCTGGCTACTCACTAGCGGAAAGGCAAACACCTGTCTATGTAAGATCCCACAGTTGACAGTGAATGTCAGAGCAAAAACCAGGCCAGGAGGAGGTCGGAGGAATTGTCCATAGCGCTCCGAGACAGGATTGTGTCGAGGCACAGATCTGGGGAAGGGTATCAAAAAATGTCTGCAGCATTGAAGGTCCCCAAGAACAAAGTGGCCTCAAATGGTGTTTCTCTGTGGAGATGGGAGAACCTTCCAGAAGGACCACCATCTCTGCAGCACTCCACCAATCAGGCCTTTATGGGAGAGTGGCCAGACAGAAGCCACTCCTCAGTGAAAGGCACATGACAGCCTGCTTGGAGTTTGCCAAAAGGCAACCGAAGGACTCTCAGACCATGAAAAACAAGATTCTCTGGTCTGATGAAACCAAGATTGAACTCTTTGGTCTGAATGCCAAGTGTCGCGCCTGGAAGAAACCTAGCACCATCACTACGGTGAAGCATGGTGGTGGCAGCATCACGCTGTGGGGATTTCTTTAATTGTCAGGGACTAGGAGACTAGTCAAGATTGAGGAAAAGATGAACGGAGTGAAAACCTGCTCAGGACTTCAGACTGGAGTGAAGGTTGACCTTCCAACAGGAAAATGACCCTACACAGGAGTGGCTTCGACACAAGTCTTTGAATGTTCTTGAGTTGGGAGAACAGTACTGAGTAAAGAGTCTGAATACTTATGTAAACATGATATAATTTGTCTTTCTTTCTAAAAACCTGTTCTTGCTTAGTCATTATGGGTATTGTGTGTAGATTGATGAAAAAATATATACATTTATCAATTTTAGAAAAGGATGTGACGAAACAAAATGTGGAAAAAGGCAAGGGGACTGAATACTTTCCGAATGCACTGTATATCATGAATTGCCCATTAGTTAAAACAAATAAAAAATAATAATAATGTAATAAAAGCTTTTTAGGTCTTATAGCCCAGCCCTAATTCGGAGGTGAAACTTGCATCCAGCCAACCAGAAAAGCAAGGCGAAGATATTCAGGCATTCTTGAAAGTCAGAACAATCCTTCTCCAGCAAATAAACATTTTTATAGTTGGGAGAAAAAATAGATTTAGCAAGCAGTAGGCATTTAATTTAAAATGTGGACTGGAGCTATATAGGGTACGCCTACCTTCAAATACCTTCAAAACTATTCGGCAATCATTTATTTAAAAAAAAAAAACAGTTTCCATCATTTGTCGCAGTAAAAAAGTTAAACAAAATCAAATCCATCCGCTGATCAGAAGAACTTTGTCCATCTTAGGAACATTTCTGCTATAGCTGCCTTTTCCATTTCACATGTCACAATGTTTTTTGTGTCATTGCTGTCTATGGAAACCTGCCTAATGATTAGTTAGGAACTCCCTTCACCTGGTTGTCTCGGTCTTAATTGGACATAAAACGAACAGAAATAAAAACCAGATGACACAGCCCTCCAGGAATTGAGTGTCACCCCTGTAATATGGGCTTCACATGGTCTCAGAAAAATACGAGTAGTCTGCCCTGAACAAGTGCAGAAAGTGTGAGGGAAAAGAAACTTACCCTTATGACAAAGACAGGGCACTTCACTTTGTTCGTGGAAGTTCGGACAAACTTTGTGGTAACTGCATTCATGGGGTTACTCAAGATGCCCACAGGAGGAACCAGCTACAAGAGCCAGAGGAATAAAGGGAGATGACTGAGAAAAATACACACATTTCAGCATATTGTCTACAAATGGGTACAACATTTATCAGATCTAGCCAGGAACACGGACTTGCTAACACCCTGACACAGATTCATTGATAGCATATTTTCTTCTTAGATTACGGACACCAGAAGGTAAAAATCACAGTTTTAACTGTAAATCATATAAGCCTAGTATCTGTCCATACTTACATCATTGTAGCATCCTGCATCTGGTTGGATGGCACGGAAATCTCTGTGGTCTCGCTGCCACAAACGATTCTGCAGTCAAGAAAAAGAGAGCATTTAAGGAACCATGAAAAAAAAATGGACAAAGGTCTTTGCATTTAAACACATTTTAGCCAAATACATACAGTTCAATCAGAAAGTATTCAGTCCCCTTTACTTTTTTCACATTTTGTTATGTTATAGCCTTATTCTACAATGGATTAACTAAAACATTTTCCTCAATCTACACACCATAATGACAAAGCGAAAACAGGTTTAGACATTTTTGCAAATGCATTAAAAATAGCAGAAATACTTTCCATAAGTATTCAGACCCTATAAGACTCAAAATTGAGCTCAGGTGCATCCTGTTTCCATTGATCGTCCTTGAGCTGTTTCTACAACTTGGAGTCCACCTGTGGTCAATTCAATTGATTGGACATGATTTGAGTGGTGCAAGCGGCTCCCAAGAGACGCAGCAGTCTAAGGCACTGCATCTCAGTGCAAGAAGCTTCAGTACAATCCCTGGTTCGAATCCAGGCTGTATCGCATCTGGCCGTGATTGGGAGTCCCACAGGGCGGCGCACAATTGGCTCAGCATCGTCCGGGTTTGGCCAGGGTAGGCCGTCATTGAAAATAAGACTTTGTTCCCATCTGACTTGCCTAGTTAAATAAAGGTTACATTTAAAACCGAGCCATGATGTCGAAGGTAGATCTCCGTGACATGATTGTGTCTAGGCACAGATCTGTGGAAGGAAAATGTCTGCAGCATTGATGGTCCCCAAGAACACAGGGGCATCTACCATTCTTAAAAAGAAGAGGTTTGTAACCACCAAGACTCTTCCTAGAGTTGGCCGCCCAGCCAAACTGAGCAATCGGGTGAGAAGGGCCTTTGTCAAGGAGATGACCAAGAACCGAATGGTCACTGACAGAGCTCCAGAGTTTCTCTGTGGAGATGGGAGAACCTTCCAGAAGGACGACCATTTCTGCAGCAGTCCAAAAATCAGGCCTTTATGGGAAAGTGGCCAGACGGAAGCCCCTCAGTAGAAGGCATATGACAACCTGCTTGGAGTTTTCCAAAAGGCACCTATAGGACTCTCAGATCATGAGAAACAAGATTATCTGGTCTGATGAGACCAAGATTGAACACTTTGGCCTGAATGCCAAGCGACACGTCTAGAGGAAACCTGGCACCATCCCTACGGTGAAGCATGGTGGTGGTAGCATCATGCTGTGGGGATGTTTTTCAGCGACAGAGACTGGGAGACTAGTCAGGTTTGAGGGAAAGATGAACAAAGCAAAGTACAGAGAGATCCTTGATGAAAACCTGCTCCAGAGCACTCAGGACAGCCTGGGGCGAAGGTTCACCTTCCAACAGGACACGACCCTAAGCAAACAGCCAAGACAATGCAGGAGTAGCTTCGGGACAAGTCTCAATGTCCTTGAGTGGCCAGGCCAGAGCCCAGACTTGAACCCGATCGACCATTTCAGGAGACAGCTGTGCAGCAACGCTCCCCATCTAACCTGACAGAGCTTGAGAGGATCTGCAGAGAAGTGGGAGAAACTCCCCAAATACAGGTGTGCCAAGCCTGTAGCGTCATAGCAAAGAAGACTCGAGGCTGTAATCGCTGCCAAAGGTGCTTCAACAAAGTACTGAGTAAAGGGACTCAATACTTATGTAAATTATACTTTTTTAAATTATTATAAATTAGCAGATTTTATTTTTTACAAAAACAGTTTTTGCTTTGTCATTATGGGGTATTGTGTGTAGATTGGTTAGGGGGATTTTTTAAAATCGATTTTAGAATAAGGCTGTAACGCAACAAAAAGTGGAAAAGGTCTAGGGCTCTGAATACTTTCCAAACGCACTGTACATACGTGGGAGTGAGTGCTCAAGTACAGCTCTCCACGTTCATTGGCATGTCTGCGTGTGGATATTAGAAACTGGCCGTGTCTGAATACCCGTACTTGCATTCTAAATACAAGTAATGTTGGGTATGGGCAAAAATTCAGCTTTTATAACATTTTGAAAATGTAGTATCCTTTAAATGCCAGGATGTCATACTCATTTTGGCTTTTCATATAGTAAAATTTGCTGCACACTATTGAGGAAGAGAAACATCAATGAAGACAGTTGTCAGCTGGTCAGCGCATGCTCAGATTACGCGTCCTGGTAATCCGTCTGGCCCTGCGGCCTTGTGAATGTCGACCTGTTTAAAGGTCTTACTCACATCGGCTATGGACAGCGTGATCACTTAGTCCCCTGGAACAGGTGGTGCTCTCATGCATGGTTTCATGTTTGCCTCGAAGCGAGCATAGAAAGAATTCAGCTCATCTGGTAGGGTCGCGTCACTGGGCAGCTTCTGGCTGGGTTTCCCTTTGTAATTTTTGATGGATGTGGCAGGGCTGGCAAACTAACGAGCCAAAGAGCGTCAGAGAAGTTGTAGTAGGATTCGATCTTTCATAATATTTGTCAAACATCACCAGCGTTTAGCCTATATTTATGTAATTAAAAGTCTTATTAAAGTTAGGCTACATTTTGTCACCTCCCTCGCATCGGTTTGGACATGACGCTGTAAGCCAATATCACCTGCATATTACCTACTCTTTGACATGCAGGCTTTTTTTTATGTACGTAAAGGCCTACATGAAAAACAGATTTGAATATTATTCCAATGTTGGCCTTTGATCAGAATAAATAGTTTGATAGTGATTTGTGTATTTATTTTATTTCTTGGATGATTTTTATTTTACTTGTCTTGGAAAATAGGACAAGTGTTAATGTTGAGCCCTGAGCTGCTATCCAATGCAGCGCCATTACTCTGTGCACAAAGTCCAGTTTCTCTAGAAACACGCCTGTGCTTTGGTAGCTGGAAAAATGTTGTTCATTGAGTGGGTCACAAGAGAACTCAAAAGTTTGGTCACAAAATAACTGATGCTTCAGGTCACGTCCATTACCTCCAGGTGTCTAATGACAGACGGGTTGTAGTCGATGGTCTTGCGGTTGACAGCCTTACGCATGCGCTTGCCGTCGAAGGTGAGCTGCTGCATGGCCTGCTGCTGGGCGAAGTCGGGGCGCTTGTAGAAGAGCTGCCGTGGTGCCTGGTGCTGGAACCGCGGCATGTGGAAGAACCGTGGCGGGGAGCTGGTGTCCGTCGCCATGGTCAATCTGCTGCTCCTTTAAACCTGGGAAGAGATGGAAGATGGGGGCGGAGGTGAGAGGCAATTGATCGGTCGGTTGAAAAGTAATGTGTCATGAGTACAGAGAAAATGCTAAACAACACAATATTCTCACAAAACACTTGGGCAGTGCTTCTTCAAAATATAGCGTACTAAATCCATTTTGAAAGGGCATCAAAGCCATCTCATCGGGTCTAACAGGTTTGTGCAGCCATTATTTAGGAGATGAATTATACTGTAACTATAGATGCCAAATTCGGCTTCGGCCCATGTAACTGATTGGGCATGGAATTTGCAACATTCCTCTACCAAGAAGCTTTATCACCACCAACATCCACAATATACAATTTTCAGAACAGTCAACTTATAAGTAGACGCTGTCTAATTGCAGAGTTCTGTCTTTTCAAGAAACAAGACATGACACCTCCCCTGACTGGACAGGCACAGCTGAAACGGCAAACATATACCACAAGTGGGAAGTGAGTTTTAGACCTATCTAGGATCAGCCAATCCAACCCCAAATTCTAACAACTTTAAAGTAGGCATATTTATTAGGGCCGGGATGATACCAATTAGTATCGTGGCAAGAAAACAAACAAAGCAGATATGAACTTATTTAGGAAATCAGGCCTAATGTTGGAAACAAACATTATGTTGTCATCCAGTCACATTTATTTAATTTTCCAAGCTATAGCACAATATTTCACACATACAGCAGGTTCTTAAAGAATCAAAGAGTTTGGTGTGCTTCGTGTTTTCACTTTTGTCATGGAAAAAAACAATGTTGCGATACTGGTACCTTCACAGGCCTACTATTCAGGTCAATAAAAACATCTGACCCTGGACTAGCAGTGACTGATGTAAATCAGTTCAGATGAGTTCTAGTTTGGTGAGCTTGCAAATATGGGCAAGTCTAAATAAAAGAGTGTCAAAAGGGGTGTTGTTGCAACAGGTTTCCAGACTTTTGTTGCCCGTCTCTCATAACAAGAGGGATTGGAAACAAACAAAAAAACATGGCTTCAGTCATACCATCTTGCAAGCATCAATTATAGGTTACATTTAAACGTTGTTCTGTCATACTATCGTAAACAAACTTATTAATCTGTACATTGAACCTATGGTGAACCTAGGTGTACAGCTAGCCTGCCATGAACACAATTCAAACTAAGAATGCAACAGTCAGTCTACGCTACTTCACTGTGACATTCATGTATGCCGCATGTAAGCAGTACCTAAGTGAGCTTTGAGCACCCCACTTTCCACACAAACTCAATTTAGGCAAATTAGCCTATGTATAGGCCTACTAGAGCAACAACATTCAGTACTGTACACACATTTGCAGAAAACATCTCAATGACACCAAAGAAAACACTCCCGACTGCCTTCTATCCACAGCATGGGCATAAGGCTGGGTTTACATAAAGGAAAATGACCAGAAACATCAAAACACAAACATATCCTACAACTAGAAGTGATACTAATATGTTTATGATCAGAGTGGGACCACTTATAATAATTGGGCAATATTCCAACATGCTCTGGTCCCACACTGTAGCCAACTCCTTTATCAATGTCATACATGTTATGTCATACCTGTTTAGCATGAAACGTGTTTGGCATGACAATGAATGAACACAGTTGCCTAAAGAACAAACAAAATGTATCACAAGGCTAATCAAAGTGCATTTCATTACACTTTCACATGTAAATAACTAAATGGACATTTTACATAATGTGGTAATAAAAACAGAACCCACTGGCAGTAATACCCTTTATCAAACGTTAAGCTCAGAAACTTAACAAAATGACTCATATCAAATAGGCTAGTTGACAAAATTGTCTCATGTCATTCTTTTCAATACATCAACATTTTCCCAACATGTGTCCATAATAAAATCCACTTTATTTTGTGCTTAAGTTAAGGACAGTCCATTATAATCAGGACACTAGTGAAGAAATATGCAGTGATTCGGTGTGCAATTGTTCCTTGTTGGATTTGTATAATTGACAACTTCCACGTATGTCCAAAAGTAAGCGATAAAGCGGTTTAATTGACAAACATAACTACCTTGTGAGGGCAACATATGCAACTATTCAAACTTTATTTGTACCCCTAGCCCGGGTCCAAAATATAGCTTACTGCGATGTGTCCAAAGCCAGCATGGTTGGGAGGTAGCTAGCTAGCTAACGTCAACTGGCATATGCTTCTAGGCTAATTGATTAGCTAACTAAAATTACCCGAAAAGTTATTACGTCCAGAGTCAGATATGTAACTAACTACCAGTAGTTAACTAAGGTTGGTTAGCTATTGGTTACTAAGACAGCTAGCTAAATGTATAAGCTAGCTGGCTACTGTTTCAATTCTAAGAGTCTGAATTTCTTGCCGCGGTAACGTTATCTAGCTAGCAGCACACGAGGTTTCTATGCTAGTTAGCTAACCAGCTAATGCAAGCAAGCGCACAGTGGATCCTGGCAACCAGTGATCGGCTGATTAGCTAAGTTAACGTGAAGTTACACTGGCTGGTTTGGTTGTTATCCAAGTTGTTGACCAACTGCAATAGTATTGTATTTGGGGGAAACTAAGCCTAAAGTTAGCCAACTAGTTAAATTGATGTCAACAAGCCATTAACGTTACTAGTCTTGGAAATGGACGAAGTGGTGGCTAGCCAACTAACGTTAACGCTTGCTAGCTAATTCTTAGCTAACACGCTAACGTAGGTCAATATGAATAACAAAGAAAAACGTTAGTTAGCTGCCAAACTATTAAGGGATTAGTTTACGGTGTATGGATGTATAGTAAGCTATTTCAAGGTTTGTGTCCAACACGAAAATAGACATCACAATCCGTTCCTCTTCAAATTGATGTTTTGTTCCTGACTTGACAACGTAATTAAATGGCGCCCGGTGGAAGTCGTCTTTACAACAACAACGCGATGCTTAGAAACTCACCAACAATATCCAATGCAGAGTTATCTAGCTATGGATAACTAGATTCTTCTCAGATATACTCTTTTTGAGAATCATAAGCGCCTCAAAGTTTATTGAAAATGTATCGGTTTGTCACTTCTCGTGTTTAGCCACCTACGCCGGCCTCCATTTCGGCGCTTTCTCCTCGTTCAGCTTCTATTTTTTTTTCAACACGACTGACTACATTACGCCTGCGGTGGGAGTTTCAAACGTCATCACGTAATTAGGGTACTGGTACTACTACTACTACAACTAATAATAATAATATCAATAAGAGGATTCGATCATCTGGACCAGGCGCCCGGGTAGGCGTCTATTGCACCCTTACAAAAAAAGATTGCAGTTTTAAAATCTGCAGTAACTGCAGTCAACTGTGATATTTTGGACGCATTAATCGCAGAATAACTGCAGTTGAACCGCAGTTATACTGCAAAATTACTGAAGTAAAGAAAATGTTATTTTGGACGCAGCATACTACAGTTATAATGCACTCTAACTGCAGTTATACTGCACTCTAACTGCAGTTATTCTGCACTCTAACTGCAGTTATAATGCACTCTAACTGCAGTTATAATGCACTCTAACTGCAGTTATACTGCACTCTAACTGCAGTTATACTGCACTCTAACTGCAGTTATAATGCACTCTAACTGCAGTTATTCTGCACTCTAACTGCAGTTATAATGCACTCTAACTGCAGTTATAATGCACTCTAAGTGCAGTTATACTGCACTATTATTGCAATCGTTTTCCTCAAGGGTGGAAAGTTGATTACATTTTTTTTTCAATATGACTGACTACATTAAGCCTGCAGTTAAAGATTCCTAATGTCATCACATAATTAGGGTACTGTTATTACTACTAGCTATTACTGTGACGAGTCCGACGGAGGGTGGCTCCCCTTCCCGTTCGGGTGGCGGCGGTCGTCGTTGCCGGCCTATTAGCTGCCACTGATTTTATTTCCTCCCCCTCCTTGTATGTTTATTGTTAACACCTGTTAGTTAATGATTAGTTGGGCTTTATTAGACAGCCGGCCCGCCGGTTTTTTTTGTGCGGGATTACTTATTGCAACCTTCGTGTATGTAGTAGACGATCGTGTTGTTCCTGGTCATGTATTCTGCTGTACTGTTCTCGTACCCAGTGTTTGGGGCATTTGTTTTTGAGCACCTAGTGTTTCGTGAGTGCATTAAATAGCACAGTAGTGAACTCTGTTTCCTGCGTCTGACTCCACACCCACGACACACAGAGCGTTACAACTACTACAAATAATAAGGACATTCAATTCATCTGGACCGGGCGCCCAAGTAAGCGTCTGTTGCACCTGCGCCCTTACAAAAAAATATTGTAGTTTTGAAACTGCGGTCAAATCAAACATTATTTGTCACATACACAAGGTTAGCAGATTTTATTGAATTTATTTTCAGCAAAATTAACATGTGTAAATATTTGTATGAACATAACAACATTCAACCTCCAAATCGCTCCCGCTCCAAAGTACAGGCATCTGTGTAACGCTCATTCCTTAGACGATAAACGCGAATCCGACCATCACCCCTGGTGAGACAAAACCACGACTCGTCAGTGAAGAGCACTTTTTACCAGTCCTGTCTGGTCCACCCCTGGTGGGTTTGTGCCCATAGGCGACGTAGTTGCTGGTAATGTCTGGTGAGGACCTGCCTTACAACAGGCCTACAAGCCCTCAGTCCAGCCTCTCTCAGCCTATTGCGGATAGTCTGAGCACTGATGGAGGGATTGAGTGTTCCTGGTGTAACTCGGGCAGTTGTTGCCATCCTGTACCTGTCCCACAGGTGTGATGTTCGGATGTACCGATCCTGTGCAGGTGTTGTTACACGTGGTCTGCCACTGCAAGGACGATCAGCTGTCCGTCCTGTCTCCCTGTAGCGCTGTCTTAGGCGTCTCACAGTACTGACATTGCAATTTATTGCCCTGGCCACATCTGCGGTCCTCATGCCTCCTTGCAGCATGCCTATGGCACGTTCACGCAGATGAGCAGGGACCCTGAGCATCTTTCTTTTGGTGTTTTTCAGTCTTTAGTGTCCTAGGTTTTCATAACTGTGACCTTAATTGCCTACCGTCTGTAAGCTGTTAGTGTCTTAATGACCATTCCACAGATGCATGTTCATTAATTGTTTATGGTTCAATGAACAAGCATGGGAATCAGTGTTTAAACCCTTTACAATGAAGATCTGTGAAGTTATTTGGATTTTTACTAATTATCTTTGAAAGGCAGGGTCCTGAAAAAGGGACGTTTATTTCTTTGCTGAGTTTTATGTATGCATTATTAAAGTGACTGCTGTTCCATTTATTAAAGTGGCCAGTGATTTCAAGTCTATGTAGGCAGCAGCCTCTCTGTGCTAGTGATGGCTGTTTAACAGTCTGATGGCCTTGAGATAGAAGCTGTTTTCCAGTCTGTCGGTCCCAGCTTTGATGCACTTGTACTGACTTCGCCTTCTGGATGGTGGCGGGGTGAACAAGCAGTGGCTCGGGTGGTTGTTGTCCTTGATGGTCTTTTTGGCATTCCTGTGACATCGGGTGCTGTAGGTGTCCTGGAGGGCAGGTAATTTGTTCCCGATTAAGCGTTGGCAAGCCAAATCTCTTCAGCCTCATGAGGTTGAAGAGGCGCTGTTGCGCCTTCACCACACTGTCTCTTTGAAGATAGAATTTTACAGTGCTTGGTTACTAGCCTCTTCATTCATCTCTTTCTCTCTCTCTCGCTCCCTCTCTCTCAGCTAAATATACCTAAAGACAACTGAGATCAGTGCTTCTCTTTTCCTCTCTCTCTCGCCACATGTGTTGGCTCATCAGACTCTTTGCGCATTTGGGTGGAAGTGTCTGGGAACTAAATTAAATCAAACAACTGAGAACACACATTAACTTCATAGAACAGTGAAAACACTTGTCTCTCACAGGAAACAGTTTTATGTGTAGGGCAGACTAAAACAACTGATGCACATACAGATATATAGAGGTTGAGATGTGCGTGTCCTAGTGAAAGGAGAGCAAGGTTATGTTTTTCGGGACGTTCTTCCTCAGAGGGAGCAGCAGGCTAGAGCCCTCACACACTAACCCCTTCAGAGAGGACAGAGGATACAACACAGTCCGCCTTCTCACTTCAGACAGACAGACAGACAAAGAAAGACAGATAAATACTGTAAGCTATGGATGGGCTGGAGTAGGCATCAGGCAATTGCTGAGTCAGTCAGAGTTTCACCTCCAAAGTCTAGTGATGATGAAGCAGGAGGATAGGATGGTGGTGACACAGCAAACAGGACAGCTGCACATACTGGCACCAAGTCTGTGTGTGTCCATGTCTCTGAATCAATGTGATTCTGATTAGTTCATAGGATATCAGTGAATTTATGATTATGGAATACTGGTGTGTTTATGGTCATAATGAATTGTATTACTCATGTGTTTTCCATCACACATAACCAGCTTCAAATGTGTGCTTTTTTGTATAGTTCATATCCCCCACTGTGAATTTATACTCTTTTAATATATATAATTCAATCTCCTCTCTGATCTACTCTTCAGATGTATGTGTGGGTGCACACTGCATGACCACTACACTAAAAAAAGTGATCACCTACTCTATTAAATCTACCCCCAGCTCATCACATAGAATATGAATCACTGTGGATCCTTTGAACGTGAACTAAACTGGTGTTAGGACCCAGGGAGTGCCTGACCGTGGACCTGCCTACCCCCTACAATAAATATAGCTTGCTATTAGGACAGAGTCAGATGGCCAGAGCTGACCGACATGACAACCCCCACATGCCATAGCCTGAAGGAGAGACAGTTTCCCTATGAAGAGTGTGTGTTGCAGTGAGAGACAAAGTGCGTAGACGGTTTTGGTGAGTGTATGTTTGTGGAATTGATGAATGTCACTGGAAGTGTGATTGGATGTGTTTATATTGTCATTGGGGGTTGCACGAGAAAAGTGTGAATCTACTTGTGTGTAGGCTACTGTTATTTATTTGTGTGTGTAGTGTAAGAATGTCACTGTGAAGTGTTTGTGAGAAAGATACAAGTCAAAAGTGTTGTACACAAGTGCATGTATGTACGTGAAATAGGAGAAAGGAAAGTTGACATTGGTGCGAGTGAGTGTGTGAGCGCAGCCCAGGCTTAGTTATCAAAGGTCGACGTGTCACCAGGGTCAAAGGTCATCCGTCGAAGATGCTCCAGCCGCAGCTCCAGCTGTGCAAGGTCACCAACGCGCTGTTCATCAGCAACGCACGCTCGGCCTGCACTGACGACCTCATCCAGCAGGAGGCAGTGACGCTGTGCATCAACGTGTCCAAGCAGCAGCCCTTCCCCGAGTCGTCACGCATCGCTGCGCTGCGTGTGCCCGTCTACGACGACCCCACTGAGGACCTGTACCGCTACTTCGATAGCTGTGCAGACGCTATCCGGGACGAGGCATCCAAGGGAGGCCACACCGTCGTCTATTGCAAGAACGGCCGCAGCCGCTCGGCCACCATCTGCGTGGCGTACCTCATGAAGTACCGCAAGCTCTCATTGGCTGAGGCGTTTACGGTAGGTGACAAAAAGAGGGAGGGTGGAGTGGATGGGAGTGATGGGTTAAAGATGGCTTTTGGTCTAATTGTCATTTTAATGTAATTGTAATTATAATTGTGCTTCTTTCCAGGGCTAGATGGTTACTAGCTCTGTCAATTCACAAAGTGAATCCTCAAAATCCTCATTGACAATAACTGGGACTTTTCCATTGACCTCCTGAATAGACTGAATTTAAATTGAATTCACCCAAACTCAGCCTCTAATGCAAAGTAGAATAATCAACTGATTATCTGTCTATCTTTGTTTTTCTGGTTGTAAAAGTATGAGTGCATCTCACACTCAAAGGCCTCAGTATTCTTTAGTTCGCCTGGCACCTAGCTGAACTCTGCTAGGCGAACCGAACCGAAGTGTGCTGGCATGCTCCCCTAAAAGACTTTCACATGAACAATGAGAAAAAAAGGGTCAATGGTACTGTTTGTCCATTTTGAGATGCCGTAGCCAGTATATGCTTCCTCAAAATAGTCAGAATTCATATACATACATTTTTATTTTTTTTTGCTGAGGAGATCTTAGTTGCACAATTTTAAATGTTTGGTGCAATATTTGTCAATGAAAAATGTGCATGAAAATGAGTCGTCTCTCATTGAATGACAACAAATACTTTATTGAAGAATCCCTACTGTTGACCAATCACAGATGAAGGGGCATAGACTTCGGCTACAGACTTTGGCTTGCCCAGAGAAAAAATGTGTGCCCAAACAGCTGAAAAAGTCCAAAACGAACAATATACACTACCGGTCAAAAGTTTGGACACACCTACTCATTCCAAGGTATTTTCTTTATTTGTACTATTTTCTACATTGTAAAATAATAGTGAAGACATCAAATCTATAAAATAACACATATGGAATCATGTAGTAGTTGATGACAGCTTTGCACACTCTTGGCATTCTCTCAACCAGCTTCATGAGGTAGTCACCTGGAGTGCATTTCAATTAACAGGTGTGCCTTGTTAAAAGTTAATTTGTGGAATTTCTTTCCTTAATGCGTTTGAGCACATCAGTTGTGTTATGACAAGGTAGGGATGGTATGCAGAACACTTTAATAATGTCTACATGTCTTGCATTACCCATCTCATATGTATATACTGTATCCTATACAGTAGGTATATTATTCTACGACATTGCTCGTCCATATGTTTGTATATTCTTAATTCCATTCCTTTACTAGATTTGTGTGTATTGGGTATATGTTGTGTAATTATTAGATATTACTTGTTAGACATTACTGCACTGTCGAAGCTAGAAGCACAAGCATTTCGCTACACCCGCAATAACATCTGCTAAACACGTGTATGTGACCAATACAATTTGATTTGATTTGATTACAGACAGGGTTGGGGAGTAACAGATTACATCTAAAATATTGTAATCCGATTACAGATACTTTTGAAAAACTAGATGATTACTTCAAGTATTACTTTTCAATTAAAAAAAAATCTTTGACAGTTCTCTGTTTTCTCAATGACATTCAAATCAGCATTTAAAAAAGGCGCAAGTTTAAGTTTGTTCCACTTGAGTGAGTCTGACCACAAACCAGAGACCACTATGATGACACACCAAATGGATTTTATGGATCGTGGGAAAAGAGTTTGGAAGTAAGGATGACAAGTGAAGTCTACGGCGATACGGATATCACAAATTGTTCAAATCTACATAGCGCATTGATGTGAATCACACTGCTGCCTTCTCATTTAGCTATTTGCGCATTATGGATTGTGGTTGTTGTGGATAGCTGTTCATAAATCTAAATGTGTATTTGAACCCAATAATGGTTGAATTCAAGAAGTGTTAACTGCCTATCAATCATTGCTTTTTAAAATCAGTGGACAGCCGGTGAAAAATGCGCTCTTGCAACGGATCCCAGTCTATGGAATAAAAGTGGGTCTTTTATTGCTCAATCTAATTCCTGCTGATAAAAACAATCCATAGGCCTAATGCATACATGCTCAAACTCACACACTTTGATAGACTTAAAGGGGCAATCTGTAGTTGCTACATCCATTTTTGGATTTATGTAGAAAATAGTAAAAATATATAGAGAAAAATATATATATTTACAGTACCGGTCAAAAAGTTTGGACACACCTACTCATTCAAAGGTTTTTCTTTATTTTTACTATTTTCTACATTGTAGAATAATAGTGAAGATATCAACACTTTGAAATAACCCATATGGAATCATGTAGTAACCAACAAAGTGTTAAACAAATCAAAATATATATATTTTTATATTCTTCAAAGTAGCCACCCTTTTCCTTGATGACAGCTTTGCACACTCTTAGCATTCTCTGAACCAGCTTCACCTGGAATGCTTTTCCAACCGTCTTGAAGGAGTTCCCACATATGCTGAGCACTTGTTGGCTGCTTTTCCTTCACTCTGCAGTTCAACTCATCCCAAACCATCTCAGTTGGGTTGAGGTCGGGTGATTGTGGAGGCCAGGTCATCTGATGCAGCACTCCATCACTCCCCTTCTTGATCAGATAGGCCTTACACAGCCTGGAGGTGATGTAATAATGAAACCGCCGACTCAAGTCTTGACTGTTGGGTCGAGAGCCTACCCTTTACAGACCATGCTGTTGCTTAAATACCTGATACCAATATTGCTCAGTCATAGCTGGTTCAACCCCCCATATAGATTGGGGGCATCATAAGCCACTTTGGGTTCATCCTCTGGTCATCTGCCTCTGGTGTTGTCTCCCAGATGCCAGGATAATCAGGAATACTGAGGCCTTTGTTCTGTTCCTCCAGGATCTCTCAGTGACACCTACCACATCTGATCTATGGAATGCCAGCTGTAGGTTTTTTTATCACCAAGCCATCACTGAATCAGTTGCCAGCCCAAGCTCCATTAAAAACTCCACTCAGTTAACTCAGAGAGAGAGTCCTAAGAACCTTACTCTATTAAATAAAACAGCCATTTCCGGCGCCGACAGAGATGGCCGCCTCGCTTTGCATTCCTAGGAAACTATGCAGTTTTTTTTTTTTTTACGTGTTATTTCTTACATTGGTACCCCAGGTCATCTTAGGTTTCATTACATACAGTCGAGAAGAACTACTGAATATAAGAGCAGCGTCAACTCACCATCAGTACGACCAAGAATATGACTTTCGCGAAGCGGATCCTGTGTTCTGCCTTTCACCCAGGACAACGACTTCGTAAAAGGGGGAAACGAAGCGGTCTTCTGGTCAGACAACAAGGTTGATGAAATCCGAGCAAGGGTAGCATTCCAGAGGGACATCAGAGACTGTAACGTTCTTTGCTTCACGGAAACATGGCTCACTGGAGAGATGCTTGTCGGAGTCGGTGCAGCCAGCTGGTTTCTCCACGCATCGCGCCGACAGAAACAAACATCTTTCTGGTAAGAAGAGGGGCGGGGGCGTATGCTTCATGGTTAACGAGACGTGGTGTGGCCACAACAACATACAGGAACTCAAGTCCTTCTGTTCACCTGATTTAGAATTCCTCACAATCAAATGTCGACCGCATTATCTACCAAGGGAATTCTCTTCTATTATAATCACAGCCGTATATATTCCCCCCCAAGCAGACACATCGATGGCTCTGAACGAACTTTATTTGACTCTTTGCAAACTGGAATCCATATATCCTGAGGCTGCATTCATTGTAGCTGGGGATTTTAACAAGGCTAATCTGAAAACAAGACTCCCTAAATTGTATCAGCATATCGATTGCGCAACCAGGGCTGGAAAAACCTTGGATCATTGCTATTCTAACTTCCGCGACGCATATAAGGCCCTGCCCCGCTCTCCTTTCGGAAAAGCTGACCACGACTCCATTTTGTTGATCCCTGCCTACAGACAGAAACTAAAACAAGAAGCTCCCGCGCTGAGGTCTGTTCAACGCTGGTCCGACCAATCTGATTCCACACTCAAAGACTGCTTCCATCACGTGGACTGGGATATGTTTCGTATTGCATCAAACAACAACATTGACGAATACGCTGATTCAGTGAGCGAGTTCATTAGAACGTGCGTTGAAGATGTCGTTCCCATAGCAACGATTAAAACATTCCCAAACCAGAAACCGTGGATTGATGGCAGCATTCGCGTGAAACTGAAAGTGCGAACCACTGCTTTTAATCAGGGCAAGGTGACCGGAAACATGACCGAATACAAACAGTGTAGCTATTCCCTCCGGAAGGCAATCAAACAAGCTAAGCGTCAGTATAGAGACAAAGTAGAATCTCAATTCAACGGCTCAGACACTAGGTATGTGGCAGGGTCTACAGTCAATCACGGATTACAAAAAGAAAACCAGCCCCGTCACGGACCAGGATGTCTTGCTCCCAGGCAGACTAAATAACTTTTTTGCCCGCTTTGAGGACAATACAGTGACACTGACACGGCCCGCAACCAAAACATGCGGACTCTACTTCACTGCAGCCGACGTGAGGAAACCTGTCATATTTCTCCGGGAGGGCATTGCTGACCTGAGCGGGTTGCTGGATGGGCTGGTGTGCTGACTCATTGGGTAGACTATCTCTAGAATATTCTTTGCTGTTGAGACGTTGTAGACTACGGGGAACATCTTCCATGGCTATCCCCAGTTGAGCCAGCTGATCATGGTGTTGACGAAGAAGGTAACCTTGTTCATCAATCGTCTGTCCTGCTGCTTCCATATTTTGAGTTGGTATTCTGTAATGATGGGGCGGTGAGTCGGAAGCATGTGCAGATGAAATGTTTTAATAAAACAACAAAATCAAGAACACGACACTAACATAAGGCAGAACGCTGATACACAAGAACAGCACCAACTGGTGAGTGAACATGGGAGAGTGACATATAAAGAGGAGGAGATGATGAAGGTAATGGAGTTCAGGTGGGAATCATAATGATTAACAAGTAAACGTAATGATGAGTCCCAGGTGTGCGTAATGATGAATCCCAGGATCGGTGGTTAGTACTCTGGCGACGTCGTAGGCCGGAGGGGAGGAGCAGGAGCAGACGTGACACATAAAGAAAAACTTGGACCCATAACTTGATTCAAGGAATAGAAAAATAGACTAGAGACATGGTCCGAATAACATATAGAACAATTAATTATAACTTCCTTCGTAATTATCATCAGTACAAATTACCTTAAATTCATCATCCAACATCTTTTGGCTTTCCAGTGAGGATGATCAAACCACACTAGAAGGTCAGGACAGAGGTCATTCAAACCCTTTAAATAAGTGTTTCTTACTACATTAGACTAATTAATGAAAAACAATAAAACATTTCATACATTTTGTATCCCAGGTTTACAATAAGTTTACAGTACATTTCTTATCAAAAGAATTCACATGCGGCCCATTAAAACTAAAAAAAAAAACTTCAGGAAATTCCATTTGTCTGCCCTTTTAAGATAACTTGGCACTATCCCATATTTATAACTAGTAAGTTGTGTGCCTGCTGGTGTGTGTGTGGTAAAACATATGGCAAAAAAATGGCCAGGCCTTATTTAATTTGGTAATTTACAGCCTAATCCAGATACCTTTATACTAACGACACTGCAGAATTGAACTCACTGCTCTCTCCCAAAAACCATAGCCTTGGGAAACGTTTCAAAGAGAGAGAAAAAAAATGACTGCCCCCATTCTCCTGGAAAAAAGTGTCCATTTATTTAGCATAAGGAATCAGGGATATTTGATCCCAGGCATCTATTAAAAAGTTGTTTGAGACGTGGTCTCCTACTGTCAGGGATCTTGTCCTCCTCTTCTGAGGAGGAGTAGCGAGAAGGATCGGAGAACCAAAACGCAGCGTGGTAAGTGTCCATAATTTAATGAAGCAAAATGAACACTGAACAAAACCAATAAACAACAAACAAACAGTCCCGTAAGGTGAATGACAAACAGGAAATAAACACCCACCAAACCCAGGTGGGAAAAGGCTACCTAAGTATGATTCTCAATCAGAGACAACTAACGACACCTGCCTCTGATTTTTTTATTTTTTTATTTCACCTTTATTTAACCAGGTAGGCTAGTTGAGAACAAGTTCTCATTTGCAACTGCGACCTGGCCAAGATAAAGCATAGCAGTGTGAACAGACAACACAGAGTTACACATGGAGTAAACAATTAACAAGTCAATAACACAGTAGAAAAAAAATGGGCAGTCTATATACAATGTGTGCAAAAGGCATGAGGAGGTAGGCGAATAATAACATTTTGCAGATTAACACTGGAGTGATAAATGATCAGATGGTCATGTACAGGTAGAGATATTGGTGTGCAAAAAGTAAATAAATAAAAAAACAGTATTAAAACAGTATGGGAATGAGGTAGGTGAAAATGGGTGGGCTATTTACCAATAGACTATGTACAGCTGCAGCGATCGGTTAGCTGCTCGGATAGCTGATGTTTGAAGTTGGTGAGGGAGATAAAAGTCTCCAACTTCAGCGATTTTTGCAGTTCGTTCTAGTCACAGGCAGCAGAGTACTGGAACGAAAGGCGGCCAAATGAGGTGTTGGCTTTAGGGATGATCAGTGAGATACACCTGCTGGAGCGCGTGCTACGGATGGGTGTTGCCATCGTGACCAGTGAACTGAGATAAGGCGGAGCTTTACCTAGCATGGACTTGTAGATGACCTGGTGCCAGTGGGTCTGGCGACGAATATGTAGCGAGGGCCAGCCGACTAGAGCATACAAGTCGCAGTGGTGGGTGGTATAAGGTGCTTTGGTGACAAAACGGATGGCACTGTGATAGACTGCATCCAGTTTGCTGAGTAGAGTGTTGGAAGCCATTTTGTAGATGACATCGCCGAAGTCGAGGATCGGTAGGATAGTCAGTTTTACTAGGGTAAGCTTGGCGGCGTGAGTGAAGGAGGCTTTGTTGCGGAATAGAAAGCCGACTCTTGATTTGATTTTCGATTGGAGATGTTTGATGTGAGTCTGGAAGGAGAGTTTGCAGTCTAGCCAGACACCTAGGTACTTATAGATGTCCACATATTCAAGGTCGGAACCATCCAGGGTGGTGATGCTAGTCGGGCATGCGGGTGCAGGCAGCGATCGGTTGAAAAGCATGCATTTGGTTTTACTCTCGTTTAAGAGCAGTTGGAGGCCACGGAAGGAGTGCTGTATGGCATTGAAGCTCGTTTGGAGGTTAGATAGCACAGTGTCCAATGACGGGCCGAAAGTATATAGAATGGTGTCGTCTGCGTAGAGGTGGATCAGGGAATCGCCCGCAGCAAGAGCAACATCATTGATATATACAGAGAAAAGAGTCGGCCCGAGAATTGAACCCTGTGGCACCCCCATAGACTGCCAGAGGACCGGACAGCATGCCCTCCGATTTGACACACTGAACTCTGTCTGCAAAGTAATTGGTGAACCAGGCAAGGCAGTCATCCGAAAAACCAAGGCTATTGAGTCTGCCGATAAGAATATGGTGATTGACAGAGTCGAAAGCCTTGGCGAGGTCGATGAAGACTGCTGCACAGTACTGTCTTTTATCGATGGTGGTTATGATATCGTTTAGTACCTTGAGTGTGGCTGAGGTGCACCCGTGACCGGCTCGGAAACCAGATTGCACAGCGGAGAAGGTACGGTGGGATTCGAGATGGTCAGTGACCTGTTTGTTGACTTGGCTTTCGAAGACCTTAGATAGGCAGGGCAGGATGGATATAGGTCTATAGCAGTTTGGGTCCAGGGTGTCTCCCCCTTTGAAGAGGGGGATGACTGCGGCAGCTTTCCAATCCTTGGGGATCTCAGACGATATGAAAGAGAGGTTGAACAGGCTGGTAATAGGGGTTGCGACAATGGCGGCAGATAGTTTCAGAAATAGAGGGTCCAGATTGTCAAGCCCAGCTGATTTGTACGGGTCCAGGTTTTGCAGCTCTTTCAGAACATCTGCTATCTGGATTTGGGTAAAGGAGAACCTGGAGAGGCTAGGGCGAGGAGCTGCGGGGGGGGCGGAGCTGTCGGCCGAGGTTGGAGTAGCCAGGCGGAAGGCATGGCCAGCTGTTGAGAAGTGCTTATTGAAGTTTTCGATAATCATGGATTTATCGGTGGAGACCGTGTTACCTAGCCTCAGTGCAGTGGGCAGCTGGGAGGAGGTGCTCTTGTTCTCCATGGACTTCACAGTGTCCCAGAACTTTTTGGAGTTGGAGCTACAGGATGCAAACTTCTGCCTGAAGAAGCTGGCCTTAGCTTTCCTGACTGACTGCGTGTATTGGTTCCTGACTTCCCTGAACAGTTGCATATCACGGGGGCTATTCGATGCTATTGCAGTCCGCCACAGGATGTTTTTGTGCTGGTCGAGGGCAGTCAGGTCTGGAGTGAACCAAGGGCTGTATCTGTTCTTGGTTCTGCATTTTTTGAACCATCTAAAATGGTGAGGAAGTTACTTTTAAAGATTGAGAACCATACTAGGCTGAACACAACCAACATAGAAAAACAAACAGACTGCCCACCCCAACTCACGCCCTGACCATACTAAAACAAAGACTAAACAAAGGAACTAAGGTCAGAACATGACACCCACGTCTCCCTTAACATAAAGACCGTAATCTCTATGAACCACTATTGATCTGAGGCCATACACCGCTATGTACCATTTCCCTGTCCTGCTGCTTTCAAGAGGATTTGTTGCTGCTTTTTTGAAAAGATGCTACGGCTTGTATCGCAGCTTCCCCCCCCAAATGCAGCGGGCGCAGTAGTCTCCATTACCACTCTACTCATTATTTAACCCTGTACCTTGTTTTACTAAAATATCGCATCATTAGAGTGCTATTAAAAAACTCACAAATAACATATTACCATTCACATATTGTCAACACTCATTAAGTGTACATCAACACTCTTTTTAATGTTTTTGTTCACTGTCATACATCGTAAGGTTTAGAAAATAAAAGAAACCAAACCATGATTATTCTCTCCTTACTAGAAGACAATGCGCCAAATGTATAAAATACATCAGCAAATTCATAAGGCAAAAACACATTTCGGTGGGCACAGCCTCTTACCACCCAAAACTTCGATCCATTGCTGTTGTAGCCTTGTTTTATCATGATCATGGTCACAGCTCTATTGCGTTTGCATACCCGCTATTATCAGAACTCATTAGATTTAGGCAACTGTCTCTCCTGAGTAGGCTACAAGTAAGAAAACAAACACTTGCAATTGTTTACAAGCATGATTCAGTGATTCAAATACGACTCCATTCTCACAAGGTTGTTCCCGCAGACCATTTAGGCCACACAACGTATGACATCGAAATCACCTCGCTATTAAATTAGCCTTTCAATTATAGTCAAAACAAACATAACGTCTGGCCACTTTGATATGTTATTATCTTATCCACTGTCCTTGATTCTCACGAGGATGATTCAACCCCAAAATCTGGAGCAAAGATGATCTTGATCCAACTCTCATAATACTTTTATATAATATAATATATATATATAATATAATACTTTTCTTGCCCTCACACCAAAGCTAACTGCCGAAAGTTGGCTATCTTGCTAGCTAACGCTACTTCCAGACACAAACAAGAGAATACGTCTTCACTCTCCATTCTACTCATCTAGCAGAGCTGGCTAGTCTTTTTTCATGTCTTCGCTATTTTTCATTGAAATCAAAATCAAATCAAATGTATTTATATAGCCCTTCGTACATCAGCTGATAACTCAAAGTGCTGTACAGAAACCCAGCCTAAAACCCCAAACAGCAAGCAATGCAGGTGTAGAAGCACGGTGGCTAGGAAAAACTCCCTAGAAAGGCCAAAACCTAGGAAGAAACCTAGAGAGGAACCAGGCTATGTGGGGTGGCCAGTCCTCTTCTGGCTGTGCCGGGTGGAGATTATAACAGAACATGGCCAAGATGTTCAAATGTTCATAAAATGACCAGCATGGTCGAATAATAATAAGGCAGAACAGTTGAAACTGGAGCAGCAGCACGGCCAGGTGGACTGGGGACAGCAAGGAGTCATCATGTCAGGTAGTCCTGGGGCATGGTCCTAGGGCTCAGGTCCTCCGAGAGAGAGAAAGAAAGAGCGAAGGAGAGAATTAGAGAACGCACACTTAGATTCACACAGGACACCGAATAGGACAGGAGAAGTACTCCAGATATAACAAACTGATGTCTTCACTATTATTTCACATTGTAGAAAATAGTAAAGATAAAGAAAAATCCTTGAATGAGTAGGTGTGTCCAAACTTTTGACTGGTACTGTATGCACAAACTCTTCTGAACTGTTTCAGCTGGGAAGCATGCAGAAGCCTCTAGTCTCCTGTCTTTCATCTTCAATGATCTCTTAATGAACCACAGCTGAGTAAAAGCTATATCAAGGATGCCTACCAAGACTTTGCTTGCTTGAAATACCTGCCCAGTTCTTTAATGTCATTGCATCAGGAGGAGAGGAAGTCATATTAGAGTATTGAGATGCACCCAATGTGTTGCGTGATTCAGGTACAGTATGTGTGTACCAGGGCTGATCAGGTAACTGATTACCATTATACACTCCTTTTATTCACCTTCTCTCAGAAAGTGAGGACTTCACGCTCAGTGGTGGACCCCAACTCGGGATTCTGGGCCCAGCTGGAAAGATATGAGCAAGAGCTGAAAAAGAGGCGGGGGGAGGTGGACAACGCCCCAACCTAATGTTGTGCCAAATTCCTCGCCCTCTAGAACCCTGCAGCTCTCCACCGTAAACCGACCGCCCTGAAACTCTTTGGGCCAGTTTCCCGGACACAGATTAATCCTAGATTAAAAACCATGGTCAATGGAACATCTCCATTTTAAATTCAGGTCTAATGATGATGGTTTAATGATACATGAGTTTTACATAGCATTTCTAAAGGACATCTGTGTCTGGGAAACTAGCATTGTATCTAAAGAGGTGGACCAGCCTCAGGTCTAGAGGAGCCCCCACCTCTGGAGTTGGTAGAAGTTGCCCCTATAATCGCTGGGCCAGGGTCCGATATTTTCCATCCTCCTAATGGTTAAGGTTATGATTTTGGGTTGGGTAATCTGATCCTAGATTTGTGGTAGGCTAGGGGCTACTTCTACATCGAGCTCCACCCTGTGGGAACCTGGCCCCCTCTACCCCTTAGAGAAACAAAGAGAAGTGTTACTTTTTACCCTCAAAATGACGCTCCATTAGTTAATTACAAAGCCAATGCATTACAAAGCCACATGCTTTGTAATGCATTCTAGATACATTACAAGTATGAATTTATATAACTTCTTATAAGAAGCCATATGGAGTCCTTTTATCAAAAATATGTCTATGTATATGTACTATTAATATATGTGTAGCCTTTAGGGATTTAAAAAGCCTGCTGAAAGGAGCAATGCACTGCTATGAATGCTTATAGCAAGTCATATAATGGAAAAAAGGTATTATAATGCACAAGTAGGTGATAATAGACAATGTAAGTGCCATCATAATGCATTATGTACAGTTGGTTCATAAATCAACCCAATCTCTTAAATTATATGTCACAATAATGTATATTTCCATGGGGTTGCATAGAGAGTGTTACTCTGGCTCTATAGTCATTGACAGCACTTATGTACCCTTGTACAAACACTGAAGAGGCTGTTGCAGTGCCACCTTTAACCTCTAGAGGGAAGTATTACAATGGAATAGAGTCAAAAACATGACAAACCAGATGGGATGCTTTGTGGAGATGTACTACCACAGACTTTTTGCGTTGAAATCTCTACAGCTCAGAAACGTTTCTCCTCTGCACATTAAATATTTATCTGAGCAATACTGAATCTTAACTCTGCAGGGATTTAACGAGTCTTAGCCATTAAACGTTCGTTATAGCAGCTAATGTCGAGCAGGTGCAATGACCTGTGCTCAGGTAATACAACACGTTACAATAGAGGGCTGCTATTGACTAGATAAAGCATCAAATCAAATCAAATTTTATTGGTCGCGTACACATATTTGGCAGATGTTATCGCAGGTGTAGCGAAATGCTTATGTTCCTATCTCCAACAGTGTAGTAATACCCAACAATACAAAACAATACACGCAAATCCCCAAAATAAAAAGAAAGGAATATAGAAATATTAGAACAAGCAATGTCAGAGTCCTGAATATAAATATATATATGTATATTATGGTGTGTATAGACATTATGGACAGTATATGAATAGAACATGTGTGTACAGCAGTAGTTATATAAGATGAGCCTTGCCTAGAATAAAGTATATACATATGAAGCGGGTAAAACAGTATGTAAACATTATTAAAGTGACCAGTGTTCAACTGCACATAGGGCAGTGTTCTTTAAGGTGCGGGGTTGAGTACTGGTTGGCAGCTGGCTAGTAGCAGTGACAAAAATTCAAGCCAGGATACTGGGTGGAAGCCAGCTAGTAGTGACGATTTAACAGTCTGATGGCCTGGAAAGAAAATCAATTTTTCAGTATGATGCACATGTACTGGCTCCGCCTTCTAGATGGTAGTGGGGTGAACATGCCATTGATTGGGTGGCAGAGGTCCTTGATGACCTTTTTGGCCTTCCTGTGACACAGGGTGCTGCAGATGTCCTGGATGGCAGGCAGTGTGTCCCCAGTGATGTGTTTGGATGACTGCACCACCCTCTGGAGAGCCCGGTGGTTGTGGACGGTGCAGGTGCCGTTCTGTACCAAGCGGTAATACATCTGGACAGGATGCTCTCAATTACATTTACATTTACATTTAAGTCATTTAGCAGACGCTCTTATCCAGAGCGACTTACAAATTGGTGCGTTCACCTTAAGACATCCAGTGGAACAGCCACTTTACAATAGTGCATCTAAATCTTTTTGAGAAGGATTACTTTATCCTATCCTAGGTATTCCTGAAAGAGGTGGGGTTTCAGGTGTCTCCGGAAGGTGGTGATTGACTCCGCTGTCCTGGCACCTGCACTCAATGGTGCAGCTGTAGAAATTTGTGAGGGTCTTAGGGGCCAAGCCAAAACATTTTCAGCCTCTTGAGGTTGAAGAGACGCTGTTGCACCTTCTTCACCACACTGTCTGTGGGTGGACCATTTCAGGTTGTCAGTGATGTGCACGCCAAGGAACTTGAAGCTTTTCACCCTCTCTGGTCGATGGATATGGAATGGGGGCTTGCTCACTCTGCTGTCTCCTGAAGAAGTCCACTCCTTCTCTTTGTTGACATTGAGGGAGAGGTTCATTTTCCTGGCACCGCATCTCCTCCCTCTAAGCTGTTTAGTAATTGTTGGTAATCAGGCCTACCACTGTTGTGTCGTCTGCAAACTAGATGTTTGAGTTGGAGACGTGCATGGCCACGCAGTCATGGGTGAACAGGGAGTATAGGAGGAGGCTGAGCACGTACCTTTGTGGAGCTCCCGTCTTGAGGATCAACTTAGCGAAGGTGTTGTTGACTACCTTCACCCCCTACCTGGGGTTGACCCGTCAGGAACTTCAGGACCCAGTTACACAGGGCAGGGTTCAGACCCAGGGCTCTGACCTTAGTGATGAGCTTGGAGGGCTCTATGGTGCTGAAGGCTGAGCCATAGTCAATATACAGCATTCTTACATATGTATTCCTCTTGTCCACATGGGGTGCAGTGCGATGGTGATTGCGCCATCCATGGATCTGCTGAAGCGGTATGCAAATTGTAGTGGGTCTTCGGCGTTGGGTAAGTTGGAGGTGATATGATCTTTAACTAGCCTCTCAAAGCACTTAATGCGATAGAAGTGAGTGCTACATGGCGATAGTCATTTAGTTTAGTTACCTTTGCTTTCTCGGGTACAGGAACAATGGTGGACATAATGAAGCAAGTGGGGACGACAGATTGTTCTGAGGACGTGGCTATGATCATTTGTAGCTTTGAAGATGCATTAAATGTTGTTTTACTATATAAACACTTACAGTAATGTAAATGATGATGTATACATATACAGTACCAGCCAAAAGTTTGGACACAACAACTGGGGGCTCCCAAGTGGAGCAGCAGTCTGACCCTGCTACCATCTAGAAGGACGAGACAGTACAGGTGCATCAAAACTGGGATTGAGAGGTTGAAAGACAGATTTTATCTCCAGGCCATCAGACAGTTAAATAGTTATCACTTGCCGGCCTCTGCCCAGTAACCTGAATTGAACTTAGTCACTGTTACTAGCCGGCTTCCACCAGGTACTCTACCCTGTACCTTAGAGACTGCTGCCCTATGTACATAGTCATTGGTCACCTCCCTGACCAAGGCCCTTCTCCCCGATTGATCAGTTTGGCCGGACGGCTAGCTCTAGGAAGAGTCTTGGTGGTTCCAAACTTCTTCCATTTAAGAATGATGGAGGCCACTGTGTTCTTGGGGACTTTCAATGCTGCACATTTTTTGGTACCCTTCCAGAGATCTGTGCCTCGACACAATCCTGTCTCGGAGCTCTAAAAAATGTCTAAAAACCTGTTTTCGCTTTGTCATTATGGGGTATTGTGTGTAGATTGCTGCTGATTCAATTTTTTAAAATCAATTTTAGAATAAGGCTGTAACATAACAAGATGTGAAAAAAGTAAATGGTTCTGAATACTTTCCGAAGACACTGTGTATATATATATATATATTCTGGACTCTGACATTGCTTGTTCTGATATTTCTTAATTTATTTAATTAATTTTTTCATTTGTGTGTATGGTTTTGTATTGTTCGGTGTACTATACTGTTGGAGCTAGAAACATAAGCATTTTGCTGCACCTGCGATAAAATCGGCAAAGTATGTGTACGTGACCAATAAAGTTTGATTTGATTTGGCTGTTGAGGTTCTTATATGGCGCTTATATGGGTGCCCATCCTGGCGCCAGGGTGCCCTGATTTGTTATTGGGAGTGCGTCCCAGCACCCATTTTATGTAAATCTGTCTGCAACCATGATCAGATGTTCCCCTTCCATGGATATGGGGCAAGTGGTAGCAAAGCTGTTAGAGCATAGAGCCAGTAACTGAAAGGTCACTGGTTCAAATCCCCAAGCCAACTATGTGAAAAATCTGTCGACGTACCCTTAAGGAAGGCACTTTGCACTAATTGCTTCTGAATAAGACTGTCTGCTGAATGTATACAGTGCCTTGCGAAAGTATTCGGCCCCCTTGAACTTTGCGACCTTTTGCCACATTTCAGGCTTCAAACATAAAGATATAAAACTGTATTTTTTTGTGAAGAATCAACAACAAGTGGGACACAATCATGAAGTGGAACGACATTTATTGGATATTTCAAACTTTTTTAACAATTCAAAAACTGAAAAATTGGGCGTGCAAAATTATTCAGCCCCCTTAAGTTAATACTTTGTAGCGCCACCTTTTGCTGCGATTACAGCTGTAAGTCGCTTGGGGTATGTCTCTATCAGTTTTGCACATCGAGAGACTGACATTTTTTCCCATTCCTCCTTGCAAAACAGCTCGAGCTCAGTGAAGTTGGATGGAGAGCATTTGTGAACAGCAGTTTTCAGTTCTTTCCACAGATTCTCAATTGGATTCAGGTCTGGACTTTGACTTGGCCATTCTAACACCTGGATATGTTTATTTTTGAACCATTCCATTGTAGATTTTGCTTTATGTTTTGGATCATTTGTCTTGTTGGAAGACAAATCTCCGTCCCAGTCTCAGGTCTTTTGTAGACTCCATCAGGTTTTCTTCCAGAATGGTCCTGTATTTGGCTCCATCCATCTTCCCATCAATTTTAACCATCTTCCCTGTCCCTGCTGAAGAAAAGCAGGCCCAAACCATGATGCTGCCACCACCATGTTTGACAGTGGGGATGGTGTGTTCAGGGTGATGAGCTGTGTTGCTTTTACGCCAAACATAACGTTTTACATTGTTGCCAAAAAGTTCAATTTTGGTTTCATCTGACCAGAGCACCTTCTTCCACATGTTTGGTGTGTCTCCCAGGTGGCTTGTGGCAAACTTTAAACAACACTTTTTATGGATATCTTTAAGAAATGGCTTTCTTCTTGCCACTCTTCCATAAAGGCCAGATTTGTGCAATATACGACTGATTGTTGTCCTATGGACAGAGTCTCCCACCTCAGCTGTAGATCTCTGCAGTTCATCCAGAGTGATCATGGGCCTCTTGGCTGCATCTCTGATCAGTCTTCTCCTTGTATGAGCTGAAAGTTTAGAGGGACGGCCAGGTCTTGGTAGATTTGCAGTGGTCTGATACTTCTTCCATTTCAATATTATCGCTTGCACAGTGCTCCTTGGGATGTTTAAAGCTTGGGAAATCTTTTTGTATCCAAATCCGGCTTTAAACTTCTTCACAACAGTATCTCGGACCTGCCTGGTGTGTTCCTTGTTTTTCATGATGCTCTCTGTGCTTTTAACGGACCTCTGAGACTATCACAGTGCAGGTGCATTTATACGGAGACTTGATTACACACAGGTGGATTGTATTTATCATCATTAGTCATTTAGGTCAACATTGGATCATTCAGAGATCCTCACTGAACTTCTGGAGAGAGTTTGCTGCACTGAAAGTAAAGGTGCTGAATAATTTTGCACGCCCAATTTTTCAGTTTTTGATTTGTTAAAGTTTGAAATATCCAATAAATGTCGTTCCACTTCATGATTGTGTCCCCACTTGTTGTTGATTCTTCACAAAAAAATACAGTTTTATATCTTTATGTTTGAAGCCTGAAATGTGGCAAAAGGTCGCAAAGTTCAAGGGGGCCGAAATACTTTCGCAAGGCACTGTACATGGGGGGGACATCTTGGGTGCTTTCAGACATTTTCAACACTCTGTTCCTTTTGTCAGTTTTTGTTTAATGTTGTTCATTGCTATAGGTTCATCTATGACCTGTCTTTGGTATTACATGATTTATGTTTACATGCATTATGTGCCATGCGCTGCTTGTGTAGCCTAAAATATTTGAGACTTTACTGAAGCTATGTGTCTGACATGTTTAAGCCATAAAAAAAATCAATACAAGAGACAAAAAAATCTAGACTAGAGAAAATAAATCAACCATATGATAATTGAGACTGTATATCTGTGAATTTCTAAAAGAAATGGTTGTACAACTGTTTGTACAAGTGCTGGCCTTTAACTGTGATACTCTATGTGCTACAACAAGGTAGAAATAGCCAATAGAAAAAATACTTCTGTACGAACTAGGGCTGAATATTAGGCAACTACAATCCCTTTAAGAAAGTATATCACTGTAAATCTCATAGGAAAACCTTAACCCTTATCCTAACCCTAAACTTAACCCTTAACCTAACCCTAACCCTTACCCTTTACTCTAAACTTGTAACCCTAACCTTAGCAAGCAGTTGCTTATCAACAAATAGTTTTTTTAATAGTATGACCATCTGTAGATCATCTTTATGGGACTATCCAAATAAAGTATGATTAGAATCTCTATCCTGGTGGTCTAGTGGTTAGGATTTGGTGCTTTCACCATTGCGGCCCGGGGTCAATTCCCGGTCGGGATGAATAGCTTTGGGCTCCCGAGTGGTGCAGCGGTCTATCTCAGTGCTAGAGGCATCACTGCAGATCCTGGTTTAATTCCAGGCTGTATCACAACTGGCTGTGATAGGGGGTCCCATAGTGCACAATTGGCCCAGCAATGTTAGACTTTAGCTGGAGTAGGCCGTCTTCTTAAAGAAGAATTTGTTCTTAACTGAATTGCCTAGTTAAATAAAATAAAAAATTTGAATTATACCAAAGGCCAGTATTCTACTGTACCTTTGTTTGTAAAGATGACAAAATAATGAATCTGCCAAATAACATTAAAGAAAAACTGTGAAACTTGAGAATGTGTTGATTTATTTCACAAAGCATGTTACATATCTATACTGTAGCCTGGTGGATAGACTCAGTAGGGAGGATGGAGGGAAGGAATTAGAAGCGTAGAGGGACTTGTCTTAGGGCTCAGGAGCTTTGTCTCACCCCTTCCGTACACTCTCAATCCACTCATTGTAGTTGGACACCTTGGTGTAGATGCCCAGTTTTTCTTCGTCACCACAGCCCTCACCCCAGGACACTAGGCCGATGAGGAACCAGGTATCACGGTACAAGGTGACCATTGGGCCGCCACTGTCGCCCTCGCATGCGTCCTCCCGCCGTCCTAGCACACCGGCGCACAGAACATTGCCTGTCACGTTGTTGACCATCTGACGGGCACACAGCTCATGCTCCACCAGCGGCACCTCGATGAAGTTGAGGGCTGAGGTGAAGCGCTGGGAGTTCTGCTCCTCCTTGCCCCAACCCGTCACCACTGTGCGTGTGCCGTTGAGGTGGAGCACACCCTGGGCCAGAGCGCGGCTAGGGAGGCATGCCGGGAGGATGTACTCGGAGAAGGAGACAGGAGAGGCCAGGCGCAGCAGGGCGATGTCGTTGTCCACCGTGACTTTGTCATAGTTCGGGTGAGAGAAGGTCTTGATCACCGGCACGGTGACTTCGGTGCCCTCCAATTTATAGCGCTCGTAGTCACCTGTTGTTGAAATGTAGATGAGTGAAAGTTAAATATGGATAATCAGTGATAAAGAGCGGGTTGCAGCAACATAGGATAAAGTGTTTTCCAGTCACTGATAAGAAACACTCCTTTTCCATTGGTATTGGTTTTAAACTTTTCTTTTGCATGCCCTATTGAACACTAACCTAATCTGGCCATGAAGGATTGGTCTGCATGTATAGGGAGAAGAAGGTGAGAAGGTTTGGTCTGCATGTATAGGGAGAAGAAGGTGAGAAGGATTGGTCTGCATGTATAGGGAGAAGGTGAGAAGGATTGGTCTGCATGTATAGGGAAGAAGGTGAGAGGTGAGAAGGAGAAGAAGGTCGTCTGCATGTATAGGGAGAAGAAGGTGAGAAGGAATCGTCTGCATGTATAGGGAGAAGAAGGTGAGAAGGATTGGTCTGCATGTATAGGGAGAAGAAGGTGAGAAGGAATCGTCTGCATGTATAGGGAGAAGAAGGTGAGAAGGAATCGTCTGCATGTATAGGGAGAAGAAGGTGAGACAGATTGGTCTGCATGTATAGGGAGAAGAAGGTGAGAAGGATTGGTCTGCATGTATAGGGAGAAGAAGGTGAGAAGGAATCGTCTGCATGTATAGGGAGAAGAAGGTGAGAAGGAATCGTCTGCATGTATAGGGAGAAGAAGGTGAGACAGATTGGTCTGCATGTATAGGGAGAAGAAGGTGAGAAGGATTGGTCTGCATGTATAGGGAGAAGGTGAGAAGGATTAGTCTGCATGTATAGGGAGAAGAAGGTGAGAAGGTTTGGTCTGCATGTATAGGGAGAAGAAGGTGAGAAGGATTGGTCTGCATGTATAGGGAGAAGAAGGTGAGAAGGATTGGTCTGCATGTATAGGGAGAAGAAGGTGAGAAGGATTGGTCTGCATGTATAGGGAGAAGAAGGTGAGAAGGATTGGTCTGCATGTATAGGGAGAAGAAGGTGAGAAGGATTGGTCTGCATGTATAGGGAGAAGAAGGTGTCTGCATGTATAGGGAGAGGATTGGTCTGCATGTATAGGGAGAAGAAGGTGAGAAGGATTGGTCTGCATGTATAGGGAGAAGAAGGTGAGAAGGATTGGTCTGCATGTATAGGGAGAGAAGAAGGTGAGAAGGATTGGTCTGCATGTATAGGGAGAAGGTGAAGGTGAGAAGGATTGGTCTGCATGTATAGGGAGAAGAAGGTGAGAAGGATTGGTCTGCATGTATAGGGAGAAGAAGGTGAGAAGGATTGGTCTGCATGTATAGGGAGAAGAAGGTGAGAAGGATTGGTCTGCATGTATAGGGAGAAGAAGGTGAGAAGGATTGGTCTGCATGTATAGGGAGAAGAAGGTGAGAAGGATTGGTCTGCATGTATAGGGAGAAGAAGGTGAGAAGGATTGGTCTGCTGGAGTGTATAATAATAATGATCATAATAATCAACTCACCTTGTATCGGGTTAGTAATGAAGGTATAATGTGACTTACCCAGTCTGACGCTGAAGCGAAGGCTACTGGTCAGGCAATGGGCTGCGGTGAGGACCCAGTTCTGATCAATTAAGACCCCTCCGCAGTGAAACTTCCCCTTTGCATTCAACACAAGAGCCTAAGACACACACAAACAACTTTATGAATTTTTAAAGCCGTATTACACTCCTAAATGTATGTTTGTCAGATGTTTTCAGATTTCCGCCGTAGTCTAATGTCAACATGATTCCACATCCCACGTCATTGGTTGTATAGATCCAGTTAGATGTTTCAACCCCAAATGAATGAAAAAGAGAATATTGCCCTGCAAATCTGGAAATGTCTATCTTTTCCCTTTATGGGCTGGGAAGTAGAATCATCTTGACTACTTTTGATGTCAGTTGTAGTGCATGGGTACTGAAACAGAATCAATGTATGGGTAGTGTATGGATCAAGGTATGGATGGTACCTGCCAGGGGCTCTCCCCCTTCTTGCCCATTTCTCCCCCTACCAGCCAGGGCAGTAGTCCTTGAATGGGTTTACTGTAGGAGGTCTTGGCCACCAGTATCTGCCCACAGGAGTGGGCACCTAAAGGTAAGAAAGGAATGAAGAGAGACTGTACTGTACACTAAAACACAAGCAGTCACACATTAATGTGTCAGTGGAGGCTCCTCAGAGGAGGAAGGGGAGGGGCATCCTCCTGAGTGTATTTCATAAAGATTTAAAAAGTTATCATTTTTAGATAAAACTATACTAAATATAACAATTTTAAAAAATATATAACTTTCAGTTTCACTTTCTTAGCTAGCAAATAGTTTAGCCTACTGAAACACCCTGCTCAAACAGAGGGGTGATATGTTAGCTAGCTGGCTAGTTTAGCCCACTGAAACACCCTGCTCAAACAGAGGGGTGCTATGTTAGCTAGCTGGCTAGTTTAGCCCACTGAAACACCCTGCTCAAACAGAGGGGTGCTATGTTAGCTAGCTGGCTATAACAGAGGGGTGCTATGTTAGCTAGCTGGCTATAACAGAAGGGCGCTATGTTAGCTAGCTGGCTATAACTCATTATTTTTGTTCTTGTGTTTTTCACCCCTTTTTTCTCCCCAATTGGTAGTAGTTACAGTCTTGTCTCACCGCTGCAACTCCTGCATGGACTCGGGAGAGGCGAAGGTCAAGAGCCATGCATCCTCCGAAACACAACCCCATACTGCTTCTTGACACAATGCCCATCCAAACCATACACCTGGCGACCGTGTCAGCGTGCACTGTGCCCGGCCCGCCACAGGAGAGCTAGTGCGCGATGAGACAAGGATATCCCTGCCGGCCAAGCCCTCCCTAACCCGGATGACACTTGGGCCTATTGTGCGCCGCCCCATGGGCCTCCCGGTCGCTGCCGGCTGCGACACAGCCTGGACTCGAACCAAGAATCTCTAGTGGCACAGCTAGAGTAGATGTAGATGCCCAGTTTGTCCTCATTACTCACTGGCTATGACTTTTCAACACAACACTGGAACTCTTCCAACTCAAGGTAAGATTTTGGTATTACTAATTTATTGCCACCGGGCCCACTGGTGTAACTGCTTACTGACTGTGCACCGTAACGTTACTGCATGAATGCAGTGGCCTAATATGGTGACAACGATGTAGGCTGTGTGTAGCGGTTTGGCTTGGAAAGTTTTTTTGGCCTGGTCACATACAGCTGATGTGTTGTGCATTGAGGTCCACAAGCAAAGGGAAGAGGTGAGAGGAGGAGAGCGCATATATGCGAGAAGGAATACAACGTGCCTGCTATGAAAGTGAACTGTGTTTACACGTGATCAGGGGGTGTATTTATTCCGCCAATTCTGTTGAAAAAGTTTCTTAAACGCAAGCAAATGGAACAAAACAGGGATAAACATACCTGAATTTTACCAATAGAAACTCTCGTTTGTAACTGTTGGACTAATGATTACACCCTATATCAGCTAGGTGCAGGCAAGAGTGTGCAAGGCGGTATTGAATGTCACTGTGTGCCATGTATCACTGTTACCTCAAATTTGTCTCTCGACATGTGGGCACCTATGTTGTAAACTTTCATTCATAGGCAAGGGTGTAGCAACCATGATGGGTATAGGGAAAATTGTAGTATCAGGTAGTAGCCTAAACCTATCGCTGTCACATTGAACTGGGTGACTAGAGTATGAATGAGAGTCATCCAATATGCTGTAATTTATTTGGGCACCGTAGACACACAAAACACAAAACATTTTGTCATTATTAACTTTTTTTTTAGCTCAAATTGAAGAGGTATCTAAGGGTTGAGGCGTTGCTAAATTAGACCAATTTATCCACTTATGGAAACACAACATAGCTGTCAGCAAAGATGGAAACACAACATCGCTGTCCCGTCCTTTCCACCTGTCTCATTCTGCTTTCTCCACCTGCTCGAGTTTTTCATTTAAGACACACATGGATGAACATTTCCAAAACACTGTGTACTCTTGTACACATTTTTACAACACATACTTACAAGTTAGACAATCCCCTACATAAATGTTATCCCGTTTGAGGAGAATTCCCTGTACCACAGAAAAGAGCCAGGCATAGCCAGGGTTGTTTATAAACAGGGCCCCAGAGTAATTCTTACCTTCGGGGACACAGTGTCTAGAGTTTTGGTGGAGACGGTATCCCTGGACACAGCTGCAGGTACGCCTCAGGCCGTCCTTGTGGTTTTGGCACTCATGGTCACAACCACCGTTGGCTATTGCACAATTAGTGGCTGTGCTAGCTAAACACAACAGACCGTATCAAAGCCAAAACACAAAGAAGAAGCACTGACACAAGGAACAGAACCAGAACCAGAGATGTAACAAGTACTCTCCCAGACAAAACACACAAATCAGAAAAGACGTTTCACATCACAGACATGACAAACACATGTTAATGTTTGTTTCTCATATATTAGAAAACAGAAAGTTGATCACAGAAAAAGATACAAGAAACAAACACTCAAAAGTCAAGAACATCGCAGGTGCAAACGTATCAAACACAGCGGTGTCAGGAGCTCACGTTGGTCGCAGTCTTTTCCCTCAAATCCTAGATTGCAGCGGCAGGCATAGGACTGGTAGAGGTCCACACAGGTCCCATTCACACATGGGTTTGAAATGCACTGATTTCCATCTAAGATACACACCAAAGACAGATGTAACCCTGAACAATAAGCCAAACATAATGGCAACATTTTCTCTCCATCACAGGACAGAAGCTTTGTACGTTGTGTCTGAGAGGTACAGTACATTGACACAGGGAGACCGACAGTGAAGCTGTTTTGGTAGAAAACATTTGCTTGTAGTTTAAACATTGTGTAGATATCTGTTTGTTCATTCAACTGATTCCCGAATATACATGTTTGCCAATGTCCTTACAAAGTGTACAACATAAATAGTATAAAATGCAAGGCAGTTAGAAGGATATATGAGTCTATTCGGAAACAAAAGACTTCACTGACCTGTATAAACCGTCCAGAATTCCAACTGAAAAGTAATAGAAAACTGTCAATGTCTATTATTCCTTAGCCGTACAGAGTTGATATACTCAATTCATACAGAAATGGTATACTCAAAAACGTAACATTTAATTGAATTAAAAACAGCTTACCGTGGCTTCCCTGGCTATGAAAATCTCCCTTGCCTCCTCAAACTCACATCTCTCCTCCAGGCATTCCCGCTCCATCGATGGAGGCTTCAGTTCCTCCAGGAAGGTGTTGGCCCTTTTGGAGCGCAGAAGCATGTGGGCCTCAGGACCGCTGGAAAACACTGACCAACAAAACCAGGTATGTTCATTTGGCATTAAGAGGAGGAAAACCGGTTAGAACAAGGAGGGACTACCATGTACCAGTGGTGTAAAGTACTTAAGTAAAAATACTTTAAAGCACGACTTAAGTAGATTTTTTGGGGTATCTGTACTATACTTTACTATTTAGATTACTTTTAGACTACTTATACTTCACTACATTCCTAAAGAAAATAATGTACTCCATACATTTACCCTTACACCCAAAAGTACTTGTTACATTTTAACAGGAAAATGGTCCAATTTATCCACTTAAAAAGAAAACATCCCTGGTCATCCCTACTGCCTCTGATCTGGTGGACTCACTAAACACAAATGCTTCATTTGTAAAATAATGTCTGAGTGTTGGAGTGTGCCCCTGGCTATCAGTAAAAAAAAAAACACAAGAAAATGTGCCTTCTGGTTTGCATACTATAAGGAATTTGAAATTATTCATAGTTTTACTTTTGATACTTTATATTTTATATATATTTGAGCAATTCCCTTTACTTTTAATACTTAAGTATATTTAAAACCAAATACTTTTAGACTTTTACTCAAGTAGTATTTCAATGAGTGACTTTCACTTTTACTTGAGTCATTTTCTATGAAGGTTTCTTGACTTTTACTACAGTATGACATTTGGGTACTTTTTCCCACCACTGCCATGTACTTGTCCAATATGAAACTTTCATTTTTGCTTTGCATTGCCAATGGCAACTTCTATTAGACCTCAATGAACTGTCTTGTAAGGTTAGAATGTTATTCAATGTTCTTGTGCAACATGGCACACAAGCTTTCAGGAAATGTAACTCTTTAAGCACCAGAACGGTGCATTGTCGTAGTCCTGTGATATTTGGAATTACAACACTATCTACCCACAACCCAATCACTGGTCTCTCCTATTGCACATGCAGTACTATTATATACTATATAGAAACATGACAAAAATACATAAACATTTTGCAGTGTTTGTCCGTACAGCTGTGACCTTACAGGCGATTGCATCATATTGGTGGTGGACAATAAGTTTAATGCCATTGAAAAACGTGCTACTGGGTCTTCAGATTATACATCTTTTACCTGATGTGCTGAGAGCTGAAGCCGACCACAAAGCGAGAGCCGCAGTCACACAGAGGAAAAGCTCGCCCATGATGTCTACAGACCCTGCAGCCAATGGAAACTGTCCACAGGGAACACATTTGTGAATGGTAGCATAGAGATGTATGTTTACCTTAATCTGATGTTCACACAGGAGCTGTACACTCAGTATTTATTAACAAGTTCTATTGGTATAAGACCTATATCTTCATTAAACCACATGAATTATGTTTACGTTAATCTGATGTTCACACAGGAGCTGTACACTCAGTATTTATTAACAAGTTCTATTGGTATAAGACCTATATCTTCATTAAACCACATGAATTATGTTTACGTTAATCTGATGTTCACACAGGAGCTGTACACTCAGTATTTATTAACAAGTTCTATTGGTATAAGACCTATATCTTCATTAAACCACATGAATTATTGCTAAATAAAAATAGAGGTCCCATACCAGATAGTAAAGACCAACAAACTCAATTATCTCCACTTCAATGTTCCTCTTTAAGACACAGAGATTCAAATATTAGTGATGCATAGAGAAACACAAACTGGTGTGTTAATTCCCTATGCTAATTCCCTATGCTTTGGGTTACTTCGGTCTTTCCTCATGCAACGTTTATAAAGATACGACTAGCGACTGTGGAATCTCCACAAACATGACCCTGTCCAAACGATAGGAGGAGGGACACATGCCCATAGAGTGGATTAGCATTGACTCATGACCTTGCCATCAACTAATAAAAACATATCATTGATCAAACCAGAACATTTTCCGATGAAAAAGAGAAATGCCAAAACAAAGCATTCATTAAAATATATATTTTTTACTCACATCTTCAGAAACAAGGCTGGGACAGGACTGACGGGATGTGCTGTTTAAACTGTGTTAATGACTAACTACAGATGTTTACTGTGAGTCCACAGTCTGTGTTACTAATGTCTAGCTCAGTCAGTGTTCCCTAACACAGTACTCACCTCCCATTCTAAACTGAGCACGCACAAATGAGCAAAAGCACACGCAAGCCACACATGAATACACATGAATTATGGTCATACATATCAAATGTATGATAAATGTTTTCATTAATATGTACATACATCTTGTTATATAACGTACTAAATTCTGTTAAATCATTCATAGTTATTAAGTAAGAAACATGTACATGACAAAATAGTACAAGCAAGCATGCTCCCTGCTCATAATACTTTATGTATGTAGTTATAGATGTTTATGAGCAGCTATTAGCAACTCTGTTGTTGATAGTGCATTGTGCATAGCTCATAAGGCATTGTGAATGTGCTTATAATGCATAATAGAGAAGGAATTCATATGAAGGGTTACCAATACTTTCTAAAAATTCTGTTAAGTTGGGTCAAAAGTGGATAACAATGCTATACGGACAAACTCAAATCATCCCTGTCCATGAAAGGCATGAAGATATGAATGATTGTCACGACTTCCGCCCAAGTCGGTCCCTCTCTTTGTTCGGGCGGTGTTCGGAGGTCGACGTCACCGGCCTTCTAACCATCACTGATCCCTTTTTCATTTTCGATTGGTTTTATCTTGTCTTCCTTCACACCTGGTTCCAATCCCATCAATTACATGTTGTGTATTTAACCCTCGGTTTCCCCTCAAGTCCTTGTTGGAGATTGTTTGATTGTATGTGATGTAGGGTTAGGGTTAGGGTTGTATGTGATGTAGGGTTAGGGTTGTATGTGATGTAGGGTTAGGGTTGTATGTGATGTAGGGTTAGGGTTGTATGTGATGTAGGGTTAGGGTTGTATGTGATGTAGGGTTAGGGTTGTATGTGATGTAGGGTTAGGGTTGTATGTGATGTAGGGTTAGGGTTGTATGTGGTGTAGGGTTAGGGTTGTATGTGATTAGGGTTGTAGGATGTTAGGGTTGTAATGTGATGGGTTGTATGGATGTTAGGGTTGTATGTGATGTAGGGTTAGTTAGGATGTTGTATGTGATGTAGGGTTAGGGTTGTATGTGATGTAGGGTTAGGGTTGTATGTGATGTAGGGTTAGGGTTGTATGTGATGTAGGGTTAGGGTTGTATGTGATGTAGGGTTAGGGTTGTATGTGATGGGTTAGGGTTGTATGGATGTAGGGTTAGGGTTGTATGTGATGTTTAGGGTTGTATGTGATGTAGGGTTAGGGTTGTATGTGATGTTGTATGTGATGTAGGGTTAGGGTTGTATGTGATGTAGGGTTAGGGTTGTATGTGATTTAGGGTTGGGTTGTATGTGATTTAGGGTTGGGGTTTAGTATGTGATGTAGGGTTAGGGTTGTATGTGATGTAGGGATGTTTAGGTGATTGTATTGTATGATGTTAGGGTTAGGGTTGTATGTGATGTAGGGTTAGGGTTGTATGTGATGTAGGGTTAGGTATGTGTGTAGGGTTAGGGTTGTATGTGATGTAGGGTTAGGGTTGTATGTGATGTAGGGTTGGGGTTGTATGTGATGTAGGGTTAGGGTTGTATGTGATGTTGTATGGATGTTAGGGTTGTATGTGATGAAAGGATTAGGGTTGTATGTGATGTAGGGTTAGGGTTGTATGTGATGTAGGGTTAGGGTTGTATGTGATGTAGGGTTAGGGTTGTATGTGATGTAGGGTTAGGGTTGTATGTGATGTAGGGTTAGGGTTGTATGTGATGAAAGGATTAGGGTTGTATGTGATGTAGGGGTTATTATGGGTTGTATGTGATGTTAGGGTTGTAGGGTTAGGGTTGTATGTGATGTAGGGTTAGGGTTGTATGTGATGTAGGGTTAGGGTTGTATGTGATGTAGGGTTAGGGTTGTATGTGATGTAGGGTTGGGGTTGTATGTGATGTAGGGTTAGGGTTGTATGTGATGTAGGGTTAGGGTTGTATGTGATGGGTTGGGGTTGTATGGATGTTTAGGGTTGTATGTGATGTTAGGGTTAGGGTTGTATGTGATAGGGTTAGGGTTGTATGTAGCCAGCTAGCCCCGAATAGCAGCACTGTAGAAACTATCACACTCAACGGAACGATTTAGGAGTTAGGGTTGTATGTGATTTAGGGTTGTTAGGGTTGTATGTGATGTAGGGGGTTGTATGTTGTAGGGGGTTGTATGTGATTTAGGGTTAGGGTTGTATGTGATGTAGGGTTAGGGTTGTATGTGATGAGGGTTGTATGTGATGTAGGGTTAGGGTTGTATGTGATGTAGGGTTAGGGTTGTATGTGATGTAGGGTTAGGGTTGTATGTGATGAAAGGTTAGGGTTGTATGTGATGTAGGGTTAGGGTTGTATGTGATTTAGGGTTAGTTGTATGTGATGTAGGGTTAGGGTTGTATGTGATGTAGGGTTAGGGTTGTATGTGATGTAGGGTTAGGGTTGTATGTGATGTTAGGGTTGTATGTGATGTAGGATTGGGTTGTATGTGATGTAGGGTTAGGGTTGTATGTGATGTAGGGTTAGGGTTGTATGTGATGTAGGGTTGGGGTTGTATGTGATGTAGGGTTAGGGTTGTATGTGATGTAGGGTTAGGGTTGTATGTGATGTAGGGTTAGGGTTGTATGTGATGTAGGGTTAGGGTTGCCCCGATGAAGGGTTAGGGTTGTATGTGATGTAGGGTTAGGGTTGTATGTGATGTAGGGTTGCATGTGATGGGGTTAGGGTTGTATTAGTGTAGTGTCAACAACGCAGCCACTGCCAGCTAGCCTACAAAGTCAACAACGCAGCCACTGCCAGCTAGCCTACTTCAGCAGTACTGTATCATTTTAATCATTTTAGTCAATAAGATTCTTGCTACGTAAGCTTAACTTTCTGAACATTCGAGACGTGTAGTCCACTTGTCATTCCAATCTCCTTTGCATTAGCGTAGCCTCTTCTGTAGCCTGTCAACTATGTGTCTGTCTATCCCTGTTCTCTCCTCTCTGCACAGACCATACAAACGCTCCACACCGCGTGGCCGCGGCCCCCTAATCTGGTGGTCCCAGCGCGCACGACCCACGTGGAGTTCCAGGTCTCCGGTAGCCTCTGGAACTGCCGATCTGCGGCCAACAAGGCGGAGTTCATCTCAGCCTATGCCTCCCTCCAGTCCTCGACTTCTTGGCACTGACGGAAACATGGATCACCACAGATAACACTGCTACTCCTACTGCTCTCTCTTCGTCCGCCCACGTGTTCTCGCACACCCCGAGAGCTTCTGGTCAGCGGGGTGGTGGCACCGGGATCCTCATCTCTCCCAAGTGGTCATTCTCTCTTTCTCCCCTTACCCATCTGTCTATCGCCTCCTTTGAATTCCATGCTGTCACAGTTACCAGCCCTTTCAAGCTTAACATCCTTATCATTTATCGCCCTCCAGGTTCCCTCGGAGAGTTCATCAATGAGCTTGATGCCTTGATAAGCTCCTTTCCTGAGGACGGCTCACCTCTCACAGTTCTGGGCGACTTTAACCTCCCCACGTCTACCTTTGACTCATTCCTCTCTGCCTCCTTCTTTCCACTCCTCTCCTCTTTTGACCTCACCCTCTCACCTTCCCCCTACTCACAAGGCAGGCAATACGCTCGACCTCATCTTTACTAGATGCTGTTCTTCCACTAACCTCATTGCAACTCCCCTCCAAGTCTCCGACCACTACCTTGTATCCTTTTCCCTCTCGCTCTCATCCAACACTTCCCACACTGCCCCTACTCGGATGGTATCGCGCCGTCCCAACCTTCGCTCTCTCTCCCCCGCTACTCTCTCCTCTTCCATCCTATCATCTCTTCCCTCTGCTCAAACCTTCTCCAACCTATCTCCTGATTCTGCCTCCTCAACCCTCCTCTCCTCCCTCTCTGCATCCTTTGACTCTCTATGTCCCCTATCCTCCAGGCCGGCTCGGTCCTCCCCTCCCGCTCCGTTGCTCGACGACTCATTGCGAGCTCACAGAACAGGGCTCCGGGCAGCCGAGCGGAAATGGAGGAAAACTCGCCTCCCTGCGGACCTGGCATCCTTTCACTCCCTCCTCTCTACATTTTCCTCTTCTGTCTCTGCTGCTAAAGCCACTTTATACCACTCTAAATTCCAAGCATCTGCCTCTAACCCTAGGAAGCTCTTTGCCGCCACCTCCTCCCTCCTGAATCCTCCTCCCCCTCCCCCCCCTCCCTCTCTGCAGATGACTTCGTCAACCATTTTGAAAAGAAGGTCGACGACATCCGATCCTCGTTTGCTAAGTCAAACGACACCGCTGGTTCTGCTCACACTGCCCTACCCTGTGCTCTGACCTCTTTCTCCCCTCTCTCTCCAGATGAAATCTCGCGTCTTGTGACGGCCGGCCGCCCAACAACCTGCCCGCTTGACCCTATCCCCTCCTCTCTTCTCCAGACCATTTCCGGAGACCTTCTCCCTTACCTCACCTCGCTCATCAACTCATCCCTGACCGCTGGCTACGTCCCTTCCGTCTTCAAGAGAGCGAGAGTTGCACCCCTTCTGAAAAAACCTACACTCGATCCCTCCGATGTCAACAACTACAGACCAGTATCCCTTCTTTCTTTTCTCTCCAAAACTCTTGAATGTGCCGTCCTTGGCCAGCTCTCCCGCTATCTCTCTCAGAATGACCTTCTTGATCCAAATCAGTCAGGTTTCAAGACTAGTCATTCAACTGAGACTGCTCTTCTCTGTATCACGGAGGCGCTCCGCACTGCTAAAGCTAACTCTCTCTCCTCTGCTCTCATTCTAGACCTATCGGCTGCCTTCGATACTGTGAACCATCAGATCCTCCTCTCCACCCTCTCCGAGTTGGGCATCTCCGGCGCGGCCCACGCTTGGATTGCGTCCTACCTGACAGGTCGCTCCTACCAGGTGGCGTGGCGAGAATCTGTCTCCTCACCACGCGCTCTCACCACTGGCGTCCCCCAGGGCTCTGTTCTAGGCCCTCTCCTATTCTCGCTATACACCAAGTCACTTGGCTCTGTCATAACCTCACATGGTCTCTCCTATCATTGCTATGCAGACGACACACAATTAATCTTCTCCTTTCCCCCTTCTGATGACCAGGTGGCGAATCGCATCTCTGCATGTCTGGCAGACATATCAGTGTGGATGACGGATCACCACCTCAAGCTGAACCTCGGCAAGACGGAGCTGCTCTTCCTCCCGGGGAAGGACCGCCCGTTCCATGATCTCGCCATCACGGTTGACAACTCCATTGTGTCCTCCTCCCAGAGCGCTAAGAACCTCGGCGTGATCCTGGACAACACCCTGTCGTTCTCAACTAACATCAAGGCGGTGGCCCGTTCCTGTAGGTTCATGCTCTACAACATCCGCAGAGTACGACCCTGCCTCACACAGGAAGCGGCGCAGGTCCTAATCCAGGCACTTGTCATCTCCCGTCTGGATTACTGCAACTCTCTGTTGGCTGGGCTCCCTGCCTGTGCCATTAAACCCCTACAACTCATCCAGAACGCCGCAGCCCGTCTGGTGTTCAACCTTCCCAAGTTCTCTCACGTCACCCCGCTCCTCCGCTCTCTCCACTGGCTTCCAGTTGAAGCTCGCATCCGCTACAAGACCATGGTGCTTGCCTACGGAGCTGTGAGGGGAACGGCACCTCAGTACCTCCAGGCTCTGATCAGGCCCTACACCCAAACAAGGGCACTGCGTTCATCCACCTCTGGCCTGCTCGCCTCCCTACCACTGAGGAAGTACAGTTCCCGCCCAGTCAAAACTGTTCGCTGCTCTGGCCCCCAATGGTGGAACAAACCCTCAGTCAATCACCACCTTCCGGAGACACCTGAAACCCCACCTCTTTAAGGAATACCTAGGATAGGATAAAGTAATCCTTCTCACCCCCCTTAAAAGATTTAGATGCACCCCCACTGGATGTCATAAGGTGAACGAACAAAGAGCTAAATGACTTAAATGTAAATGTAAATATAGGGTTAGGGTTGTATGTGATGTAGGGTTAGGGTTGTATGTGATGTAGGGTTAGGGTTATGTGATTTAGGGTTGTATGTGATGTAGGGTTAGGGTTGTATGTGATGTGCATGTATTATGTTGGTGTGCAACGGGTTTTCTACCCACTTTTGTTATTTTGTACATTTTAGTTTTTGGAGTTTTATCAACATTTATTAAACACACTCCGTTTTTACCAAGTTCGTTCTCCTGCGCCTGACTTCCCTGCCACCAACACACAACCTTTACAATGATACCTCTAATTTTTAACACACACTCCCATGCAAATTCACAACTCAGAAAGAGGGAAGGCATCAAATGGCCTCCTTAAAATACTACTGTCCTTCTCAACACAAAGCACACATAGCTTAGGAAGCCTCAATTTAAAGCTCAAACTTAAACACATAGGACTACATACAGATGAACAATAGAGCACAGAGAAAAGCATGAATAAATGTGTGCGCACACGCGCATCCACACACATACATGCGAGTACACACACACACACACACACACACACACACACACACACACATACATGCGAGTACACACACACACACACACACACACACACATACATGCGAGTACACACACACATACACACATACATGCGAGTACACACACACACACACACACACACACACACACACATACATGCGAGTACACACACACACACACATACATGCGAGTACACACACACACACACATACATGCGAGTACACACACACACACACACATACATGCGAGTACACACACACACACACATACATGCGAGTACACACACACACACACACACACACATACATGCGACAACACACATACATGCGAGTACACACACACACACACACACACACATACATGCGAGTACACACACACACATACATGCGAGTACACACATACATGCGAGTACACACACACACACACATACATGCGAGTACACACACACACACATACATGCGAGTACACACACACACAGACATACTACACCTTCGATATACTGTTGAAATGGCACAAAGATGAGAAAGAGCAGAGGGTACTAGAAACCAGAGGCACATTGACAACAGCACATCACCTTCGGTTGGCCTGTATTTGTGTCTGAGAGCGTGGAAATGAGGCCAGTTATTGGGGTTAGCCATTCATCCTCCATTATCCTCATTGTGCTTGAGCCTTGTTTCTATGGCTCAGGTTTCTGTTGTATCCACACTGTTGATTTCTTACAGAACCGGCCTGGATAATAGAGTTCTGCGGGGGAAACAAAGGTGTTTGGAGCAAAGGTTGTGGTTATTCCCCAGGACACTATGGGTACAGAACTGGCCGTCCCGCTAGGCGGTCCCCCACGCGTAACAGGGTCAGGGGTTTGTTTCGGTCGCTAGGGGCCTGTTTTGTGTCCCAGACCAGTTTACCGGTCCACCCTAATCCTCTTTCCCTGAAACATGTGAGAAGCACAGTCATATTTTTACATTTACATTTAAGTCATTTAGCAGACGCTCTTATCCAGAGCGACTTACAAATTGGTGCATTCACCTTATGACATCCAGTGGAACAGACACTTTACAAAAGACCATACAGCGGTTTAACTGGACAGGTTCCACTCAGAACAGGCCTCGCCATGGTCGACCAAAGAAGTTGAGTGCATGTGCTCAGTGTCATATCCAGAGGTTGTCTTTGTGAAATAGACGTATGAGTGCTGCCAGCATTGCTGCAGAGGTTGAAGGGGTGGGGTGTCAGCCTGTCAGTGCTCAGACCATACGCCGTACACTGCATCAAATTGGTCTGCATGGCTGTCGTCCCAGAAGGAAGCCTCTTCTAAAGATGATGCACAAGAAAGCCCGCAAACAGTTTGCTGAAGATAAGCAGACTAAGGACATGGATTACTGGAATTATGTCCTGTGGTCTGATGAGACCAAGATAAACTTATTTGGTTCAGATGGTGTCAAGCGTGTGTGGTGGCAACCAGGTGAGGAGTACAAAGCCAAGTGTGTCTTGCCTACAGTCAAGCATGGTGGTGGGAGTGTCATGGTCTGGGGCTGCATGAGTGCTGCCGGCACTGGGGAGCTACAGTTCATTGAAGGAACCATGAATGCCAACATGTACTGTGACATACTGAAGCAGATCATGATCCCTTCCCTTCGGAGACTGGGCCGCAGGGCAGTATTCCAACATGATAATGACCCCAAACACACCTCCAAAAGACGACCACTGCCTTGCTAAAGAAGCTGAGGGTAAGGGTGATGGACTGGCCAAGCAAGTCTCCAGACCTAAACCCTATTGAGCATATGTGGGGCATCCTCAAACGGAAGGTGGAGGAGTGCAAGGTCTCTAACATCCACCAGCTCTGTGATGTCGTCATGGAGGAGTGGAAGAGGACTCCAGTGGCAACCTGTGAAGCTCTGGTGAACTCCATGCCCAAGAGGCTTAAGGCAGTGCTGGAAAATGATGGTGGCCACACAAAATATTGACACTTTGGGCCCAATTTGGACATTTTCACTTAGTGGTGTACTCACTTTTGTTGCCAGTGGTTTAGACATTAATTAATGGCTGTGTGTTGAGTTATTTTGAAGGGACAGCTTATTCAAGCTGTACACACTACTTTACATTGTAGCAAAGTGTGATTTCTTCAGTGTTGTCACATGAAAAGATATCAAATATTGACAAAAATGTGAGGGGTGTTATATATGTTATACTCACTTCTGTGATATTCTGTAAATCTTCAACTCGTGAAATACGTGATTTACTTTGACTTAATATATTAAAGCTGCAATTCTGTAACTTTTTGGGCGACCCAACAAAATTCACATAGAAATGTGGGTTATAGATATGTCATTCTCATTGTAAGTTGGTAGATCTGTTCAAGCGGTAGATCTGTTCTATGTTCTATGCATCTTTTACTTTCGGTTCTGTACACAAGCTTCAAACAGCTGAAAATACTATATTTTTAGTTATTGAAAATCTATTTCACTGCGGTTAAGATGGTACAATGATTCTCTACACTATACAGTACTTGCTTGTTTTGTCTGAAACTGAAATGGGGTAAACTATCAGGATTTTAGCAATTAACATTATTGATGAACATAACATTATTAATCCATACAGACATTTTATAAATAATTGTCACACAAATTCTCTGAACTATTGCCCTTAATTAATTTGCCTTTGGGTCATATTTCTACAAAAGTTTCCTTTTCTCTGAAAAACCCAAAGACAAGACCCTTCTCGTACTTTAAACAAGACTTCAACATATGCTTCCTCAATAAAAGTGTGTCAATACAATATTTTATTATATTGGGGGATATTGGAAAATATTACAGACATACCAATGTCTTTGAGCAAGTCCTGGATATAAAATAATTATTATACAAGAGACTCCACACACTGCAATCGCTCCAATGTGGTTTATCAGAGCCTGTATTCATAAAGAATCTCAAGGTATGAGTGCTGATCTCGGATAAGGTCACCCCCTGTCAATCCAAACTGATTCATTATGATCTAAAAGGCTAAACAGATCCTAGGTGAGTTATTCTACTCTGAGATTCTTTATGAATATGGGCCCAGGTCTATATTGGGGGGTCCTGACATTTCCTGTTAAGGGCCTACAGCAGTCCAGTCCAGAAACAGACACGAGCTGAAGTAGGCCAGTGGAGCCGCTTGTGTCTCTGGAGTGCTGGTTACAACAGACCCAGGTGTCTGAAATAGATCTGCTTTCTGTCTGAGCTCCTTATCTCTCCATCGACACCTTCTCTGAAACCTGGTAGAGGTGGAGAGAGAGAGGCAGAGAATGAGAGGGAAAGGGAGATGGGGAGATAGTGGGAAAGGGGAAGAAAGTAGAGGTGATAGAAAAGAAGTGAGAGGTGAGAGGTTAAGGGAAGAGATAGCAAGGTGGAGGGAGTCATGGGACAAGGAATAGGGTGGAATATACTGTAGCAACACGGGTGACGCCTCTCTCTCACTTTTTTTTACCCATCTATTGTTTTTATTATAATTCTGTGGACCATGCTGTCGATCGCTAATGAGGTCGTCTTACAGGTAGAAGCCCTAGTTACTCTGTCCACAGCACAATGAAGTATCTCTTCCTCCTCCCACCCTCCATTCCTCCCTCCTATCCTTTGTCTGCAGGTCTAGAGGGTGCGAGGTGGACCCAAAGAAGTGTTGTTTTGGGCAAGGCCTATATATTGATCAATGCTTCTGTCCTGCTCATCATTCCACCAACATCTCTCATCCTGCACATGATGACACAAGACTCCAAAGGACTGGTGAGTGCAACTCTTTAAATTGTGAGTGGGTTCTTTGGGGCTTTTCACACTACTGAGCAGAACTGAGCTGAGCCAAACCAAGCTGTACTGAGTTGGCCTAGTTGTATACATCCACCACAGTTGCTGGAACTTTGCTGAAAAGGACCATGTAAAAATGAAAGAGTCAGCACAGTTTGGTTTGAAACGGAAAGGTAGTGTGAAAAGGATATCTGTGGTGGTTGAAAACCCGCACGGAGCACTCACTGGTAACAGTCTTTTGAAAAATGGAAAAGTTCAAAAGACTATTACCAGTGAGTCAAGGCTGTTGGTTAGGACCGTTGATCGTTTGGGCTGTTCTTGTACGAGTATTGACCAATGGGATTGGTGAGTCCTGAATGATGGATGAGTGGTACAATTGATGTGTTGATAAGTGTTTTGGTTATTGATGTGTTATTGGTTGGTAGGGATTGCATGGTCCTATAGTAAGAAGCAAATTTGTTTTGTTGCATTATCTGTAGTAGATGATAGTCTTCATGGTGAACTTTAATAAATTGGTTAGACATGAGTGTGCAGTGATTGGTGGATAATTCTCAGGAAACAAGTACATTAGTCACTAATCACTATTATAAATTTGCGATAAACAAAATTAAGTATGGTATAGGTTAACTGAAAACATCCCACTGGGCACACCACATAATTTCAGCATGGAAATTTGGGTAATATTTGGTTGAGACGTTGATCAATGAGATCTCAAGCTTTATTCACACAAAAGAAGAAGTTTGTTGAATTCTAATGTTTTACCACTATGCTTTCAACCATCTTAAAGCACATCCACATTTTTATGGAAAAACCATGTCTGATTGGTCATCGAAATGTGTTGTCATTGCGGTTTCAAATGGGAATACAATGTCAGATGGATTTACAACAACTTAATGTGTTATCACTATGCTTCATTTAATAGCACAACCAAATGACCTGGATTGCAGTTGAGATTACATCAATGCTGTTCAAGATTCTGAATAGATTATTATAGCAATTGTGAAGATCTCCACAGACCTGTGACCTTTGCTATCTTGAACATGCTTTCTATGATTACATAAGAAGACATTTATAGTCATCTTAAAATGTGGCCATGGGTGTGTTACTCATTTTAAGGTTGAATAAATACTGGCACATTAATTTGTAAGATAGTTTTAACTAAAGTGATTTTGAATTGTTGTCAACGCAACCTAATATCAACATTTGAAGGAGATGTACCTTTTGTGCCCCTGACCTAGTCTGGTCTTAATTCAAGTTTGTCTACAGATGAATAATTGATATTTTGGATTCACATCTCCATCTCAACCATACATCTAAATGAAAGAATAGTACTGAATTAGATTTGTGGTAGAGATAGAGACATGAATCCAACATATAAATTATGAGGCACAGATGGAAATTTCCAAGTAGAATATACATCTCCTTCAAATGTTGATATTTGGCTGCATTGACAACCAAACACAATTCAATATCCAGTTTGTCTACAAATTCATAATTGATATGTTGGAGTGGCTACTGACTGGCACAAGTTTTGCCCGAAAAACAATTCTCATCCTAAATGATATCACAAAATACTTAATGATATGACGTGATTATTGTTTGGATCCCCACCGACCATTCCAAACATTTGGATTCCAAAACTAATATTCCAATGTCAAATCAATTGATGTTAAGGTTTTTAGCAAGAGTCTCTCTTCTGTAACACTCAGACATTCCATTCTCAATACGGCCAAATAGAGAAAGTTAAGAGAAAGTCATAAAACCGCCCCCCCCCCCTTTCTCTCTGCCTGGATGAGGCCATCTTTGATCCTCATCCATATGCGAGAGTCACGACAATGTCTCCAGCTCAATCAAAATCAAAAGTTCAAGAATATAGGACAAAATCAAATCAAACTTTAAATGCACTTTCAAATAAAGTTTGATTTAGTCCTATTCTTGAACTATTTTGAGATCTCTCAGTAATCATTCTCATGATACAACATCTGTAGTAGTCAGTGACAAATATCAAAGCTGGGATTGGTTAAAATCCTGGATGAGAGGCCAAATGGACAGCTCTAGATAGATCAGTAGGAGATGCTGCCCAGCCTATAGTTTTTTTCTTCTGATAACGGATATAACGTTGAAGATCTGACGTTGTTTCAAAGGTACAAGTTTTGGGTCATTGTTTGAAGAATTGAAATTGATTAAGTCTGTTTCTCTCTCTCTCTTTCTCTCTCTCTCTGTCTCTCTCTCTCTCTCTCCCTCCCTCCCTCCCTCCCTCCCTCCCTCCCACTCTCTCTCTCTCTCTCTCTCTCTCTGTCTGTCGCTCTCTCTTTCTCTCCCTCCCACGCTCTCTCTCTCTCCCTCCCTCCCTCCCTCTCTCTCTCTCTCTCTCTCTCTCTCTCTTTCTCTCTCTCTGTCTCTCTCTTTCTCTCTCTCTCTGTCTCTCTCTCTCCCACTCTCTCTCTCTCTCTCTCTCTCTCTGTCTCTCTCCCACTCTCTCTCTCACTCTCTTTCTCTCTCTCTCAGACTATCAGTCTGCTGGGACTGCTCCTATGCACCACCATCTCCTCTGCAATGCATACTTCACCCACAGGGGGATACAACGAGATGCCCCCTCTCCCGTTCACAGGCTCCCAAGACAGCCCCATCCCCCCTACGGACATCCACATGTACCCAATGCGATCTGACTACCCTATGCCCACCAACAACCAGAACATGAATGCCCCCAGAGGTCCAATGCCCCCCTCCGACTACCCCAATCCTGGCTTTCCCATGCCACCAAGCATGAACATGACTGGGAACTGGCGAACTGGGGAACTGCTGGTCGGTGAGGCCGGGTCGGAGCCGGACATGCCGGACATGTCGTACTGCCAGACACTTCTGGATGTGCCAGTGCCTCCCCCCATGGACCAGGTGCCCTGGTTCTGTGTCTGCTCCCGCTGCAAGGCCAGTGTGGGACCCAAAGGGGACAGAGGAGACAGGGGCCTGCCAGGTATGTAGAAAGGCATAGAATAGTATACATTTTTATTTCACTTTTATTTTACCAGGTAGTTCCATTAGAAGTAGAAAAAGAGATCTTAAAATGGTTTATCTGAATTGGATCAAAAACATGTAGTTTTTTCACCCTAATTAGTAGTGTGGACCTTTTCTTTTGCTCTGACAGTATTTTAGGTCTACACACCATCTAAACTTACTAAACAAATGATATAACTAGCTTCATCCACAGTCTTTGCCTCATTCTCTGTTCTCTTTCTGCCACTCTCAAGCATAGATATAATATATTAAATACAGTGTATTAGCTAGCCACATATTTTTTACGTCATTGTTCTTAACCCACAAAGGTATTCCAGGAAGTCCTGGGAGAAGAGGACTTACAGGGTTCAGAGGTCGGCCTGGGTTTGTGGGCCGCCAAGGACTGAAGGGTAAGTGATACTTGTCAATTCTGTTAAGACTAAAAAAAAAGCAAAAAAGCCGTGGACTGTTCCATGTCTGAGCAATGACAGTAATACAAGCTTGCAGAAAATTATTTGCAACTTCGTTCTCTCTTTCTCTTACTTTCTACCTATTTGTTACAGGTCAGAAGGGTGAGGAAAATGAGAAGGGAGAACGTGGGCTAGTGGGTTTCACCGGCACCAAGGGGGACCGCGGCTTCAAAGGTCAGTCAAACAACAGATGCAGAACATAAACTCATCTCTCCATCATCCAACTTTGGAACTTTAGATCTCATCTATGTGTATGTATGTATGTATGTATGTATGTATGTATGTATGTGTATGTGTATGTGTATGTGTGTGTGTGTGTGTGTGTGTGTGTGTGTTGTGCGCGGTGTGCATTTTTGTATGTTTCAGGGGACAAAGGGGACCAGGGTCTGGAGGGTGCACAGGGAGAGATGGGGCCCCAGGGAGCGGAAGGGACCTGTCCTGCGTCCTGTGAAAGTGTTCAGGGCCGTGCAGGACAACCAGGGATACCCGGACCGGCTGGGGCCAGGGGTCTCCCCGGAGTAGCAGGCCCTCCAGGGACTACGGGGACCAAGGGTGAAACAGGGCACATGGGTTCCCCTGGGGTCCCCGGGACGAATGGTGAGAAAGGTGAACTGGGGGCGAAGGGCGAGTGCAACTGCACTAATGGAGCAGACGGGGCAGACGGTCAACAAGGGATCCGTGGGCCCAAGGGAGAGCAAGGTGAGTTGGGCCCTAAGGGTACCGTGGGTCTCAACGGTAAAAAGGGAGACCAGGGTGACCTCGGTATGACGGGCATTCCCGGGCCATGCTCTCCAGCCATCCAGTCCTCATTCACCGCCGCGCTCGGCACAATTTACCCACTACCGGACAAGCCCGTGCCGTTCACCCAAGTCATCACCAACCGGCAGTTTCATTTCGACCCCATCATAGGCATCTACAGGGCACCAGTGAACGGCACCTATGTCTTCAGCTACCACCTGACGGTGTTTAGCAAGGTGCTGAAGGTGGGTCTGTTCCATAATTTCAACTCTATCGTGAAGACCACGGAGCCAAACCTGGGCACTGTTAGCCACCAGGTGGTGCTCCACCTGGTCATGGGCGACCGGGTGTGGCTGCAGGTGAAGGACAACATCACCAACGGCATGTATGATGACAATGAGAGCAGAAGCACCTTCTCTGGCTTCCTGCTCTACCCCGACTCCTGCGACTTGCCCTTGTTCCGAGACTTTCCTCCAGCAGGCGCTCCAGGTGGTGACGAGGGGAACTATAGTTGGGGGTAGATACCACCCCATCGCCTTAGTCCGTGAGAGGCAGTTACACAGACACAGGTTACATACACATATAATTGGAAGACACACAATCCACACACACATACATTAACAAAGTTCTCGAAGTTAACACCAACAGAGCACCTTCTATAAATCAAAAGCCATCTACAATGGCCTGTTAGCTCTGGGCAGTTTCCTATAACATTAATGAATAAAATGTCCTACAAAACGACCTATTTGTTTGACTGATTTGTTTATCTTAATGAGCTCATGATTGTATTGCTTAGCAAAATCACATATTCTTGCATAGTGCAGATTTAGGACATTTCATTCCCGGAGGTTTGTGACCTCCACGTTCACACATAAGCTCCATATATGAGAACAGAATCTCAGTTAAATAGTTTGAACTTATCTTCTTTTTGATACAAAAATCCAACTTCATGTCGCTACTCACATGTTTACGATATTAGTGGTCTGATAATAAGAGTATTTTTGGGATTCAACATTAGAGCTATTGTAAAATAAAAAAAATAAAACCTGCATAAGACGGATAATCATTTCGACTGCATGAATACATTTTTCATGTCGTCCACAAGATTTCATGAATGAACAGAGACGGTGTAGAGCAGGAGCTGCAACAGGATACGCTGTTTTCAAAGTAAAAGCTGTGTGACTATCTGACGTTACCTGACCATCGCTCCAACTAGCTAGCTGAGACGGTATGGGTGTAGAGCAGGAGCTGCAACAGGATACGCTGTTTTCAAAGTAAAAGCTGTGTGACTATCTGACGTTACCTGACCATCGCTCCAACTAGCTAGCTGAGACGGTATGGGTGTAGAGCAGGAGCTGCAACAGGATACGCTGTTTTCAAAGTAAAAGCTGTGTGACTATCTGACGTTACCTGACCATCGCTCCAACTAGCTAGCTGAGACGGTATGGGTGTAGAGCAGGAGCTGCAACAGGATACGCTGTTTTCAAAGTAAAAGCTGTGTGACTATCTGACGTTACCTGACCATCGCTCCAACTAGCTAGCTGAGACGGTATGGGTGTAGAGCAGGAGCTGCAACAGGATACGCTGTTTTCAAAGTAAAAGCTGTGTGACTATCTGACGTTACCTGACCATCGCTCCAACTAGCTAGCTGAGACGGTATGGGTGTAGAGCAGGAGCTGCAACAGGATACGCTGTTTTCAAAGTAAAAGCTGTGTGACTATCTGACGTTACCTGACCATCGCTCCAACTAGCTAGCTGAGACGGTATGGGTGTAGAGCAGGAGCTGCAACAGGATACGCTGTTTTCAAAGTAAAAGCTGTGTGACTATCTGACGTTACCTGACCATCGCTCCAACTAGCTAGCTGTCGCCAGGTTAGTTATAAATAAGGGCCACCAACAAGCAACGTCAGTTCGTTAGCTAGCTAACTAGCCAGCTGCCTTCCTTCAATACTTGGTCGCTTTTCTGACAGACAAGACAGAGAGCTTATATTTCAAGCCACAAAGCATTGAGCTAAAGGCTAAAGCCAGCGAGCTATCATACCAAACAATTGTGTGTCTGTAGACTGTACACGGCTCGTTCAAGACAATCCCGCCCCAGCTAACAAGGCTTGACATACCAAGTTTTCAGCATCACCCATCTCTGTCATGAGGTGAATATTAAATAAGTATCAACAATTGTCTATATGCTGTAGGTATCTAGCTATAGGTGGTTATTCCCTCCACCTAATAATGGCAGAGATGAAAGGAATTCGGATGGATCGTTCAATTGTTCAATCATTCAAATATTCTCAATAATAATTAGTGAGTATAGGTGAGTATATCTGTAGAGGACAAATAGGTGGGAATACTGAGTATGCCAGCGTATGGCCACCAATATACCGGCACCACTGGGTGAGATTGAAGCTGGCAGTGTTGACAGTGACACGACACATATAGGCTGAAACAACACTTATGCTATTTCTTGCCTTATACGGTATGGCTTTGTACAGTGCATTCGGAAAGTTTTCAGACCCCCTGACTTTTTCCAGATTTTGCTAAATTACAGCCTTATTCAAAAATGTATTAAATTGTTTTTTTCCCCTCATCAATCTGCACACAATATCACATAATGGCAAAGCAAAAACAGGTTTTTAGAATTTAAATCAAATTCTTAAAAAAATAAAAATAAATAATGAAATAACACATTTACATAAGTATTCAGACCCTTTACTCAGTACTTTGCAGAAGCACTTTGACAGTGATTACAGCCTCGAGTCTTCTTGGGTATGACACTACAAGCTTGGCATTCCTGTATTTGGGGAGTTTCTCCTATTCTTCTCTGCAGATCCTCTCAAACTCTGTCAGGTTGGATGGGGAGCGTCGCTGCACAGCTATTTTTAGGTCTCTCAAGAACATTGAGACTTGTCCCAAAGCCGCTCCTGTGTTGTCTTGTTTGCTTAGGGTCGTGAACCTTCACCCCAGTCTGAGGTCCCTTGCGCTCTGGAGCAGGTTTTCGTCAAGAATCTATCTGCACTTTGCTCTGTTCATCTTTCCCATGATCCTAACTAGTCTCCCAGTCCCTGCCGCTGACAAACATCCCCACAGCATGTTCCTGCCACCACCATGCTTCACCGTACGGATGGTACCAGGTTTCCTTCAGACATGACGTTTGGCATTCAGGCCAAAGAGTTAAATCTTGGTTTCATCAGACCAGAGAATCTTGTTTCTTATTGTCTGAAGACCTTTAGACACAATCCAAGCAGGCTGTTATCTTCCTTTTACTGAGGAGTGGCTTCCTTCTGCCCATGATACCATAATGACCTAATTTGTGGAATGCTGCAGAGATGGTTGTCCTTCTGGAAGGTTCTCCCATCAAATCAAAATCAAATTCTTCTTACATCAGATTTATCAAAGTGCTGTACAGAAACCCAACCTAAAATCCCAAACAGCAAGCAATGCAGGTGTAGAAGCACGGTGGCTAGGAAAAACTCCCTAGAAAGGCCAAAACCTAGGAAGAAACCTAGAAAGAACCAGGCTATGAGGGGTGGCCAGCCCTCTTCTGGCTGTGCCGGGTGGAGATTATAACAGAACATGGCCAAGATGTTCAACTGTTCATAAATGACCAGCATGGTCAAATAATAGTAGGCACAGTGAAAAGGTCAGGGTTCCATAGCCGCAGGCAGAACAGTTGAAACTGGAGCAGCAGCACGGCCAGGTGGACTGGGGACAACAAGGAGTCATCATGCCAGGTAGTCCTGAGGCATGGTCTTAGAGCTCAGGTCCTCCGAGAGAGAGAAAGAAAGAGAGAATTAGAGAGAGCATACTTAAATTCACACAGGACACCGGATGAGACAGGAGAAATACTCCAGATATAACAGACTGACCCTAGCCCCCCCGACACATAAACTACTGCAGCATAAATACTGGAGGATGAGACAGGAGGAACTCTAGAGCTCTGTCAGAGTGACCATCGGGTACTTGGTCATCTCCCTGACCAATTCCCTTCTCCCCCGTTTGCTCAGTCTCCCTCGATTGCTCTAGGAAGAGTCTTGGTGATTCCAAACTTCTTCCATTTAATTAAGAATGATGGAGGCCACTGTGTTCTTGTGGACCTTCAATGTTGCAGAAAGATTTTGGTATCCCTCCCCAGATCGTGCCTCAACATAATCCTGTCTTGGCGCTCTACGGATAATTCCTTCAATCTCATGGCTTGGATTTTGCTCTGACATTCACTGTCAACTATGGGACCTTATATAGACAGTTGTGTGCCTTTCCAAATCATGTCCAATCAATTGAATTTACCACAGGTGGACTCCAATCAAGTTGTATAAACATCTCAAGGATGATCAATGGAAACAAGATGCACCTGAGCTCAATTTCAAGTCTAATAGCAAATACTGAATACTTTTTAAAATGTACATTTGCAAAAATGTAGAAAAAAACTGTTTTCGCTTTGTCGTTATGGGGTTTTGTGTGTAGATTGCTGAATAATTTGTTTTATTTAATACATTTTAGAATAAGGCTGCAAAGTAACAAAATGTGGAAAAAGTCCAGGGGTCCGAATACTTTCCAAATGTATAGACATTATGGACAGTTTATGGATACAATATGTAGTGTATCTGTAGAATACGTAGGATAGAATGGTATATGTACAGCAAGAGTTAAATAGGATAGGACATGACTAGAATACAGTATATACATATGTGGGTCAAACAGTATGTAAACAATACTAAAGGGACCAGTGTTCCATGACTATGTACTTAGGGGCAGCAACCTCTAAGGTGCAGGGTTGGGTGGTAGCCAGCTAGTTACAGCGACTAAAGTTCAGGGCAGGGTACTGTTCTGGGCAGAGGCTGGCTAGTGGTGACTGTTTAACAGTCTGATGGCCTTGAGATAGAAGCTGTCTCTCGGTCCCAGCTATGATGCACCTGTACGGATCTCCCCTTCTGGATGGCAGCGGGGTGAACAGGCCGTGGCTCGGGTGGCTGAGGTCCTAGATGAACTTCTTGGCTTTCCTGTGACAGCAGGTGCTGTAAATGTCCTGGAGGGCAGGCAGTATGCCCCCAGTGATGCATTGGCGAGCCCTGCAGTTGCAGATGGTGCAGTGATACATATCCCGACAGGATGCTCAATGGTGCATCTGTAGAAGTTTTTTGAGGGTCTTAGCGGCCAAGCCGAATTTCTTCAGCCTCTATAGGTTGAAGAGGCGCTGTTGCACCTTGACCACACTTTGTGGGCATACCATTTCATATGTACACAGAGGAACTTGAAGCTTTTCACCTTCTTTGACACCTTCTTTTTCAAGGGTGTCAAATGTTGGAACTGATTATATTTTTTCTTGACGTGAAGTTGTTTGACTTGAACTTGTTTGTTTTGTTAAATTTGTTTATGTTACAATAAAAACATTGACTTGTTAGTAAATGCAGCGGGTTCTGTACATTTATGAATCATTGTACATATTTGCCAGCTGTCCGTTTTGTAATGAATTAATGTGTGTTAGGAGGATACATGATCATTTCCTAGGAAATAAGGGCAGTAAAGTTATCCAAACAATAGCATTAGTAACTTTATTCTTACAAATTTATTGGGTGATCACATCAGAGCAAAAGCAAAGTAGCAGTTACTAAAATTACCACAAAGTTCATAACAGAAATCAACCATGGAAAATGTATAAGACACACTGTAACTAACTCTTGCGTTGCCATATCAACAGAGTTGATTGGAATTGTTTTCAGTGAAGCTCAGTCAAACAACAACGGTAAAACATTTCTCACAATTAAAATACAAAACTTCCAATAAAACATTAATATTTGAGAAGTTGGCCATCATGGCAAGGAGCTCCAGGTGCTGCTGCAGGTACAAGGCATGCTCCGTCTTCAACTCTTCCTGTAACACACACATCAGGTCATGTTGGAAATGTAGGGGTTAGCGGTTAAGTGTAAGGGGCTAGGTGAGAGTAGCCTGGTAATGGTAGGGTGTAAGGAAAGACTAATACGTCACCTTTCTGTCCAGAAACTTGGAGTGCATATCCATGTCCTCCTTCCACACCAGACACCTCTTCTCAAACACTGTCTTACTATCCCTTAACTCTGACACACAACAAACATTTAAATAGGCTAGCATTCCTAATAGTGTGCGTGTGTGTGTCTGTGTACCCATGTGTTTTTGGGGCTGGAGCAGCAGGATCCTCATGTTGACAGGTGCACTCAGCTGGCCAGGTGCCTAAACAGGATATGACATCACACAGGGAGAAAGAGAGGCAGAACAGTGGTGCCCTGTATGTCCCGGGTTCCCCTGGTGTTGCCGGGTTACTGTAAAAGCACTTTGTGACATCTGCTGGTGGGGGAAAAAAGCCCTTGAAATTTGTTTGGTTGATTGTATAAGTAGAAGTGATGTCAACTTACCCATCAGGTAAATGGCTGGGATGTCGTCCACTGAGTCCACCATCCTCTCCACCCCAAACACCTCTACTTCCACCCCCAACCATCTGTTGTCTGCTGTCTGCACCCCAGCTCCCTCTGACCACAGTTTGAGGCGTTAGCTTACCAGACTCTTTTTGCATTTGGGCAGAAGTGTCTGAGAACGAGATCAAATCAAACACAACTGAGAATGCACATCAACTTCATAGAACAGTGAAAACACTTCTCACACCCACCACTTCTCTAGCCACCCTTTGCCTTGACAGCTTTGCACACACTTGGCAATCTCTCAACCAGCTTCAACTGGAATGCTTTTCCAACAGTATTGAAGTTTCCACATATGCTGAGCACTTGTTGGCTGCTTTTTCTTCACTCTGCGGTCCAACTCATCCCAAACCAACTCAATTGGTTTGAGGTTGGGTGATTGTGGAGGCCAGGTCATCTGATGCAGCACTCCATCACTCTCCTTCTTGGTCAAATAGACCTTACAGAGCCTGGAGGTGTGTTGGGTCATTGTCCTGTTGAAAAACAAATGATAGTCCCACTAAGCGCATACCAGATGGGATGGCGTATCACTGCAGAATGCTGTGGTAGCTATGCTGGTTAAGTGTTCCTTGAATTCTAAATCAATCACAGACAGTGTCACCAGCAAAGAACCCTCACACCATAACACCTGCTTCATGGTGGAAACCACACATGCAGAGATCATCATTCACCTACTCTGCATCTCACAAAGACACGGCAGCAAGGAGCAATAGACCGGTCAAGGCAGGCAGGGGTCAGTAAACCAGAGGAGGGGCAACAGTACCGGGCGGCAGGCAGGGTCAGGCAGAGGTCGGTAATTCAGAGGGGGGGGGGCAAAGGTACAGGTCGGCGGTCAGGCAGGCGGGCTCAGAGTCAGGACAGGCAAAGGTCAAACCCAGGAGGGCGGGAAAAGAGAAACTGGAAAAGGCAGGAGCTGAGACACAAAACGCTGGTAGGCTTGAACAAACAAGACAGACTGGCAACAAACAGGGGATAATGCACAGGGGATAATGGGGAAGATGGGCGACACCTGGGGGTGGAGACAATCACAAAGACAGGTGAAACAGATCAGGGTGTGACAGATTTCCACCGTTCTAATGCCCATTGCTCGTGTTTCTTGGCCCAAGCAAGTCTCTTCTTCTTATTGCTGTCCTTTAGTAGTGGTTTCTTTGCAGCAATTCCTGATTCACACAGTCTCCTCTGAACAGCTGATGTTGAGATGTGTCTGTTACTTGAACTCTGTGAAGCATTTATTTGGGCTGCAACTTCAGAGGCTGGAAACTCTAATGACCTTATTGTCAGGCGTGTGCTGAAGTCAGGTGAAGGAGAGCAGAGAATTGTGAACAGGCTCACACTTTATTTCGGCAGGAGAGAATATACAGACGGACGCAGCTGCGTCCAAAAATCTCCAACCAACAAGGCAAAGTGTAAAACGAGCACAAACTGTCACAACCGTCAAATATATACAAACAGGCTTCGTGAAATAACACGAGAGAAAATGAACGAACAAAAACACGTATCACACAAACAATCTTACACAAATACATGAGGGGGATCAGAGGAATAAATACATGTAGATTGATTGGGAATGAAAACCAGGTGTGCAGGGAACAAGACAAAACAAATGGATACGTGAAAAATGGTGCGGCGATGGCTAGAAAGCCGGTGACATGGACCGCCGAACGCCGCCCGAACAAGGAAAGGAGCCGACTTCGGCGGAAGTTGTGACACTTATCCTCTTGGTAACTTGGTCTTCCTTTCCTGTGGCGGTCCTCATGAGAGCCAGTTTCATCATAGGGCTTGATGGTTTTTGTGACTGCACTTGGACAAACTTTCATCGTTTTTTAAATGTTCCAGATTGACTGACCTTCATGTATTAAAGTAATGATGGACTGTCATTTCTCTTTGCTTTTTTGAACTGTTCTTGCCATAATATGAACTTGGTATTTTACCAAATAGGGCTATATTCTCTATACGAACCCTACCTTGTAACAACACAACTGATTGTCTCAAACGCATTAAGAAGGAAAGAAATTAGTCAAATTAACATTTAACCAAGGCACACCTAATTGAAATGAAGCTGGTTGAGAGAATTATGAGAATGTGCTAAGCTGTCATCAAGGCAAAGGGTGTCTACTTGGAAGAATCTCAAATATAACATATTTTGATTTGTTTAGCACTTTTTTGGTTACTACATGGTTCCATATGTGTTATTTCATAGTTATCTTCACTATTATTCTACAATGTAGAAAATAGTTGAAATAAAGAAAAACCCTTGAATGAGTAGGTGTGTCCAAACTTTTGACTGGTATGTGGAGGTTGAGATGTGAGTGTCCTGGTAAAAGGAGATCAAGGTCATGTTTTTCGGGATGCTCTTCCTCAGAGGGAGCAGCATCAGAAGCAGCAGGCTAGAGCCTTCACAATAACCCCTTCAGAGAGGACACAGGGTACAACACAGTCTGCCTTTTCACTTACTACACACACACACACACACACACACACACAGGTTAGAGCCTTCAGATACATACCCTCTAACCGAGCACATTGGGAAACACTCGGCCCCCTTATGTACACACACCTCGTTACCTCACACCACACACAAATAAATCTCATAAGATCCCCGGTGCTTTTACTTTAAGCCTTTCTATCTGGAACTTATGACCATGTGTTTGTTTGTGTGCTCATCGATTCCTAAGTGTGTGTGTTACCTGTAGGATGTGGTCGAGCTGCTTCAACAGCTCCATGTCTGTTGATGTTCTTCTCTACTGAACATGTGTAGGATGTGAGGGTTCGTAAGGTACTGTGATTCTGTATCCAGTGGAACTGGCTTCAAGGTCCAGAATGTAGTTTGAGATCTCTAGTATATACAAAGTCATACCATGCAAGGCAGGGAATGGCAGAAGTGCTGTGCCTGCTTATATGTGTAGTGTCACTGTTAGCACGGACAACATCAATCTCACCCAGTGGTGCAGGTGTAGTGGTGGCTATATGGAGGCATACTCAGTATGCTCACCTATTTATATGAAGACCTACTCACCTATTCTCACTAATTACCATTGAGAATAATTGAATGGTTGAACAATTGAACGATCCATCTTAATTACTTTCATCTCTGGCATTATTAAGTGGAGGACAGGACTACCTATAGCTAGCTACCTACAGCATATAGACAATTGTTGATAATTAATTCATACTCACTTGCAGTGTAATGGTCAAAACTTTGTGTGCCAAGCTGTGTAAGCTGGGGCTGGATAGTCTTGTGTGCCAAGCTGTGTAAGCTGGGGCTGGATAGTCTTGTGTGCCAAGCTGTGTAAGCTGGGGCTGGATAGTCTTGTGTGCCAAGCTGTGTAAGCTGGGGCTGGATAGTCTTGTGTGCCAAGCTGTGTAAGCTGGGGCTGGATAGTCTTGTGTGCCAAGCTGTGTAAGCTGGGGCTGGATAGTCTTGAACAATCCTTGTACAGACGGACACGTGGAAGCACACACACACCTGTTTGGTATAATAGTTAGCTAGCTTTAGCCTTTAGCCTTGATGCTTTGTGTCTCCCTGTCTCCCTGTTGTCTGTCAGTAAAGCCTCCAAGCATTGAGGTAAGACAGCTAGCTAGCTAATAGTACCAAAGCTAGCTAGCTAACTAATATTACGAAAGCTAGCTAGCTAACTAATAGTACCAAAGCTAGCTAGCTAACTAATATTACGAAAGCTAACTAGCTAGCTAATAGTACCAAAGCTAGCTAGCTAACTAATATTACGAAAGCTAGCTAGCTGGAGTGTTGGTCAGGTAACGTCAGATAGTCATAGAGCTTTTGCTTTGAAAACAGCTAGCACACGTATCCTGTTGCAGACCTTCCTCTCTATGCCCACACCATTTTTGTTCATTAATTTAATCTTGTGGACGGCATAAGAAAAATGAATTCATGCGGTCAAAATTATTATCTGTCTGAGTTGTTTAAGTTCGGATATTGATCGACTGAATTGTGAAGTAACCTTACAATATATTTGACTTACACTATATTTGGATGAATTGAGACTCAGTGAAAGCAGAAGGGTATTGAAACATGTTTTGATGGTATATGGACCATTTGGTGGTTTTTGGAACAGATGTATACTCCTCAATAGTATCTAAAGTGATTGGTGATGCATTGTGATACAGGGAGATACAGTATGTTGTTTTGTGATTTGTAGTACATAGATTTGATGGTTGTTGCTTCTGTTTTGTTCTGTATATTGCTCTTCCTCGCTTAAATCAAATGTAAACTCTTGGTCTTTGTCTGTTTTTGATTGGTTTGACCGTGCGTCCGTCTTTGTGTCGTTCATACTTATTTGTGTGTGACTTGTTGAAGCACAAGGGACAAATCTGCCCTCAACAACACCTGTAAGGCAGCCCTACACTCTTACAAAAAAAGTGTTTCAAAATGGTTATTTAGCTGTCCCCATAGGAGAACCCTTTTTGGTTCCAGGTCAAATCTTTTTGGGTTCTAGGTATAACCCTTTTGGGTTCCATGTAAAAACCCTCTGTAGAAAGAGTTCTAAATGGAACCCAAAGGTTTATTCAAAGGGTTCTCCTTTGGGGACAGCCGAAGAACCCTATAAGGTTCTAGATAGCACCTTTTTTCTAAGAGTGCCTCCCAGGTAGATTTGAATCCAAACACAGCTGTTACTGTTATAGGCTTGTGTAAAGCCTGCGTTGACAAAGTATCTTCCCTATATGAAAGGATGCTATGAAAATGTAATACTATAGCTTTTGTGAGAACATCTCTAGCTTTTAATACCATAACGCAAGTACAAGACAGTTGGTCTTCACTGCAAGCACAAATATATGCCCAGTTATCTAGTGCACTACACTTTTATCTACTAGATAACGCTAATAATAGTCAATGTAACAGAGCATCTTTTACATGACTCAAAATGGCCACCATTCACCTCACAACATGGCTGCAAAACTCTTTATTAAAGACAGGGATGGATGTTACATTACCCTGTGCTCACGGTGACCATAAGACAGTGAGTGAAATCCTGCCGATTACAAAGCTGAAAGAGTCTACTGATGGTGAGGCTGAAATACAGACCCCCTAAGCTTTGTGAATAAACTATAAATCATCCACCAGCAATGTTCTAAACTACAGAGGCTGCCTGGCCAGCGACGAGGGGCCCTGCTCAGGAAGCGGCGTCTCCTGTAGACACGTTGCCCTCCTCTTCATCGTCGGCCACCCCCTTCATGTAGGAGCGCTTGAACTCCTCAAACACCATCTCCTCTTCCAGCTCGCTGCTCCCAAGAAATGTGTGGATGGACAACCGGACAGATGTAAAGCCAGAGAGGTGGAAAGACAAGAGGACAGTCAGATAAGCAAGAAGGTAGGTGTATGAAAAGACAGACAGTTGTATGAAAAGACAGACAGACAGACACACACAGACACACACGAGTCAGGTAGGCAGCCAGAAAGACAAACAGGTGTATGAAGAGACAGACAGACACACAGACACACAGACACACACGAGTCAGGTAGGCAGCCAGAAAGACAAACAGGTGTATGAAAAGTCAGACAGGTGAATGAAGAGACAGACAGACACACAGACACACACGAGTCAGGTAGGCAGCCAGAAAGACAGACAAACAGTGATTGGAAATAAGCGGAAATACAGACAGAAAGAAATGAAAGACAGAAAGATAAGAAGACAGAGAGGCATGGTCAGAGAGAAACAAGAGAAAGACAGAAAGATAAGAGGATGAAGACACATGGTCAGAGAGAAACAAGAGAAAGGCAGAGAGATAAGAGGATGAAGACACATGGTCAGAGAGAAACAAGAGAAAGACACAGAGATAAGAGGATGAAGACACATGGTCAGAGAGAAACAAGAGAAAGGCAGAAAGATAAGAGGATGAAGACACATGATCAGAGAGAAACAAGAGAAAGGCAGAGTGATAAGAGGATGAAGACACATGGTCAGAGAGAAACAAGAGAAAGACAGAGAGATAAGAAGATGAAGACACATGGTCAGAGAGAAACAAGAGAAAGACAGAGAGATAAGAGGAGGAAGACACATGGTCAGAGAGAAACAAGAGAAAGACAGAGAGATAAGAGGAGGAAGACACATGGTCAGAGAGAAACAAGAGAAAGACAGAAAGATAAGAGGATGAAGACACATGGTCAGAGAGAAACAAGAGAAAGACAGAGAGATAAGAGGATGAAGACACATGGGCAGAGAGAAACAAGAGAAAGACAGAGATAAGAAGATGAAGACACATGGTCAGAGAGAAACAAGAGAAAGACAGAGAGATAAGAGGATGAAGACACATGGTCAGAGAGAAACAAGAGAAAGGCAGAGAGATAAGAGGATGAAGACACATGGTCAGAGAGAAACAAGAGAAAGGCAGAGAGATAAGAAGATGAAGACACATGGTCAGAGAGAAACAAGAGAAAGACAGAGAGATAAGAGGATGAAGACACATGGTCAGAGAGAAACAAGAGAAAGGCAGAGAGATAAGAAGATGAAGACACATGGTCAGAGAGAAACAAGAGAAAGACAGAAAGATAAGAGGATGAAGACACATGGTCAGAGAGAAACAAGAGAAAGGCAGAGAGATAAGAGGATCAAGACACATGGTCAGAGAGAAACAAGAGAAAGGCAGAGAGATAAGAAGATGAAGACACATGGTCAGAGAGAAACAAGAGAAAGACAGAAAGATAAGAGGATGAAGACACATGGTCAGAGAGAAACAAGAGAAATACAGAAAGATAAGAGGATGAAGACACATGGTCAGAGAGAAACAAGAGAAAGACAGAGAGATAAGAGGATGAAGACACATGGTCAGAGAGAAACAAGAGAAAGACAGAGAGATAAGAAGATGAAGACACATGGTCAGAGAGAAACAAGAGAAAGACAGAGAGATAAGAGGATGAAGACACATGGTCAGAGAGAAACAAGAGAAAGACAGAGAGATAAGAGGATGAAGACACATGGTCAGAGAGAAACAAGAGAAAGACAGAGAGATGAGAGGATGAAGGCACATGGTCAGAGAGAAACAAGAGAAAGACAGAGAGATAAGAGGATGAAGACACATGGTCAGAGAGAAACAAGAGAAAGACAGAGAGATGAGAGGATGAAGGCTCATGGTCAGAGAGAAACAAGGGAAAGACAGAGAGATAAGAGGATGAAGACACATGGTCAGAGAGAAACAAGAGAAAGGCAGAGAGATAAGAAGATGAAGACACATGGTCAGAGAGAAACAAGAGAAAGGCAGAGAGATAAGAGGATGAAGACACATGGTCAGAGAGAAACAAGAGAAAGGCAGAGAGATGAGAGGATGAAGACACATGGTCAGAGAGAAACAAGAGAAAGACAGAGAGATAAGAGGATGAAGACACATGGTCAGCGAGAAACAAGAGAAAGGCAGAGAGATAAGAGGATGAAGACACATGGTCAGAGAGAAACAAGAGAAAGGCAGAGAGATAAGAAGATGAAGACACATGGTCAGAGGGAAACAAGAGAAAGACAGAAAGATAAGAGGATGAAGACACATGGTCAGAGAGAAACAAGAGAAAGACAGAGAGATAAGAGGATGAAGACACATGGGCAGAGAGAAACAAGAGAAAGACAGAGAGATAAGAAGATGAAGACACATGGTCAGAGAGAAACAAGAGAAAGACAGAGAGATAAGAGGATGAAGACACATGGTCAGAGAGAAACAAGAGAAAGGCAGAGAGATAAGAGGATGAAGACACATGGTCAGAGAGAAACAAGAGAAAGGCAGAGAGATGAGAGGATGAAGGCACATGGTCAGAGAGAAATAAGGGAAAGACAGAGAGATAAGAGGATGAAGACACATGGTCAGAGAGAAACAAGAGAAAGACAGAGAGATAAGAGGATGACGACACATGGTCAGAGAGAAACAAGAGAAAGACAGAGAGATAAGAGGATGAAGACACATGGTCAGAGAGAAACAAGAGAAAGACAGAGAGATAAGAGGATGAAGACACATGGTCAGAGAGAAACAAGAGAAAGGCAGAGAGATAAGAGGATGAAGACACATGGTCAGAGAGAAACAAGAGAAAGACAGAGAGATAAGAAGATGAAGACACATGGTCAGAGAGAAACAAGAGAAAGACAGAGAGATAAGAGGATGAAGACA